>NW_003852426.1:3795703-3831860 GCF_000181295.1 Otolemur garnettii
AAAAAAAAAAAAAAAAAAGAAAGAAAAAGGACAGAGGATACCAGAGGATGGGAAGGGTAGGAAGAAGGGAGGGACATAGAGAGATTTATTAAAGGATACAAAATTACAGCTATGTAGGAGGAATAAGTTCTAGTATTCCATACCACTGGAAGATGACAATAGTTAACAATAATAAATATTTTCAAATAGCTAGGAGGATAATCTTCCCAACACAAAGAAATAATAAATGTTTGAGATGATGAATATGTTAATTACCTTGATCTGCTCACTCTATACCATATATTTCATAATATCACTATGCACCCCATAAATATGTACAATTATTATTTGTCAACTTAAAATAATAAATAATATGAACGAGAATATACATACTGTTTCAAAATTGTTTAGGCCAGCAGTTCGCAACCTGTGGGTCATGACCCCTTTTTAACAATGAAAATACACTGTGGCATTAGGAAGATTGAGAACCACTGGTTTAGGCTATGCATGAGCAGACAGTTTTAGTGAATCAAAATTATATCTGGAATTCTGATCGTAAATAAGCCTGGAAAATTTGCCTGACTAAAGTGTGACCCACTTCTACACCACTGTTCCCAGCTTTGCTATTCCCTGCTCCTGTTGCAGCCAGATATCCCTTGAATTGCAAGACCACCAAGATCCCATGATCCAATGTTGCTCTCATTTATATTGGCCTTTGGGAGAGAAAGAAAAAGGGAGATGGAGGAAGATGATTCATCCTTAGCCCTACTGTCCTATATTATGAGCTGAATTGTGCTCCCTTCCCCCAAAATTCATGTGTTGAAGTCCTAACCCCTGAAACTTCAGAATGTGACAGTATTCTAAGTTAAGGTCTTTAAAGAGGAATTAAGTTAAAATGAGGTCATAAGTTGGGACCTAATTCAATCTGATTGATGGAGGAGATTAGGACATCCATGCAGAGAGTCCAGGTGAGGACTCGGGGAGAAGACGACCGTCCACAAGTTTACAGAAACAAATGCCTCAGAAGCAACCAACCCTGTTGACACCCTGATCTCAGACTACTGGCCTCCAGACTGTGAGACAATAAATTTCTATTGTTTAATCCAGGCAGCTTGAGGTACTTCTATGGCAGCCCTAGCAAACTAATACATCCTCCTGTATTTGGACCCAGGCCATTCTTATTAGTTACAAGAATGTAAAGAAATGACTGTAACATTTAACAAGACTTTACAGAAGACTTGGGCAGAATTGAACAAAATGACAATAGAAAACATTTCAATTCTGATACTGGGTATTATGGAACTTAGAGACCACAGGCTTAAGCCCATCTAAGGGTTTTCCAACTAGAAACAGACCTGGTGTGGCTCATGTTACCAATGCCTGCCCATATTCCTTGGGCTTTACCACTGCAGTGAACACTGGCTAGGCTTCTGACTACAAGCATTTGGATCTCTTTCCTGAAGATTTTCTCAAAAGCCACAGAGAACTACTCTGCTCCACTCATAGCAGACCAGAAGGGCCAGGGAGTTCACATGCCAGGGAGCAGCTTTCAACCAATGATTGACAGGAGCTGATGTGCAATTATCCAGCTCCCTCATTCCTTGGCCAGGAACTTTAAAACATGTGCTTTCCTAGAATTTTAATAGGGGTTAAGTTCCAGCCATTCATCCTTTATTGGCTGTTTTCCCTTCCCCATCTAACTTCTCCCAGTCAGCTACTGAAGTTTCATGCACTTCCAAAATAAACTGCTCTCACTCACATCCTCGTGCCAGGGACTGCTTCTAGAAGAAACCAAACTAAGGTACCTGGCTGACCTTTTATTTGATTTAAAACAATAAAGGAGGGGCAGGCCCAGTGGCTCACACCTGTACTCCTAAACACTCTGGAGGCCGAGGAGGGTGGATTGCCTGACCTCACAGGTTTGAGACCAGCCTGATCAAAAGTGAGACCCCGTCTCTAAAAATAGTCAGGTGTTGTGGTGGGCTACTTGGGAGGCTGAGACAAGAAGATCGCTTGAGTCCAAGAGTTAGAAGTTGCTGTGAGCTGTGATGCCAGAGCACTCTACGGAGGTGACAAATGAAACTCTGTCTCAAACAAACACACAAACAAAACAAAACAAAAAACAGTAAAGTACAACTTCTCTCTGCCTATTACCAAGAGAAAACTTAACCCTGGTGGTGCTTGGGTGTCCAGCACCCTATCTCTCATGAGCCCCTGACACTTTCCTCGCTAAGATCTACCCTTCCCCAACATGTAAGACTGTCCATTCTATTGAGCATTATGCAACGACAGTTTAGAAACTGTCAGAAATATTTTTATTTTGTTCAAACTTGTAATATTCTGTAGAAGATAAACAGCACATCCCCTCTGAAGATAAACAGCCCTGTACCCTACATTGTACCTGGCATTAAAACATCTGGTTATGAAAACAAAACAAAACAAAAATTTTATTATGTAGTCTGGAAATCCCTCCAACTTCCTCTTTATCATCAGTAATATTTTGGCTCTTATTGAAGTTGTGCTGCTTTGTTTCCTTTTAGAATCATTGTATCTAAATCTACAAAACACCCTGTTGAAGTTTTTCTAGATATTGCATTAAGGCTATAGACCATATTGGGGGAAACTGGCATTTTTATAATGTTGATGCTTCCTAACTATGAATATGGTATCTCTCTCTCCATTGATATAGCACTCTTTCAATGTATTTCAATGTTTTAAATTTTCTCCATTAAGACCACATGTGAGAATTTATTCCTGATTACAGTTGATCCTTTAACAACGCAGGGTTGGTGCACTGACTCTTCCTGTAGTCAAAAATCTGCATATAATTTTGACTCCTCAAAAACTAAACTACTAATAGTCTACTTTGACCAGAAGCATTAGTGATAACATAAACAATCAAATAGCACATATTTTGTATGTCATATGTATTATACATATATAGTCTTACAATAAAGTAACCTAGAGAAAAGATAATGCTATTGAGAAAATTGTAAGAAAGAAAAAATATTTACTGCTCATTAAGTTTAAGTAGATAAAGGTTTCCATCCTTGTCGTCTTCACATTGAGTAGGGTGAGGAGAAGGAGAAAGAGGAGGGGTTGGTCTTGCTGTCTCAGAGTGGGCAGAAGTGGAAGAAAATCTGCGTGTAGGCAGACCCATGCAGTTCAAACTCATGTTGTTTGAGGGTCAAATGTACCAAAGCCTTGTTATAAAAATATAACAGATATGATAAATATCATATTTCCTACATTTTTGTTTCTATAGAAAATACAATTGATTTTTCATCTATTTAGCAAATTGCTATGCTAAATGGTCTTATTAATTCTTGTGTTTTAGATTCTTTTGTTCTTTGCCGACAATCATATTATCTATGAATAATGAAAGTTGGCTTTCTTCCATTCCTATCCTTCTAACTTTTCTTCCTTGTTTTTCTTGGCCTGTTGTTTTAAAATCCCTTTTTCCATGCCTAAGTAGTAAGTAATCCCAATCTGTTATTTTCCATTTCACATTATAAAATTTGGCATCTGAAAAGGTCCTGCTTCTTTTTAGCTCAATGTCAATACTGGAATTTCAGTTCTTAGCCTTAAAATGCTGGTGAAAAAAAAATCCTCCGCAAAAAGGGAAAAATGTTCTCCCCTGCTCCTGAAGCTGGAGAGAACAATGAATGGCCTTTGCAAATGGTATTTCCAACAATCTGTCAGTCCTCTAGACTTCAAATATTTTGGATAGGACCTGATAAAATGACCTTTAACCTGTAAAACATCTGTAATCTTGACCACTCATCTTTCTTAATAATTTAGTTCTCTGGTGACAATGTTTGAACTAAAAATCTCCACCTTCAGAAAAGTGACTTGAGGATTTTCTCTGTCAAATCAGAAAAAAAAAATCATTGGCAGTTCCCTCCTCTCACCTATGCATAGAATAAAATGGTTCTACTGGATGTTTTATCAAAGGGAGTCTGAAAGACTGTGGAACGCCTAAACAGGGGAGGGAATGGAAACTTAGGGAGGGTGTTTCTGTGACTAAAATTGAGCATACAAGAAAGAAAGGGGAGGAAGCCAAATAAGATGAACCTCTATTTGGGCATCATTGGGACCCTGCTTGACTCCTCCATAGTTTTTCTTATGATAGCTCAATACTTTGTTGTTAAAGAATTATTTTTATTCAAAATCAAGAGCTATTGGAAAATTGTGGAGTTTTATTTTGTTGATCTCTCTCTTTCTCTCTCTCTACATACACATACACACACACACACACACACACACACACGAGGTCGAGGTCGGACAATTAAGTTCAAGAACTCACCCTAGGGAAAGTGCCTCATTGCCGACTATCACTATGGTCACCCTCAGAGTATTCCCCTTGAGAAGCTGTGCCTTGATGCCAGTGCCTAGTCCACCCTTCAGAGGTTTTTGGAACTCTTTTTCTGGAATGGCCATCAGAGCTCTTTTCATACGAGGTCTGACAATTAAGATCAAGAACTTATCCTAGAAAAAGTGCTACATACCTCATTGCTGAGTATCACTACGGTCACCTTTGAAATACTTGAAAGCTCAGCACCCAGGATTCCAGAACCTACTCCACCCTTCAAAGCTGTCCTACGATGACAGCTTTGATGGCCATTCCAAAAAAAAAGTTCCAAAATGCTGTTGATTCCCACAACTGTGCGACCTGAGGTTTCAGGTTATTCAGTCTGTTCAGGGACAGACGTTTCCCTCTGCTCTACTTGCCAGTCGGGGTGATTGGGGGTTTGTCAAGATGCTCATTTATTTCAAGCCAACTAAAATGGACTTAGATTCTAAGTCCTGGGTCCAGGCTGTGAAGTCTGGAGGACCAGAGAACGCAACCAGAAACCCAGCCTCCAGTTCTTTCTCGGACCCTCTGCAGACGTGCGCAGGTGGGTGGAGAACTAAGGTGAGAAGCCAGTGGGTGGGACGGAGAGAAACTGCCCTCCAGAGGGAGAGCCCGTGCTGTACCTCTCCCCCACCCCTCGTCCGCATCCCGTCCTCCAGCTCTGTCCCCTCGGCCCCTTTCTCCACTCGGCCAGGTCCCCGGCTTTTCTATCCTCACCCCCACCCCTGGCACCTGCTTCTCTCGCTGCAGATGAATAATTCGCCACCCGCGTAGGGGCCACTCAGGAGCTTTGAGGCGCGGGGAGTTTAGAGGCTGCCAGGTCCAGAGTCCGCAGAGGTGCGAGTCAGGTCTCGGGGGCCACAGCAGCTGCTCCGGGGTTCTCTTTTCCGGGACTTTCCCGCGTGTGGCGTTGTGAGGGGCGGTGGGACGGAGCCTGGGAGCTAGGAGCTGGGACTGCAGCCGCGCGAAGCGAAGCGAACCACAGCCCTGGGAGCAGGACAACGCAGACTCCCCGAGAGAACCTCGGAGCCAGCCCTCTACTTCCGTCAGAGCGAAGGGACGGGGACTAAGCGCTGGGCTTGTGTGGCCACCAGGGGCGCCCTCAGGTACCCGCCGGCGCAGGCTTCCCCGTGGGAGCGCAGAGGACTATGCAGGTGGGGCCTGCGGCGTTCCTCCCGCCCCACCCGGCTGAGCCCAGATTGACGTTCAGCCGCGACAATCACAGCCCCAGCGCCTGGGGTGAGTAGGGCTGGGACCCTTTCCGCGCCAGCCGAGGCGGATCCAAGGACGACACCTCTTCAGCGCACCTGCCCAGGCAAGGTGGAACCCTGACTAGTTCTCCCAGTCCGCTCCTCCTGCCGCCCACGTTGAGATGTCTTCACCCAGGCCTGGATGCCTGGCCCCGGGCGGACACTGCGAAAGCCCAGGCTCTAGGCGGGGTGCTTATTATGCAAAGTCCCAGAAGGCCTACCCTGGAGGAAGAGGGCTTCCGGTGGCTCCTTGAACACATGGAGAACGTGCTAGAAATGATAAAGCAGGGTGAGATTTAGGAGAGCGATTGCGTCCCCCAGAGGGCGCCCCCTGGGATAGCGAGGAAGGAGCACGGACTTCTAGATTCCTCTCGGTTCCCTCGGTGAGGCCCTGGGGTGAGGCTGGGGAGAGAAATGAGACTGGGTCTCCTTTCTGCCCCCTCTCCCCAGCTGGTGGAGAAGAAAAAAGGGGAGGGAGAAGGGTCTGTCCAGGACTTGAGTCCCTTTACTTGTGGAAGATGTATGTACTCCAAGTGTCTCTGTTCTGGAGAGATCAGGAAAAAAAACTCCAGGTCTTTGGGAATGGTCCCAGGAGAACACATCAGGCGGTATATTTATCCCTTCATTCTTCCAGTGTTTGGCTGTAACTTTTTTCCGTTAACCTAAGGTGGCCTTGTGTCGGGTTTGTGCAGCAGCCGTTTTCTCTGTCACACACCACCCTCTGGGCCTCACTTCTTCCCCCAAACCCCCCTACTTTGAGCTGCTACTTAAACTTGGTCTGGTTTTGCCTACACTGTTCGGCGGAGAAGCTCGCGTACCGCCCCACCCCATCCCTCAGGACCAGCGCTTCCAACTCAGCACCTTCTTCTCTGAATCTAGAACCTGCTTTGAAATCTGAATATTTCCCATACACCTATGTGGTGGTTGAGGTTGGGAATCAAGTGTCCATTCTCAGCATGGTTACATGTGCCTCCATTGAGGGGAGGAGGCTTCAGAATTTCTCCTGCCCCTACTTGTGTCTCTCCTTCTGCCCTCTCTCCTTACCCTCCCTCCCCCCAGCCCCGCCCGGCCTCGGGAAATGAGTTTTATTCCTGTGCCATTTCTTCCACACGGGGCACTAACCGGCCTTAGCACACGCATTGCCAGAGCTGGAAGAGAAACAAGCCTTCGGATTTCGGATTTATTCCGATTTTGGAATATCTGCATATACATAATGAGGTATTTTGGGGATAGGACTCAAGTCTAAATACGAAATTCATTTATGTTTTATATACACCTTACACACATAGTCTGAAGGTAGTTTTATATGATATTATTAATAATTTTGTGTATGAAACAAAGTTTGCATTAAGTACAGTACTTGTGTGTGGAATTTTGTACATGTGGCATCACGTTGGCACTCAAAAAGTTTTGATTTGGGAGCATTTCATATTTTGAATTTTCAGGTTAGGGATGCTCAACTTATAATACAGATTTAATAGATAAAAGTACTAAAGGTATACATTTTTTTTTTTTTTGAGACAGAGTCTCACTTTGTTGCCCTCGGTAGAGCGCTGTGGCATCACAGCTCACAGCAACCTCAAACTCTTGGGCTCAAGCCATTCTCTTGCCTCAGCTTCCCAATTAGCTGGGACTACAGGCGCCTACCACAACACCCGGCTATTTTTTTGTTGCAGTTGTCATTGTTTAGCTGGCCCAGGCCAGGTTCAAACCCATCACCCTCAATGCATGTGGCTGGCGCCATAACCACTGTGCTATAGGCACCTAGCCAAGGTACACATTTTCAAAAAGTAAAATTTAAATGTAAATGTATCTCTTAATGAAGTGAATAGGAACTTTAGTTCCCCAATTTCAAGTTACTTATTATTATAATGATGCTAAGGCTGGGTTCTACTAGTATTTTTCAATTAAAAAATTTTTAACATAAAAGAACAAGGAGTCTTTTTTATGTAAATGACTAGATGAGAATAGAAAGAATTTTGGTGAGCCAACTTCAATTCTTAAAATTTCTTGGGCCAGTGCCTGTAATCCCAGCACTGTGGGAGGCCTAGGTGGATGGATCGCCTGAGCTCACAAGTTTGAGACCAGCCTAAGCTACAGTGAGACCCCCACCTCTAAAAATAGCCTGGTGTTAATGGCAGGCACCTGTAATTCCCAGCTACTTGGGAGGCTGAGGCAAAAGAATAGCTTGAGCCCAGGAGTTTGAGGTTGCTGTGAGCTCTGATGCCATAGCACTCTACTGGGGATAACAAAATGAGACTCTGCCATAAATAAATAAATGAATGAATAAATAAACAAAATAAAAATTTTAAATTTCTTCTTAATTGAATACCAAAAGTCACACAATGAGCTACTGTTAAATACTATTTTTAATACCTGGTCAGCTAACAACTCAGGTGTAAAGTTCTTCTTCAGTTTTGTTAAAAGCAAAGAACTAGAAACCACCTGATTTGCAAAACTATTTTTCCATGTACCTTGGGTTCTTTCACTTTTTGGTTCTTAGAACTATATAGTTCTATAGAACTATACTGAAAAGACTTTACAAAATCTTATAAAATAGTAATCATACCTGTTATCCTTTCACTTAGAGACTCTTTGTAAAATTCAAATTAGCTGAAACTGTGGCTAAAAAGCAAAAACCAAAAGAATCCCACAAAATTGGGATCAAAAATCAATAGGTTCTGAATAAAGATATCTTCCCATTTTTTTATGTCATCTGAAAGTGTCTTTTAAAAGTATGCCTGAAGGCTGGTGTGGTGGCTCATGCCTGTAATCCTAGCACTCTAGGGGGATTGCCTATGCTCAGGAGACCAGCCTGAGCAAGACTGGGACCTGGTCTCTAAAAGTAGGCGGGCATAGTGGCAGGTGCCCGTAGTCCCAGCTACTTGGGAGACTAAGGCAAGAAGTTGCTTGGGAGGCCTAAGCCCAAGAGTTTTTTGTTCTTTGATTTTGTTGTTGTTGTTTGTTTGTTTTGAGACAGAATGTCACTTTGTCATCTTCGGTATCGTGCCATGTCATCAAAACTCACAGCAACCTCAAACTCTTGGGCATAAGCCATTCTCTTGCCTCAGCCTCCCAAGTAGCTGGGACGATGGGTGCCTGCCACAACACATGGCTATTGTTTTTTTAATTTTGTTTTTGGAGACAGGGTCTTGCTCTTGCTCAGGCTAGTCTCAAAGCCCTAAACTCAAGCAATCCACCTGCATGAGCCACTGTGCACACCCCGAGCCCAAGAATTTGAGGCTGCTGTGAGCTATGACTCCACAGCACTCTACCCAGGGTGACAAAGTGAGACTCTAAATAAATAAATAAGACTGAGATGGGTACTTTATATGTGTGTGTGTATAATTTCATTGTATAAAATGATTAACTTTATAATCATGCATTTGACAGATGCAGAACAATATATCAATATTCAAGAGAGAAATGAATCCAAAAGAAATGGATTTCTAAAGTTTAGGGCACTGTATCCAATATTGAATTTGGAAACATTTTGTTTTGTATCCATGTACAAATAAATTTCTGCTTTTAAGAGCATCATTTAATCCACTTAGTGGAAATCAACCCCAAAATGAAGAGAAACTATCACATCATTAACAAGTATGGGTTTACAGAAATTCTATTACTGATTGCAGTTCACATTATTTATAGCAGACTCCACAAAAAATTTTCATGAAGTTAATCTGACTCTAGTGGATATATGATAAAAAAAAAATAAATGAGAAGAGAAGTAACAGCACACTGTAGACTCATACCTAAATAAAAAGATACACTGATATGATCCAGTGATCTTCTGGTAAAAGTTAATGCAAATATTCTTCCTATGATTCTGAGTTGGTTCAAGACATTGAATACTTCAAATATTTGTTCGTTTACTCCAGGATGTGAGTTCATTTGTCAGAAATTAATATGGAGCCTTTGCCTCCATGGCCTTGAAATAAAGCATGTTAAGCAGCGAAGTGCAGATAAGATATAGGTGAGTGGGAGAATTCGCCAAGATCTTCAAAAGTACCTAGAGTGCTTTGAAACAAGTTATTATTTATTCACATGCTTTTTACAAATTTAGACTGTTCTAATTCTAACACAAATAAAGATCAGAACCTCAACACAGCTATATCATTTGAATGAAATTTTAAAAACTATCACCTTCCGGCTCGGTGCCTGTAGCTCAAGCGGCTAGGGTGCCAGCCACATTCGCCAAGGTGGTGGGTTCAAATCCAGCCCAGGCCCGCCAAACAACAATGACAACTACAGCCAAAACATAGCAGGGCATTGTGGTGGGTGCCTATGGTCCCAGCTACTTGGGAGGCTGAGGCAAGAGAATTGCTTGAGCCCAAGAGTTTGAAGTTGCTGTGAGCTGTGATGCCACAGCACTTTACCCAGGGCGACAGCTTGAGACTCTGTCTCAAAAAAAAAAAAATCACCTTCTGTATTCCATATTTTTTACAAAAACAAAGAACCAAAGGAGCCTTTTTTTTTTTGAGACAAAGTCTCACTCTGTCGCTCTGGCTAGAATGCAATGGCATCACAGCTCATAGCAACCTCAAACTCTGAGGCTCAAATGATCCTCTTGCTTCAGCCTCTTGACTAGCTGAGACTATTGGCACCGACCAGGCCTCCCAGAGAGTTTTCCTATTATTAGTAGAGACGAACTCTTGCTCTTGCTCAGGCTTGTCTTGAACTCCTAAGCTCAAGCAATCCACCTGCTTCAGCCTCCCAGAGAGTTAGGATTACAGGAGTGAGCCACCACACCCAGCCAGCTGTTTATTCTTTACAATAGTCAGGCAAGGAAACATCAAAATTATCAAGTGAAAAATGTTCAACATTTTATAATAGCATATCTTTCCAAGGAAATATCTGCATCTGGAAAAGCATAACATAGACCAAAACTCCCTAATTTTTTGTGCCACACGTCACCTTTAACATAAATGCTCAATCTCAAGCATTATTGACAAGTGGGGTTAAATAGTTCTTTATCATAGAGGACCATCCTGGATGTTGTAGGATGTTTAGCAGCACCCCCAGCCTTTCCCAATAGTTGCCAGTGGTACTGACCCCAACTGCTCTCCCAAATATGTGACAACTAAAAATGTCTCCTGATATTGCAAATATTGCAAAATGTCTTATGGAGGGGCAAAATCACCTCTGGTCAATTGACCCTACCAGAAATATACACATATGACAAAGAAGGACACAAAGCTGGGTTGAAAAAGGCTTCCTGACCACAGGTTTCAACTTATCCTTTTGTTAGTACTCAGAAATATTTTACTCCCAGGGCAAACTCATTCTATGAGTCCTGTATCACCCTGATACCAAAATCAGACAAAGACACAGCAAAAAAGGAAAACTCTAGGCCAATATCTCTGGTGAACATCTATGCAAAAATTCTCAACAGAATACTAGCAAACCTAATTCAATAACACATTAAAAAGAATTATTCATCATGATCAAGAGGAATTCATCCCAGGGATGCAAGGATGATTCAACAGACCCAAATTAATCAATGCGATACAAGATATCAACAGAATGAAGGACAAAAAACATACGATTATTTCAAGTGATGCTTAAAAGCATTTAATAAGATTCAACATCTCTTCATGATAAAAACTCTCCAAAAACTGGGTATAAAAGGAATTTACTTCAACATGATCAAAGCCATATATGACAGACCCACAGCTATTACCATACTGAATGGGTAAAAACTGAAAGCCTTTCTATAAGATCTGGAAGATGCCCACTTTTGCCACAGTTATTCAACATAGTACTGGAACTTCTAGCTAGAGCAATCAGACAAGAGAAAAAAACAAAGGATGTCAAAAAGGGAAAGGAAGAAGTAAAATTGTCCTTGTTTGCAGATGATGTGTTCTTATATGTAGAGAAAAACTAAAGACTCCACCCAAAATTTCTTAGAACTGATAAATTCAGTAAAGTTGCAGGATACACAATCAACATCAAAAAAATCAGTAGCATTTTTATATTCCAACAGTAAACAATCTGAAAAAGAAACCAAGAACAATAACCAATAATGTACAATAGTCACAAATAAATAAAACACTTAGAAATAAATTTTAACCGAAGAAGTGAAAGGTCTCTGGGATGAAAACTATAAAACATTGATGAAAAAGTTAAAGAGGACACACACACGCACACACACAAAAAAAAAGGGGGGGGAGGGTTGATAGTCCATGCTCATGGACTAAAAAAATCAATACAGTTAAAATGTCCATATTCTCCAAAGCAATCTATAGATTCAATTTAATCCCAATCAAAATACTAATGACATTATTCACAGAAAAAAAATCCTAAAATGTATACGTAACCACAAAAGACCCAGAATGACCAAAGCCATCCTGAGCAAAAAGAACAAAACTAGAAGAATTACTTTACCTGGGTGGTGCCTATAGCTCAGTGAGTAGGGTGCTGGCCGGATATCCTGAGGGTGGGAGGTTCAAACCTGGCCCCAGCCAAACTACAAGAACAACAACAACAAAAAAAAAAATAGCCAGGCATTGTGGTGGGCACCTGTAGTCCCAGCTACTCAGGAGGCTGAGGTAAGAGAATCACCTATGCCCAAGAGCTGGAGGTTACTGTGAACTGTGATGCCACAGCACTCTACTAAGGGTGACAAAGTGAGACTCTGTTTCTAAAAAAAAAAAAAAAAAATTACATTACCTGACTTCAAATTATATTACAGAGCTATAATAACCAAAACAGCATGGCACTGGCATAAAACAAACACATAGACCAATGAAACAGAATAAAGAACCCAGAAATAAATCCACACATCTATAGTGAATTTATCTTTGACACAGGTGCCAAGGACAGTCTCTTCAATAGATGGTGCTGGGAAAACAAGATATCTAAATGCAGAGAAATGAAACTAGACCCTTATCTCTCACCATATTAAAAAATCAAATCAAAATTGATTAAAGACTTAAATGTAAAACCTGAAACTATGAAAACACTAAAATAAAACATTGGGAAAATGCTTCAGGACATTGGTCTGGGCAAGGACTTCTTGTGTAATACCCCCAAAGCACAGGCAACCAAAGCAAAATTGAACAAATGGGATCACATCAAACTAAAAAGCTTCTGCACAGCAAAAGAAACAATCAACAAAGTGAAGAGACAACCCACAGAATGGGAGAAAATTTTGCAAACTGTATGACAAGGGATTAATATCTAGAATATATAAGGAGCTCCAACATCTTGGTAGTTTTTAAGATATAATTCAAGCTTTTAGGAACAGAGCCAATCCATAAAACAATAAAGAGAAATGTTTCCAGTATGAATAGACACAAAAGACACTGATACTAAATGTCAGAACTATTTTTTTAACAGCCATAAAAAATAAGCATTCACTATATGATTCTTAAATAAAATTATTGGCCAATTATAGCCTATAGGTGTCTGCAGATACCTCACTAAGGGCTGGGAAACATTTTGTCAGAAGGCAGTAGTATTTAAATTTCTATCTTACATTTCTTTCCTTCTGCACGTGCATTTTTGTCCTATTGTTACTGGAATTTCTTTCTTCAGCAGGTCCCTGGTCTCAGGATTTCTTTTTTTTTTTCTTTTCTTTTCTTTTTTCTTTTCTTTTCTTTTTTTTTTTTTTTTTTTGAGACAGAGCCTCAAGCTATCCCCCTGGGTAGAGTGCCATGGCATCACAGCTCACAGCAACCACCAACTCCTGGGCTCAAGCGAGTCTCCTGCCTCAGCCTCCCAAGTAGCTGGGGCTACAGGCACCTGCCACAACGCCCGGCCATTTTTTTTGTTGTTGTTGTTGCAGCCATCATTGTTGTTTGGTGGGCCCGGGCTGGGGATTCGAACCCACCACCTTAGGTGTATGTGGCTGGCGCCTTAGCCACTTGAGCCACAGGCACCGAGCCTGGTCTCAGGATTTCAAGAATGAATCCAGGGACCACGGATCAGTTGTAAGATAGGATTTATTAGCCAAAGAGTAATACAGAAAAACACCAGAGCTCCTGGCCCAGGGAAAGACCTAAGTGGGAAAATCTTTTTTTGTCTGGGTGTATATAGTCGCATGTGTCTTTTGTAGTTACACTTGGCCAGGACTTTGTAACAAATGAATGGATACAGTCCCTTCCCTGAGGCAATGTGAATGAACTCATTAAAGAATGGATATCATCCCTTACCCAAGGGGCAAGGTGAGTGAGCCATTCCCTTCCTGAAATTGCTAGGCCTGGGAAACTTACTTGAAATTGCCCAGGCCTAAGAAACTAACATGAAATTGTCCAGCCCCCCCCAAGGAATTGGGGGAGGGTGGTCCTTGTTCATCACTGAATGGAACCCTGTATCTATCTCCCTTAGGCCTGTGAAATGCTCACAGGGGAATAGCAGCCAGAGGGGGGCTCTCTAGGTCCAAGGATAATTCTGAGGTTGGCATGGGCAGCCGCGCTGGCTGTGTCATGGTCTCCCTCAACTTTCTAAGGATCTGAGGGCTTGCCTGCCACCCTGGTCTGTCTGTACCTCACTTGGTTCTCCAGCCCTTGCCATCCCTAAACCAGTGCATCAATAGCCCCAGGGGCTATGAGGCAGAGGGCAAGGCAGATCCTCCCAGGCTGGCCTGTGCAGCCCGAGCTGGGGTGCCACCCTCCCTGTATCACTATGTTCCGTATGTCTCCTTAATAGGCTATAACATGAACCTCAAACAAATGTTTTCTATTATTTGATCTACTTATTGAAATTTTTTTTCTGATTTTTGTTCAATTCATTTATCAGCTCTGATAGTCTGGATTTTCTCTCATTTTTCACTAATACGTTTTTTGTCTGTCACATAAAACTTAGTGATTACATACAGGCATGCATTGCTTTTTAAAAGCACTAGTTTACAAAACAGGGTATGCACACTACATGGTATATATAATGATCCCTGGGATATGGGAAGGAATTATTAAAATTTATATCTGGCAACTTTTAAACTTTCTATTTGTCATTTATAGTGAGTGTTGTAGTATATAAAATCAAATCATATGCTAGAACTTACGGATAATTTATAAATAAATAACTACATGTAGATAAGTATTCAACTATTTTTTATCAAAAGGGCTTTAGACTTTAGTGAAATTTTTCAACAGTTCAAAAGTGTGTTATTTCATCTGCATACTCGACTTGTGTGCTCTTCCCGGGAATGATGGCATCTTACTCATCTTACTCTGTCCAAAGGACCTTGTGTGTATAAATGGTACTAAATATTTATTGAATTCCACTGATAAACGATTCAGTTCTTCAGACTATCAAGCTAGCGAATACCCTTTGAACATGCTTTGGAAACATGTTCACTAAACCTAAGAATGTCTCAGAAAATTGTGTTAAAATTTTTTCCTCATTAAAAATTAATGAGGAAAAGATGTTTTTCTTTGTATTATCAGGAAAAAAGACAATGAAAAATAAACTTCAATAGTAAATTTAGAAATAATACTGAAAGATAGTAAAGCAGCAAGACATATTAAAGTTGTTATCAGCACCCTCAAACCAAAGAAATGTCCATTTGTCCTAGTTAATTCTTATTTGGACATGGTTTTTCATTGATAATAACTTATGATTAACACAAACAGCTTACCCATGCTTCTTGGAACTTAGTGGACATAAGAAATACTAAGAAGTAGATTTAAATGCAATGTCTTAGGCTCCAGTCCCAGGAATTCCGATTTCAGCAGGTCTAGAGGGGGTCCAGAAATCTGCACGTCCATCAAGTGCCCCAGAAGATTCTAATGCAGGTTCTCCCTAACACGGCCTTGAGGTAAATATCCTACATAGCCACATTCTATCCTGCCACCTGCCATGAAAATCTGATCAAAGAAACAGATCTAAGAACCCACCTACCAGTCCATTATGCCAGCCATCTTTTATTGCCAACTGTAATCAGAAGTGTGAAAAAATAGCCCCTGTTCTTTCTCTGGGTGTGACCACATTCCACATTCCCAACTGTGAAATGGTCCAGACACCTCGGTACTGGGCATGGACTCTGATCCTATTATCCCCAGCCCGTCACGGCTCCTCCCCATGCCAGCAGAGCATTTCATAACATTTATTGCCAAACTCTTCTTTGCTCCTGAGCCTTCTTGCTTCCCAAACTACTCCATGTAGCTGCTCCTTCTCCATCCATAAGGCAGACAATCTTCTGGCTCTCCTGTCATCCCCAACACGAGGAATCCTCATGAGAGGGATGCCCCAGAGTGTGACTAGGGGTCATCTCCTAAGACCTTTAACAAAACATGCCCAAAACACCTCTCAAATATATCCTTCCCTCCTATTTCCTCTTCTAGCCAATTAAACTTCTGTCCACTTAACAGTCTGAATGAGAAAATTGTATCCTGTGAGTTTTTAAGTCCTATCAAATCTACTTCAAAGCATCATTTCCTTGATTTCATTTTAGTCATTTCACTGATTTTATCTCCTTTGCTTCTAAATAGTGGTATAGCATATAAGGGCATTGAGTGTAGTAATGGGTTCAAAATTGGAGAAATAGATTTTGAAGGCATCTTTTTGCAGGTAAAGGAAAAGCCTTGATAAATTTTCAGGGGAGAGAAGACAGAGGAAAAACAGAATCAAATCCTAAGAAAATTCAAGGCATTGAACAATTGTAATGTTTTATTAACTATGATTTTATTTTGGTTCCAATTCTATCCAGAGAAATTTAGATGCTATGCCAGAATTTTAAGGCTTTGATGAAAGAATATTATGTGGTCTTCTAGTTACTACTTGCCTATTTACAATAGAATTTCAGCAATGAAGAGAAGGTTATTTTTATAGGGGCAAAATCCTACAATGCCCACTTTGTACAAATTACCTGTGTCTTGGGTTCAGATTAACAAACACACTCAAAAGACCTAATGAACTGTAATCTGACACATAAATCCTGTTTATGTAGCTTTGCAGAAGGATGTAAGACCTATAATACAACTTGTCACCCTGCCAACATCAAACACCTTCATCAGGAGTCTTTACATCGTCTAGGTGTCACTTCTCAACTCTTTCCTCTCATGAGAATGTACTTGGTTGCAACAGGTAAGACCACAGCAATTGTCATTCCAGGGTAGAAAAACCTCACACATGATGGGACCCACGGGACCTGGAATGCCAATTGCTGTGGTCTTACCTGAATGTGTCCTGTGGTTTTTCTGTGTGTGAGGTTTTTCTGCCCCGGAATGGGGGGCGGTGAATTCCAAGCCAAAGGGCACATTTGGGTGAACACAAGAAACACCTTACACGGCATCCTGTACTTGTGTCTCCCAGCAGGTTTTCATTCCATTCTGGGCATACTGGCCCACAAAGTCTAAATGCCGGAGTCTGCCCAGTAAAGATGTAGCTCACCAACCAGAGGTCACTTCCACAATAAAAAAGCTCACATTCCACATTTATCCCAGTACCGCACAAAGAAACAATAAGGATAAGATAACTTGAGTTCATCTTCCCATGGGAAAAAATTATCTTAAAACCACCGTTAACCCTCCAACCCACCAACACACATGGCCTGCTCCCACTCAGGACCTCATTAGGACAAAGCCTTGTAACGGCCCCTCCTGGTAGCAGCTACTGATAATTGCAGGGAAGGAATTGGGATAGGTGGCTATAAAGAGAAAAATCCTCATCATTTGAACAATTAAATCTAAAGAATGCAATCAATCCAACAAGCATTTGCCACAAGCCTAAGTCAAACACTGTCACATAGGGACTTGCATCTGCCACTCAGTCAAGATAGGCTGAGGAGAGGGTAGGGAGTGGAGACCAATGAGAAGATAGGAAGAAACAGGATTCAGGGACAGCCACAGCAAAAGTGCACTGAGTAACCAAATACCCTCAGTATTCAGCTAGGGTGGCCTAAAAGAGCTAATCTGAAAACATTTACAAGTCATATGAATGCTTCTAAATTAGAGAAAAGGCAGATTCAGCTCAATACATCTTAGAGACCACAAGGTTAAGACCATGTAGCAGTGTGATTATTGCCCCTTCTTCATAGTCTCCACCAAAACTAGCTGATATCTTCCTGGAAAAGACTCCTGAAAACATTCCTCCTGGATTTTGTGAAGTAAAACATCCCCCAAGGTATATCCAGTAAGGGCTCAATGGAGTACACAATTAGTGCTCAAGACATGCCTATCTCCTCCCTCTCTTGTTTGCCTCCCCCCATGAATCTCTAAGTCTCCTTTCTCTCCTGTCCCTGGAGCAGAGATGGATCAGAGTCCCTGCTTGCCACCCTACTTGGCACCAGGAAAAGAGAACTTCAGAACAGATATAACAGCACCTCAGTCCTGGCCACAACTGTAAGACTCTGGAAATCAGAAAGCTTCAGACCATGAGCTGTTAGGTGTCACCTGTCACTCTGTCTTTTAGGAACCAGAAATAAAGCTTCCAGTTTCTGTAAAATGGGAAATAGGTAAGTTCAGGCTCCCATCTCCCTCACCCAGAATTAATTTTAATAAAGATGGAGAAGCAAAAAGAAGCAAAGATTTGGGGAACTAGCAACAATGAAAACAACAAATTGGGCGCAGTAGCTCATGCCTGTGATTCTATTCTGGGAAGTCAAGGCGGGTGGATAGCTTGAGCTCATGAGTTTGAGACCAGCTTGAGCAGAAGTGAGACCCCCATTTCTACTAAAAATAGAAAAACTGAGGCAAGAGGATCACTTGAGCCCAAGAGTTGGAGGTTGCCGTGAGCTATGATGCCACGGCACTCTACCAAGGGTGACAACTTAAGACTCGGTCTCAAAAAATAAATAAATAATAAAATGTTTAGGACTTTCCAGGAGAGACAGAACTGCTATCTTGAACTGGTGTTGTGGGGCAGGGCTGTGTCCTGGGATGTAAGCAACAGTGGGAGAACAGACTTCAGGAAGACTTTCAAGATTCTCTTATGTCCTTCCCACTTGCCTTGAGACAATCATTGCCTTCCCTTCACACACACTCAGGCTGCAACAGGCCAGGCTGCTTGCATATGTGGGGTCATCCAGGGAGGAACTGATGAACTGGTGTGACCTCTTGGGTATCCTCTTCTGCACTGCTCACCACCACAGCCCCAACACAGGGAGCCTTTCTCCTCCCAGTTGTGCTTTTCCTAAGAGTTTCAAATGAGGAGAACCACGTGTTTCTGGGCTGTCTACCAGGGCAGGATCTGGAGGGACACAGACTAGAGCTTGATCTCCTCTCCTCCTGAAGACACATTACCCCACAGACTAGCTGTGCCCTCATGAGCTCACAGACCAACATAATTAGACAGCTAAGGTTAGAACCACCGAAAAACACAAGCAACAAACTGAACACCACCATATCTAATGCAGAATTGTGAAAAAGATGAACCTAGAACTTTTTTTTTTTTTTGAGACCGAGCCTCAAGCTCTCCCCCTGGGTAGAGTGTCGTGGCATCACAGCTCACAGCAACCTCCAACTCCTGGGCTCAAGCGAGTCTCCTGCCTCAGCCTCCCAAGTAGCTGGGATCACAGGCACCCGCCACAACGCCCAGCTATTTTTTGGTTGCAGCCGTAATTGTTTGGAGGGGCCAGGCTGGATTCGAACCTGCCACCTTAGGTGTATGTGGCTGGCGCCACTTGAGCCATAGGCGCCAAGCCGATGAACCTAGAACTTAGAGGTGACAAATGCATTTAGCAAGATATCAGAAGATACCAGCAACATAAAGCAAAACTAGTACCTCATAAAAATAAACAGATTATATGTTAAAACTATAACAGTAAAAATTACAAATATTATAAATTGAATAAGTAGCACAATGGATATAGTTAATAATACTTAGTGAGGTGAAAGATAAGGTTGAGGATGCTCCCAAAGACAGCAGAAAAGAATAAAGAGATGAGCAATACAAAATGTAGAATACAGGGTCGGCACCTGTGGCTCAGAGGAGTAGGGCACTGGCCCCATATGCCAGAGGTGGTGGGTTCAAACTGCCCCGGCCAAGAACTGCAAAAAAAAAAAAAAAAGGTGGGGGGCAGCGCCTGTGGCTCAAAGGAGTAGGGCACCTACCCCATATACCAGAGTTGGTGGGTTCAAACCCCGCCCTGGCCAAAAACTGCAAAAAAAAAGTAGAATACAAACAGAGTGCTAACATCTGGATAATAAGATAACTCACAGCAAGAGGGAAAAAATAGAAGAATAACTTCTTGAGAAAATAATGAGTAATGAATTTACCAATATTTTTAAAAGATGGAAGACCTCAGAATACAGAGCCCAAAGAGTTCTAAACAGGAGCAATAACAAAACAGCCACACTGTTTTGAGACTCCATTTTGAAAAGAAAAGAAAAGAAAAGAAAAGAAAAGAAAAGAAAAGAAAAGAAAAGAAATTTATCTGAAGAAAAGAATGCATTTTTTTTTGACGAAGTCTCATTTTGTCACCCTCGGTAGAGTGCGGTGGCATCACAGCTCACAGCAACCTCCAAGTCTTGGGCTCAAGTGATTCTCTTGTCTCAGCCTCCCAAATAGCTAGGACTAAAGGTGCCCACCACAATGCCCAGCTATTTTTAGAGATGAGATCTCACTCTGGCTCAGGCTGGTCTTGAACCTGTGAACTCAGGCAATCCACCCACCTCGGCCTCCCAAGTGCTAGGATTACAGGTGTGAGCCATTGCACCCAGCCTAAAAAAAAGAAATTTAAAATAAATGTAAGTGTGTGTCTTAAATTAAAAGCAACCATCATAGGAACAAAATTCATATGTGTAACTTTTAATTGAGAAGAAAAAAAATCAGTCTGTCAAGTGGAAAACAAGAAGAGGGAAGAAACATTGTAAAATAAACACAAAATGTGAAACAAGTTGCAAAAATAAGTCCTAATAGTGTCTTACCAATTAAAGACAATATTAAGGGTCTCATAATGGAGGAAATAAAAAAAACAAACCATGTGTGAATTACCACAAGTACTCTTAAAGCAGAAAAACACATAAAGATCAAAATTTAAAGGAGAAAAAAAGATTTATTTGCTGGCAAATACAAAACAAGGGACAATTGGGCAAGAATCTTAATATGTTAGGTAACTATAATAGCCAAGCCCCCAGCCCTTGATGCCCTCCCGAAGACCAGTGGGGAACAAGCCCCCTACCCTTGAAAAAGAAACCTCTCCTAGGCCTTTTAGTTCCTGCCCTCTCAAGGGTAGAGAAACAGCCTGAAATTAAAGAAGTATGCAGGGAGGGGTTGATTCCAAATAAAGCCCCAGGTAAAAAGATCCCAAGTTGTTCTCGGAAATTTACCCAACACTTGTTTTGTACCCCCTAAACTATATGTGACCCCCCCATCTTATGATCACGAAGTAATGTACTTGTGATGTATATGTACCCCCACCCAGAGTTGTGTAAACCTTTATGATGTACCCTTACCTTGGGACCCCTGAGCTATATTAAATTGTGCTAACCACTATGATTGGCTTCTGTATTGTGCTAGCTTGCGGACCCTGCAGAATAATAGTATAAAAGGCCTCTCACCCACCATTCGAGAATGCTTGTTGGCCCACCACAACAGCCCCCTGTAGGTGTATCAAATTATCAATAAATTTCTATTAATTAATTACATCTACAGTGAAGTCCATCCTTCTCTCACATCTACCATCCCATTTCATAACCAAATAGAATTTAAGATTAAAAATAAAGTACATGTGGCTCGGCGCCTGTAGCTCAAGCGGCTAGGGCACCAGCCACATACACCAGAGCTGGCAGGTTCGAATCCAGCCCTGGCCACCAAACAACAATGACAACTACAACCAAAAAAATAGCCAGGCATTGTGGCAGGTGCCTGTAGTCCCAGCTACTTGGGAGGCTGAGGCAAGAGAATTGCTTACGCCCAGAGTTTGCAGGTTGCCATGAGCTGTGACGCCACAGCACTCTATCCAGGGCGACAGCTTAAGACTCTGTTTCTAAAAAAAAAGAATGAATAAAAATAAAGTGCATAAAGGACAAAAGAAAAGATGTTTGCATAATTTAAAAAGACACAATAGAGCAAGAAGATATAGTAATCATAAAGAAATATAGACTCAACAATACAGCCTCACAATTTATAAAGCAATAACTAAAAGAACTATAGGTAGAAGTTGATTTTTTAAAAATGCATTTGGATTTTTGCAAACCCCTTTCAAAAACTTGTAGATAAACTATTAATAGATCAAGACAAAAGCCAGGCTCTTAAAGGCCAAAACAATAAAATGATTTAAGTTCAAACTATTTAAGTTAAAGACCTCAATAAATAAGAAACTGATAGGCTCTTCCAGATTAAACCTGACTAAAGATTCATGAAACTTAGTGAAATGCATGATTCTGGATTGCAGGGCAGAAGACTGGGGAGTGAGGAAAGCTACAATGATTTTTATTGGGAGAACTGGTGAAATTTAAATATTTACTGTGGATAACATTATATCCAAGTTAAATTTCCTGAATATGAGCATTCCCATGTGTTTATGTAAGACAATGTTTTAGGAAGTAGATTGAAATATTTAGCTGGGAAAAGGCATAATGTCTTCAACTTGCTCTAAAATGGTGAGAAAAAAACATTAGAAAGACAATCAGAGATGGGGAGAAAAAGAAAGCAAATGTGGCAAAATGTTAAAAATTATTGAACTTGGACAAGTGTATATAACAATTCTTTGTACTATTCTTGTAACTTTTCTACAAGGTTAAAATTGCTTCACAATAAAAAGTGTTAAAATGTCATAAATAACCTTGAGTTAAAAGAAAAAATAAAGTAAACAACACTTAAAATTAAATAACAATTAAAACACTACATATCAAAATGTGCTGGAGATATTAAAGCAGAACTTAAAGGGAAATTTTTTACCTTTAAATACACTTCTCAGGAAACAAAACAAAAAGTTAAAATCAAATGAGATAAGCATTCAACTCAAAAGTGAGGAAAAGAGGAACAGAATAAAGCTAAAGAAGGAAGGAAATAATAAAGATATGAATAGAGATCGAGTAAATAGAAAACTAAAAGCAGCAAAAGATTAATGAGAACGAAAGCTGGTCTTTGAGAAGATATTTATATACATGTATGTTGTTCCAGAAAATAGAATAAAAAACGAAATCTTCCCAGCTTATCATATAGAGGAATTTTTATTACAAAAACAAACAAGGAAATACAAGAAAGGCAAGTTATATGTCCACGCTTTTTAAAAACAAATATAACACCCTAAGTAAAATGTTAACTAAATAAAACCAATAGTTATTGTGTAACTACAGGATGAATAAATAGGGTTTAGGAATGCAAAGATTTTTATATCAACAAAACTCTCAATATATAATTCGCTATATTAGGGGATTAAGAGGAAAAACACAGGTAATGAAATAAATCAATTCTAGAAAACTAAGAATTTTTAAAATCTATCTTAAAAATTCTTAGAAAACTAGAAATAAAAGGGAAACTACTAGTTTGGTGAAAGTTGTAGTCCTACACTAGGATTCTGCTTCTGGAAAATGGAATAGACTTATTTTTTTTCTATTCCTCTCACTAAGTACGATTAAAACACCTGGACATTATATAGAAAGGTGGAGCAGAGAAGGCAGCTCAGCTAGGACCTCAAGGCCCGAGGACTGATACAGTAGTGAGGATGCAGTAGTGAGCTCCCTGGTCTTTCTTTTTTGCTTCATATCTTCCAGACGTGGGGCCACAGGAACTAGCAATTTGGAAAGACCAGCTATTTACATAGCACAAACAAAAAGCCCCAACTAAAAGCAAACAAACCAAAAGTCCTGATAATACTTGCCAGAAGACCAAGACAGAGGCAGCCTATCAAGATAGAAAACTTTTAGAAAATAATTGCTCTATTCCAGGCAAACACCGTAGAAATCACTGTGACCCCACTCCTATTCACACCAGAAAGACCAAATGGGAAACCTAGATGTTCCCTCTCTTGAAGCTGTAATGAGGCACCCTGTGGTGGTGTCCCAAAACACCAATTAGGACACTAAGAATTCCATTTCTGCCGACCAGTAATGAAATTCCCTACCCAAAATGTCAATGGACATGAGGACGTGGGAAAACACTTGCCCAGCAAAAAGGAAAATGACTAGCAGAAGTTCTCTAAACAGAATAGAAATGATAAAATAGGAACCTTAGAACACCAAAGAAAAGAAAGAACAAGGTAACCAAATATATGAGCAAATATAATAAATTTTTCTTCTTCCAAGTTTTCTAAAGTACATTTGATGGTTGGAGCAAAAATGGTAATACTGTCTGATGTGTTTCTAAATGTATGTAGAGGAAATATTTAAGACAATTATATTTTAAGTGGAGAGGGTAAAGGGATAGGGCATAAAAGGAGGTAAGATTTCTGTAATTAATTCAAATGTAAACGATTACCCCAATAGACTATGACAAGTTACATACATACGAAATACATAAATAACCACTTAAGAGTTATGCAAAAAAACCCTCAAAAACACCACTGATGAATAAAAATGGAATTATAAAAAGTGTTCAAGCCATGGAAAGGCAGAAAAAAGTAAACAGAGAAATGAAAAACAGAGAAAACAAACAGTAAATAAATAAAATGGCAGAATTAAGCACCACCATGATACTACACACTGTATTATATGCCACAAATTCATATGTTGAAGTCCTAACCCCAGATGGGACTGTCTTTGGAGATAGGGTCTTCTCAGATATAATTCAGATCAAATGAGGTCACTGATTTGATAGCATTAGTGTCTTTATAGGAAGAAGAAGACAGACTAGGTGCTCTCTCTGCTCTCTGTACTCCTCCCCTTCCTCTTTCTCTCTCACTGCCCTCCACCCCCATGTGAGGACACAGTGAAAAGTGACAACTCTGCAAGCCAGGAAGAGTCCTCACCAGAAACTAACCAGGCTGGCAGCCTGGTGTCAGACCTCCAGCCTGTAGCACTATGTTGTTTAAGCCCCTAGTCTATGATATTTGTTATGGCAACCTAATGCCATGCAAACTATACATATATTGATAATTACATTAAATGAAAATGGTCTAAATACATCAACTGCAAGATGGAGAAAGGCAGAATGGGTTTTAAAAAGGTTGACCAAATATATGTTATTTATAAGAAACCCAGTTCAGGTAGCACCTATAACCCAAGAGCTTGAGGTTGCTGTGAGTTGTGATGCCACAGCACTCTACCGAGGGTGATATAGGAAGCAATGCAATCGTTAATCAAAAGAAAATAGGAATGAGTATAATGAGCATACCACCATCAAATAAATACACCTGAAAGTGGTTTAGATAGTAAATTTTGTATGTGTTCTTACACCATTTTTAAGAAATTGGGTATATTTCTCTACACCTGAGATGACTGATCTGAAAGTAAAACTGCTATAAAATACCAATCACAATAGCAGCAAAAGTTATAAAGTGTCTAAGAATTAATTGAGCATACACAAGGCCACCATGAAAAAGTAAAATTTAAAAACCATTATAAAGACCAAACAAGATCTTTAAATAAGGAAATTTATAGATCCTATAAATAATAGGATGACTAATTGAGGAACTATGAATGTGAATAAATGAGGAAATATTCTCTGCTTTTGCATGGGATAACTTAATAACAAGAAATTGATTACGCTCAAATTTCTCTATAAGTTCAGTATAACCTCAATCAAAATTCAAGTGGAGCAAACAGAACTAGAAATTCTCCTGAATTCCCCAACAGGGAACAACAAACTTAGTTTTCTCTTGCTACTAACTTTTTTTCTCTATCCAAGCCCAAAAGAAGCCCAAATTTTGCACCTCTCTCTCGACTCCACAACACTGACTTCTATCCTCCCTATTGGGAATGTGCCTACGGTCCTCCATCTGTCCTTCCAGGCCCACCCTCTACACAGCTCCACCCTGGGGTCTGCCGGGGTTGAACCTGTATGGCAGGACTAGCTCTGTACTCCCTGGCTTCTTCTTGCTTTTGGCCTCAGCCTGAGAGCAGAGGGAGGAAGGGAATGAGGTCAAGGTTTCTAATCCCTTGGCTCCCTCCCTGCAAGGTCCCTTTAGGCGGCTATGTTCCTTGACTGAAGGACACTGCTCCCAGTGAAGTGGCAACTCTACAAGAACTTGCTCCACTAAGTCCTGATAACTCCTCCTGTCCTTGCCCTCTTTGGACCTCAAAGTAATAACAGCTCAGCTGCTGCTAGCTCTAGGTTACTGACTATTATACTCCACCCACTTCTTTGTAAATACTTCCTTATAAGTAAACTCTCCTTGAACTTTCCTATTTTGACTGTGTCATCTGTTTTCTGTTGAGACTCTGATATAACAAACGTCATTTCTTCAATCCTTGTCCCAGAACAGCCTGGTCAGGGGCTCTTGGAAGCAATGGAAGAGGAGTCGTCTAGTGAGCCAGTGAGTCCCTCTCTGGGAGCAATCTCTAAGGATTTGGGGTCTCTTCACTCTCTGCAGCCCCTGGGGACTGGTCTGGCCAAGGAGTGGCAGGAAGCACCAGGAAGAAAAGCCCCATTCCTCACTTCAAGGCAGTTTGAGTGCTCTTAGGATTGGCAGCATTCTTTCCAAAACCAAAGTGAAGGTGGCAATGAACTCCCTCTTTTGTCATCTGATTCGTCCAGTTTTACTTAGGAAACAGAATTACTTTAGAAAAATGGGTCTAAAATTAATTGTCCTAGACATTGAGATTAAATGTCAATTCTTACCTATTTCTTCAACATAAATGGGTAGAGTGGCAAAGAAAACCTGGAACCCAGAAGCATGTTCTCCTGGGAAGCGGGGAGGGGGACGACACTGAGAATAGCCACTCCCAATGAGTTTTATTCCCATTGTCTTTAATGGTCAAAAGAAGAACCTCAATTTTGGGAATAATACATTTCTTTTTGTTGTTGTTGTTGTTGTATACACTTCTGCATGAATAACTTTATTATTTGCTAACAAAAATTAGAAATTTTCTGGGATCTTCCAACAAGTTTTTTTTTTGAGACACTCTCACCCTGTCTCCTTCAGTAGAGTGCTGTGCCATCACAGCTCACGGCAACCTCAAACTTAGGTGATTCTTTTGCCTCAGCCTCCCAAGTAGCTGGGACTACAGGCGCCCACCACAACGCTCGGCTATTTTTTTGTTGCAGTTTGGCTGGGGCCAGCTTCAAACCCTCCACCCGGGTATTTGGGGCCAGCACCCTACCCACTGAGCCACAGGGGCCGCCCTTCCAACCAGATTTTTTAAAAATCTTAAAATGCCTTCCCTTCAATGAAGCCATCTTTGGAGTTAGTCATTATTCTCACCTTATCTGTAATCTTGACTCCAACTTGATACTCCTCTTCTTTTGGTCCAAACCCTCAGATTTGAAAAGTAGTTTCAAGTTAAGGAAAGGTCATTTTTCTATAGTTCAGTTCTCTGAAAAACTTCCATCTCCCACTGAAAGTCACAGTCCAGGAGTGAAGCAATCACATGCCAGAACTTCACAGTCAAATGGAAAGTCATTACGAATACTTCTTGCATTGATTGATCTTATTTATCACCACAAGCCTGGAAATGCACAGTCCAGAAAATGGTGACCTCTCTGTGCACACATGTAATTTTTACAAAGGAGGGGGCAATATGAAGGGGACTGAGGCTTGATCACCAAAAATCAGCACAATGAAAACAAACGATAATGAAGCATGAGCAGTAGAATTCAAACTACAGATGTTCTTTAAAGAGATGAGGCGCCAGTTTTCAATTGTTTTGAACATCACATTACAAAAGAACTATTTTTTTAAATAAAAAAAGATTGAGGGAAAAGAAAAAAAATAAAAGAATATCTGAACCGTTGAATGACCTCCTGTTTGTTCCTGATAAACTTCAATCACATCTTCTTCCACCACTCCCAGTTCTTTTGGAGTAAGATTATCAGCAATTCTCTGGCCTTCAGAGAGAAATCTGAGTGAATTCATTGGAACTCCCTGTCTTTGACAATATGATTCTTTGAGTTTCTTGAGATGTGTTGTCATTTTCACTTTGAAGTGAATCTCACTGCTATCCTGTGAGGTCAGGGTTTCTAATCCCTTGGCTCCCTCCCTGCAAGGTCCCTTTAGGGGGACCTTGACTGAAGGACACTGCTCCCAGCAAAGTGGCAACTCTACAGGAACTTGCTCCACTAAGTCCTGATAACTCCTCTTTGGCCTTGCCCTCAGTGACTTTGAGTTTAATGTATTCTCCTTCCTTCTTGTCCCCTAAGTCTTCAGTTGAAGGTTTTGCCTGCTGGTCAGACATGATGACAGTGGCTTCACCCCATGGCAGTCTCTGCACAGCAGTGGCCTTGGGTAGGCAGAACCTCGCTCCAGGGTTTACAAATCCGTCTCCCTTCCCCACAGCACAACCAGGAACAATACATTTCTTTAAAGTATTGTTACCTGTCCCAAGGGTTGAAGGTACCCTCTGACTGCACAGGCCCTTAGGGACACAGAGCCAGTTCTTTAATGGGTGGAGAGTTGGACTAGGTGACCTTTAATGTCCATCCAGAACCAAGTTCAGCTTTTAAAACAAACAAGATCTTGAAGTGAGAAAAAAATTCACTGTGCCAATTGGATTAGGTATAACCTGAAAGCCCAATGCTAACTCTCTTCTCTGTCTCTGTCTCATTATCCTTCAATCCTCCTTCCAGGCACCACTCACTCCCCCATGTAATGGCAAATGTTCTTAATTTTCTTCTCCTTCTTTTTTTTTTTTTCTGAAACAAGAAATCTTAATTTTTATTTTAAATAAAAATGCTTCTATGTAAAAGAAAAAAAGTATTAAACATATTACATAATCTCAGAAGGAGGATGTTACAATGAATGGGGAAACAAAAGTGTAAGAGATAAGGAAACTCGGAAGGTAGGATTAGAGATCACACCTTTTAACCTATTTAAACTCATGCTAAAAATTCTGAAAATGCAACAGCTGCCCTTTCTGTGCTTTCTCCTTAAACCCGATATCCATGTTATGCCCAATTTTTGAATAGCAGAGACTTGGTAGTCGATGGTACTGCAATGCTTGACCATTTTGTCTTGGCTTGTCATGTTCATACATGTTCTTCCTTTTCTATCTATTGTAATTTGGCTTCCTAAATTCCAGGTGACTTATGTAATTACTTTTTCTTGTTACTCACCAGGATGGGAACAGCCTTCTCCATAAAACGAAAAACCTAAGTTAAGGCAGAGAAAAGCCCGCACCAGAACCAGGGGGAGCTGGAAGGCGTCCAGCGCGCTGACTCTCTCCTTCCTTTCCCTGGGGTCTCCTCACGCTGATTCTCACTGTCACCAGACCCAGACCCTTCGGCTGTGCAGCGTCTCCTTTAAAACTGCCCCGGCATAAATGAGACCTAAAGCCCCACCCCCAGATTAGAATAGAGTTTCAAAGGAATTCTCTTTGTCAAATAAACAAAAATAAAAACAGGAACAGAGAATAGAAAGATGAAAGTGAAACATAAAACTAGTAAAATTTGTGGAGATCAATTTCCGAGCCTACGTTTACCAGTTAACTTCCCCAGCACAGCGCACTCTACTTCTTCCTGTCTTACAGGTCCCTGCTCAGACTGTAACTATTTTGAATTCATGAGCACTTTCTCCTCGCGTTGACTTCTGTAAACTGCTTCCAGAAGAGATGCTCTAATTCCAAGAATCCTTCTGGGGAAGCCATGGATGTAGTTCATTAACTGAACAAATACAGACATCGAGTTTATATGAAGAGTGCTGCTTCCCTCACTCCAGGTGCCTGTCACATAGCAACAGTCCAGGGACAGAGAGGTCTACCCCCTGTGACCGCCCCTCCTCTCACACTCCACAACCAGCCCACAGGGAGGCTCGGCACACCATCTTCCCCAGCTCATGGGATCCTGACCTTATGTTCCTACGCGGATACCCACACGCAGACACGTATCCCAACCCTAGATCTCCTCCCACAACCCTCTGTTAAGCTAAGCTCCTTCAGTACTTGTCTTCATTTCCACTTTCTTTTCCTCACCCTCATTCCAGTGCCCAACTCTTAATTGCAAAAAACACTTCCACAGCCCAAGCTTTCTGTATCCAGCAGGTGTCGCCCTTCACTGGAAAGCAAATAGCAGACCTCCGTTCCACTATGGGGAACCCATGCCCTGACAGTGATTGCCCCTTGGGTTTGGGGTAGAAGGGAATGGAAGGGTGGCCCTGAAAAGATGTGTGTTCGAGGGTCTTCAGAATAAAGCTACTCACTTCCAGCTCAGGTAGAAAAACAGAGAACCTGTTCTTTGACCTTGGGCAAATTGTTTAACCTCTGAGTCTCCCTTCCTTTGTCTGTGGGTTGGAAGCTGATAGTCTGCCCCTTCTGGGAGGGATTATTGTCAGAAAAGGTGATACAAAGGCCAAGCACTTAGCCTAGTTCCTGGGAGATGATAAGCACTCCAGCCATGATCATTTCCTCATTCATGGCATGGAGGAAATAGCTCTCCAGAACTCAAATTTGAAATTAGGAATTGCCTCCTAAATCCTGGCTATCTGAGGAGTCTGCCTCAGAGTTATGATGGGGCTTGAATAAAATAATGCACCTGGTACAATGCCCAGCCCCAAAACTTGAATAACTGATAATGCTACTAGCATCACTATTGCAAAGTCCCTATGTCCCAGGCAGTGTTCTTAGACATTTACAAGTATTAATCATCTAGTCCTCAGAAGATCCTTTATGAGCTAAGTAAACTATTAATCCCTTTCCCCTCTCTGACTCTAACTTCATTTTAGTTACAAATCAGAAAATTGTCCCAAATTCTGTCTTGTCTAGTTGGAAAAAAGGGAGAAGGCACTGACCCCCCGACTCGAGTAGGAGAGAATCAATCTCAGCCCCTGCTCTGCCTGTATTCCTTCCCCAGGGCCCCAGGAAAAAAGAAGTCAAAAACCAACATTTCCACCAGAGTTTATTTCTCAGAAATGATAACCAGCAACTCACTACCTTCTGTGGAACAGTGAGGCCCCTAGGAATGCCTTTAACCCCCTTCCCTGGATTATATTCCCCCAGGATATAGCCTTGGATAATAATTTGGCTGCAGGATAGTCCCAGGAATGAGTTCCCTGAGTTATTAAGGTTTATACCTGGGGGTGGGGAGGGCTGGTAAATTCAAAGAATTGGATGGAGAAACCACAGAATCCATGAAAATGATAGGGGCAGTTAAAGATGTTGAAGAAGCATGGTAGTATCATAAAGAGTTTGAATCTCCTTCTCACTTGAAGTGGAAGTTGTAGGATTCTGCCTCTAGGAAATGTGCCGTCCTAAAGAATAAATGAAAAAAAAGAGAGAGAGATAATGAGGCTTCAACCCAACTTGACCCTATCATTTGTCTTGTAACCATTCTTGCCAGAGTCCTTAATAATACAGCAATATTGAAAATTCTAGGTCACCAACAACTAATACAAAGAAACCACCTTCAGCCTCCTCCCCATAGACACCCCACTGGGTAGAAGTTGAGGATGGAGGCTCTCCTCTTTCCTACTCCTAATTGCAACAATGGCAGCTTAAATCATACCCTTGGCTAACAGCTCATCCCAAAATTTACACCCTCTAACTGGCACCCCCACAGAAGAACCAGCAGGTAAACAGACCAACAGAGATGTTACCTTCTGGATAATTGGACCCAGGGAGAGGAATGTAGCCTAAGAGAGGAAAACACTTGATTAGACCAGCCTTTGTAAATGAAAGTATCTAGCATTATTCACAGCAAATGGGCAATGAATGAAAGAGGCAATCACAAACAGCAAATAAGCAGAGACTGGGAGCAGAAGTCGGGATGGGAGTACAGGGGGGCCACTTACTGGAAGAGCCAGCCCTCCTCCAGCTGATCAGACCAAGAGAGAAGATGATGAGGCCCAGGCCCAGAGTCACTGCAGACACAGAAACCTTCACTGTCTGCACTGGAGACAGCCCAGGTGCTGCAAAAAACCAGAAACTTACTAGAAACATTCTAACTGAATTTATCACAGCCTCTTCCCAGCAAAAGTCCTTTATCCCAGCCCCAAAGGTCTACCTTACACACCTACTCCCAAAGAACTGGTTCTTCTCAAGACTACTCCTAGAGTAAGCCTGGGGAACTTCTCTTCCCAGATTTAGCACCCCAGTTTCCAGACCCTTTCTAATACCATGGGGCTCAAGACATCCTATTTCCTTCCCTCCCCCAAAAGCACCCTCACAGGAAGAAGTCTCCTCACTCCCCTCTCCATCACCCCCAGGTGACAGGGCTTTCCCCCTTGCTCCAGCAGAGCAGTTTCCTATTAAAACGTCTTCCACCTTTCCTAACCACCACTGGTTTCATTCTGTGAGTTATCCTAGTACAGTGTGTCTCCCACATCTCGATTTCCCATGTGTCCTTTCAGAGCTTATCTCCAGCCCACCCCATAACCCGCACACTTTCTGGAGCTGGTCCTATTCTAAATCATGTCCCAGAGAGTCTTTTCCCATGATAAAATGATCACTCCATCACTAAGGGAAAGTTCTTAACTGTGCACCCTGTAGAGAGACTTTCCCCAGGAGAGCTCAAGAGAGTATGTGAGTTCCACTCTCTTCTCTGTTCTGCATGCCCTTCCCAGCTGCCCAGCAAGATGCATCACTCCCACAACGGAAGGCCTAGTCTCAGCAGCCAGTCTGGGATCCTATTCCCTGGCCCTTTATCAGTACCCTTCCTCTTTTTCTTCCTCTTTTCTTTACCAAGAATCCCAAAATCTTTGTGCAACTTCTCTTGCTACCTTTACTACTATCAATCCTGGATTCAAACAGTGGTAGCTAATTCTTTATCCATTATCCCCCAAGCATATACTCCAAAATATCTACCAGCTATGGCTTTACTGTCCCTTACTTTTGATAGATCAGCCCAAATGTAGCACTGCCCCCACAACATGAAAAGTCCCCCTTCTTCTTCAATCATCACTATTTCTTCAACTCCCATTCCTGACCTGACCTAAAAGAGGTGAAATTTAAGGAGCCAAGGAGCTGAGAATAGTGTGTTATAATTTGGGTTCTGAAAATATTGTTACCAAATATACCTTCTTTTTTTTCTTTCTTTCTTTTTTAAGAGACAGAATCTTGCTCTGTCACCCAAGCTAAAATTCACTGGCATGATCACAGTGAGTTGTAGCTTCAAACTCTTGAACTCCTGGGCTCAAGGGATCCTCCTGCCTCTGCCTCCTGAGTAGCTGAGACTGCCAGTGCTTACCACCAGGCCTGGCTAATTATTTTTTATTATAATTATTATTTTTTTTAATTTCAGATTAATATGAGGGCACCAATGATTAGGCTACATTGTTTGTGTTTCTAAAGTATAGTTCAAGTTGTAGTTGAGCTCTTCATGGGGGGAGCAGTGGGGACAGGGGTGGGGGGGCTATATACCCTTACATTGTGCACATTAGGTGAGAGCTGACCAATGCCCCTCTCTTTTTAGTTTTTGTAGAGACAGGATCTCACTTTTATTCAGGTGGTCTCAAATTCCTGGAGACCAGGAGTCCTGGAGCCCATTGTGCAAGCTCTGGAGCAGGGTGCCTTGCTGGTTGAGGCAATCTTCCTGTCCTACCTTAGCCTCCCAAAGGGCTAGGATTACAGGCCTGATCTTCCACCCCCAGCCTACATCCTGTTTTCAAAACAATCAGACTCCCTTCCCACCTCAAACACAAACACAGCAACGTCAACCACACAACAGCAGTAATAACAATAACTAATTATTTCCATTTCTTTATCCTATTGCCCCATTGCTGGTCCTAAACCCTCCATAAGTTCCTTCACACTCCCTCCCTGCATTAGCACCTCCCACTCTACCATGCACCATGTATCTATCCACATCTCACTCCCTCTGTTCTAACCCTAATTGCCATACACTCACTCCAGTCCTGAAGGATGGGCTCAAGAGCCCCAATGTGCTCCACTACACAGGTGTAGGTGTCCCCATAAGAGGGGGTCAGGGCTAAATGGGACAGGGTCTGGTATGTCCAGTCTCCATTGGGCTGGGGAGTCTTCTGGGGACTGCTGTGGGCGGTGACAGGCTGCCCATTCTTCTTCCACGTGATGGTCACGTCAGCTGGATAGAAGCCCCACACGTAACAGGCCAGCATCACAGGCTCCCTTGTGTTAAAAGGAGTGGTTTGGGCTACTTGGACAGATGGTGCCCCTACACAGGAGAAAAAACTTGTTCAGGAAGGAGGGTGACATTCTGGCTCCTATCTCCAACCTGGTTTCTTTCCTGTTTCAATTCTTCATAGATTTTGCCAACCTACTTCCTCCCCTCCCCACCCCCACGCTGCCATTTGAAAGAGTGGAGATTGAATTCACTCCTCCTTCACTCTTTCTTCTTCCTCATTCCTTCATTGCCCTTTTCTATCTTTCCTCCTCCAAAATTATGTCTGATCACAATTAGTAAGAGTCAGGTCTGAACTGCTCGCTGTTTCAGAAGTTGTTGTATTAATTTCAAGCACACGAGCTTGAAATGACATAAGCTAAGAGAAATCCAGAGCTGTAAACTGGGATTTGAAGAAAAAAATTTTTCCCTAAATCTTGTTTAACAAATTAATTTTCCTGTAGTCCCAGCAGTCTGGGAGACTGAGGCAGGAGAATCGCTTGAGCCTAGGAGTTGGAGGCTGCTGTGAGCTGTGATATCACAGCACTCTACCAACTGCAACATAGTAAGACTCTGTCTCAAAAAAAAAATTAATTTGCTAAATAAAGCCTTTCCTCTTCACATAGTTTAAGGAAACAAGCCTAACTCATTACTAACTCTCTTGAATTCGGAATTAACGTTGCCCCCCAAACAAGGTTGTTAATGCTGCCATATCTTACTAGTTTATTGTCCTGGGTAGACTTCTGCTTGCCTCTACCTTGGTATTTTCCAAACAAAATCTTCAAGTCCAAGAAGCTATGTTAAAAATCAGATTCCCTACCCTTCATCTCCAGATACTTTCATTCAGCACATCTTGAGTGGTAGCAAGGGGCTTGCATTTTTATCAAGCACCTCCTCCAGGCAATTCTGAGAAAAGAGGTGTAGAAACCGAACCCTGAGACACACTTCTCTGTCCTATGGAGACTGTCAAGTCCACTTGATCCATTCTCAGTGCAAGAGATTAGGGTGAGAATGAACCCTTAATGCTATGGGATTCTAAATATTCCCATTCCTGGGACCAGCCCGGATCTACTACATCAAAACTTGGCATAAAGAGGCATGAATATGCTGGAGAAAGACATGCAGTTATTCTGACACAGCCCTGGCCGAACTCCCACCTTCATCCTGAAATGCCCTGGCTTTTGCGTCCTCTTCCCCCATGACTCCTCACTGCTTGGGCATCACCTCCCCTTTTTTACTCCTGTCCTACCCTGTCAACCACCTTGTTTCCCAAGAGGTTCAATTCCCTCTTTCCATATTCCCTGCCCAAATCTCAACCTCCTGGGCTGCTGAGGAATCTTCCCTGGCCTCCCCTCCCCTAACTGTGCTTCCTAATGCCCCTCTGTACCCCTCTGTTCTCACGTGTCCTGTGAGTCAGTGACCCCCAGAAGGGCTGGGTGTGCACGGCACAGTCCTGGAGCCCATTGCGTAAGCGTTGGAGCAAGGTGTCCTGCTGGTTGAGGCAATTTGACAGGTAAGTGGCCAAACCATTCAGCACCCCAAATTCACAGGGGGCCATTTTGTCCTGCTCTGGGTCCCAGCAGGTCAGCAGATCCTTGTTGAAGGAAATGCAATATGTGAAGTCCTGTGGAGTCCCATTATCATCCAGTAAGCAGGTGCTTTCCACATGGGCCACAAAGCCACCTAGAGGAGCCAGGGAAAGGAAAGCAGGTCAGTGTCCTTTGCTGGTGTGACATACATACATACATACATTCACATAAAATATATATACTATATATACTCCTAAACCCTAAATATATATACTACATATATCTCCTAAACCCTTATAATTTCCTGAGTGATAGGGATGCTAGATGTTTTTGTTCAAATAGTTGACCTTTGACTCCAATACCTGACGCAGAATTCCTAATCCCTTGGAATTTCTTGGTTAATAGAAGTGTCTTTTGTTCTAATGAGGTAACTCTTAGTGGGTTCCTGGATAAGGGCTGGTCACCAGAAAGACCAAGTCATGATAGCAGCCTGAAATTTTTAGTCCCATCCTCCAGGAAAGGGAGAGGGACTACAGGTTAAATTAATAATCCATCATGCCTATGTGATGAAGCCTCCATAAAAACCACTGAGCTATAGGACCTAGATAATTTCTTATCTAGATTTCTTATCTAGGATAAACTTATCCACGTGTCAAGGAAGTGGAGAACTCAAATCCACAGGAACAGAAGTTCCTGCAATGGACACCCTTCCAGACCTAACCTATGTACTTCAGCAGGCTATTCATTTGTATTCTTTAAAATATTCTTTGTCAAAGGATACAAAATTATACCTAGATAGGAGGAATAAATTCTAATGTTCTGTATCACCGTTGGATGATGAGAATTCATCATAATAATATATAGTTTCAAATAGCTAGAAGGATATTGAATGTTCCCAACACAAAGAAATGATAAATGTTTGACATGATCAGTATGTTAATTACCCTGATCTGATCACCATATATTATATGTATCGAAACATCACTATCTACTCCATGAATATATATACTTACAATTTGCCAACTAAAATAAAATATTCTTTTTTTTTTTTT
>NW_003852426.1:3832591-3838375 GCF_000181295.1 Otolemur garnettii
TGCCTCAGCCTCCCAAGTAGCTGGGACTACAGGCGTCCGCCACAATGCCCAGCTATTTTTTGGTTGCAGCCATCATTGTTGTTTGGTGGGCCCAGGCTGGATTCGAACCCGCCACCTTAGGTGTATGTGGCTAGTGCCTTAGCCACGTAAGCCACAGGCACCGAGCCAACAATTGGTTTTTTCCTCTATTCAGCTGGAAACTTAATCCTTGATTGCACCCATCTGGCTCAGAAATTTTCCACTTTTTCTACCTCAAGCAGCACCCACTGACCAAGTTCATGCACTGAAGACTCTGCAAGGCCAGTTAAGGGAGTAGATGGTAGTAGCAGAGAAATTTCTAGACCCAATTTCCTCTTTATATGAGACTAATACAGGGACAGAAGTGGTCCAAGATTATTTGCATGTTTCACGTGACAATTTACCCGAAACCCAGACCTTCAGTAGGGCAAATTACTGAGACAGAAAAAGGGTCAAAGGAAAGAGTCAGTCTTATTCTGTGCTGGGAATATTATGAAACAGTCACTTCATACCTATTTATGAAGCACTTGCTTGTGCCAGGCTCTGTGCTAGGAGCTGGGGATACAGCAATAAACAAGATGAACATTGTCCTTGCCTGTATTCCTGCAGTGGTATATATCACACAAATAATTATACAGCTTAACTACTACTGAAGTTGTAGAGTACAAAGATAGAGTACAGTGTGCTATACGAATATATAGTAGGGAGGCAAACTAGTCTGGGGTATCCAAATCCAATAACAAAACTGAACACCCATACCCCAAAACAAAGCAAGAGACAGGGAGGGTCTGAGGAAGGGATGTCCTTACCTGCTCCCATGCAGCCCAGGCTGAGGCCAAGCAGCAGCGGCAGGAGTATGGTCATGCTCTGCTCTGTGAAGATGCCACTGGGAATTCAGTCCCCTGGACCAACTCTTCCAGGGGCCTTGAATCCTCACTTGTCCCAAAAGCCCCAGCCTGGGAAGATAATTTCCAGACTCTAAGCAGAATGTGGTATCATCCAGGCTCCTAGATCCCCACTAGATGAGTAATTTGGCGCTACCCAGCCCCCAGACACTAAACCTGTTCCTACCAGCTCATCAGAGTCCGGTTGTCAGATTGGCTAGGTAGGCGGGGACAGATGTAGAAACAAATCACTGAGTTCCTCAGCCTAGGATCATCTGTTACCAGGTAAACTTCATCCTACCCTAGGCTTAGACAACAGAATTTTTTCTTTTCCTCAATTCTTTTTCTGCAGAACAATTAGTCTGTAGGTGGATTCCCTAGATTAGTGGAGGGAATAATCCCAATATTCCTAGGGTATATGTAGCTTGGGATGCTCACTGATTTAACTTTTTCTCTCAATGTCTTCCCTACCTCCCCAAAGACTAGATAACATTCCTTGTTCCTTCATGGGAGATTACCCAGAAAGGTATTATAGGTATTTCCAAGTTACAAATATCCGACTCATATAACTTGCACTTACGAATGGGGGTCATTACAGGTAATAGATAAATATACCTGTTCCAACTTACATACAAATTCAACTTAGGAACAAACCTATAAAATCTATCTCATTCATAGCCTAGGGACTGCCTGTATATAAACCCTTGGTCTGTCCTGCCACCCAGGAGACAAGAGACAAAGGGCCCTTCTGGGGCAGGTGGCAGAGGCAGGGCTGCTGAGAGAGTACAGAGTCATTTGGTCTCAAAGCAAGACTGCAGAATAAGGGAAGAAGTTCCACCTTAGAGATCAGGCGGCCTGGTTCCCACAGTGGCCTGGAAAATCTCTTCATGGGCCTCCACTGCTGCTTCTCTCCTAGCCAGTCAAGCTTCATTTCCTCTTCAGCTATGATAGCTGCTTTCTAGAGCCAAGAAACCATATCCTCCTACACTGGAGCCATCTCAGGTGGAGGACCATAGGAAACCCCTGAAAAATAACTAGTGGTGGGCTAGCAATAGTCTACCTGCCTTCCCCTAAACTCTAAACTCCCCTGTGCATTTCCTGCTTGGTCCCAGGGCAGGTCCCTGCATCATGAAGCCACTGGAAAAATAAGATAAAGTTTCTCTACTTTCCTTCCTCTGGAAAAAAACAAGTTTTTCTTTTGTTTTTTTGAGACAGAGTCTCGCCATATGTGTCATGCAGCCTCCCAAGTAGCTAGGACAAGGCCACAATGCCTGGCCATTTTTTTGTTGCAGTCATCATTGCTGTTTAGCAGGCCCGGGCTGGGTTGGTGTACATGGTCAACATGGTGTACACCATTTACGTGGTGTACATAGCTGGGTTGGTGAACCTACCAGGCTTGGTGTACGTGGCCGGTGCCATAACCACTGTGCTATGGGCTCAAAGCCTGGAAAAGACAAATTTTAAATGACAATGCATTCTTCCATTCCATTGTGAACCATATAATTGGCAGATTTTTCTGTCACTAACTTAAAACTCTAAATTGACTTCCCTCTGCTCCTCAACAGGCTTCAGGGCTGCCCCTTCTTACCTTAGTTTCCGGAAAGCTATTGTATTTGATTTAACAGTGAGCCAAACAAAAGAGGGTGAGCAGGGACCCCCTTGAACCACACTTACCTGCCCTCCCCCAATGTCCATAATGCCAGAAGGATCTCATATTTATGAAGAAAAAGGGAAGAAAAAAAAATGCATGTACCAAAACTAAATACAAAGATCATTATCAGAAACAGACTTGTTTCATGTAACTAGTTAAGATTATCTGAAGCTCCTCATACTTCCCAGCAACCCCTACCCCACCCCCACCTTAATTATATACTCTTATCTCTGCTAATGAATCATCAAGTGTGTTGAAGTGAGCAGAAGTAGGCACTCCAAAATTTGTAGAGCTTCTGCTTTGTAACAGATATTATCATTTAATCTTAAAGTTCAAAAACAGGCCCAAAGATTCATATCCCAGGTCTAGAAGCTTTAACTCCTCTTCTTATCCAACTCTTATACATGCACACACACATGCGTGTACACACACACAAGTATGCCTGCACACTCACTACATCTTGAGACTAGGATGGCCCAAATAAAAGAATTCAGTGGGGCCTCTCATGGGAAAAAGAGAAAAAGAAGAGCCACCATCCAATCTATCCACAAAGTTCCTCAAAGTTCCTTCTGCTCTTAGAACCATTATCTCTTTCACTTTCTGTCTTGACAGTTTCAAAGCTATAGGAATTCTCTACACACACACATACACACACACCTTCACATTTCTCCCTATTCCACCCAGATAAGCAGTGAACCTAACCTTGCAGGAACAAGCTTTGGGATCATTTCAGTGTCCACACAGTCTACCCCTGGCAGGGGAGTGCTCACTGTGTGGCCCTGTGCCAGGACTGGGCATGGCCCCAGCCAGTGCCAGTGAGGCTGAATGGAGTTCCCTCTGGTATCTGGTTCTCTGCTCTGGCAGTCAAAGGAGATGTGAAACCTTCTGAGAGGCCGCAGGAGGAAAGGGTATAAGAGGATTTCACTTCTCTATTCATGTGAAGTCTGAGGGAGCTTTTTAGAACAAAACAGGACAGAAAACCCAGAGACCTGTGCTCAGCAAAGCAGTTTTTCCACTCCTCTTCCCACCCCTACTATGCTTGCAGATATAGGTCTATCTTCCCACCTCCAGCCAACTCAGAAGACTATTTCAGCCTGTCCATTGTTACCTATGCAGCACTGGGACTGAAAAAGTTATGTTGTCTTTCAACTACTGCCACTATGCAACTGCCCCAAAAGTGATGGCTCTCCCTTCCCCTTCCCACTGCCTCTTCCCTTACTTAGCCTGGCCACCACACAACTGCAGTAGATGAGTTCCACTGCTTACATGCCAAGCCTTACAGGGAATACCAGAGCTAGGAAATATGGAGTCTGTCTCCACATCTCTCCACTTGTAGGTCAGTTGAGGAGTGAGAACAAACACTTATAAAGAGAAGAGTTTATGATAAAGCAAGTAGGCAATACGGCTACTTAAAAGAGAAAAGAGAAATCCTTATGGACATGGTAGGCAGGGGGTCCTCTCAATTGATAGGACATGGTGTGTAGCTCCATAAGCGTGGCGGTGCTGCGAGGTACCCCTGGGGAGGAGGGAGTCCTACAAGGAGCCCGGGATGGCTGAAACAAAATAAGCTGCAATAATGTCACAGACATCGCACACTGAGGGAAGTCACAAATGTGTTCTCTTGCTTTTTCTGAGTATGGCTAAAATAATAAATCTCTGTAGGCACTTCTGGTTCTGAGTTCTTAGGTTCTTAGGTTCCTCTTCCAGACAGATGGTTTTAACTCAAAATTCCATTTTAAAAACACAAAAATTGCTCAACCAAGCAATCACTTGTAATCTAAAACCAGAAGCATGAGACCACACTTGTGACTTCCTTCGGTGTCTTTACAAATCTACACACACTGGCACCCTGGTAGGATTCCATTACTTGCCCAGTCTGTCCAATCCTCCTCCTACCTCCCACATCATGCACCCTGCCCCTGTCAGGATTCACTGTTCTAAAACTAAACTCTGAGCCTTGGGCTACTGTAGCTAGTTCACCATCCTTCTATCCTGCAGCCAAACTACGTGAACTACTAGGGGATAGACTAGCTGATTTGCCACCACAACTCTTGATGAATGTTATCTCCATTTTACCCAGGAGAAAATGGAGGCAGAGGGAGGTCAAGTGGTTGCCCAGATTTATCTAGATACTAAGTAATAGAACCATGACTTGAACTCAGGATTTATGACTCTAAATTCCATATTCCTAATAATCAATTAAAAAATTGAGAATTGTCTACAAGCAAAACAACAGTATAAGCAAAATGAAAATATAAAAACTTTACTTTTAAAAAGAAAACTTTATTCAAGCACATAAATGAAGACCTGAGAGGTAGAGAAATATACCATATTCGTGAATGGACCATCCTACCATAATGACAATCTCTCCCCACATCTGTAACCTAAATGCTATCTCAACCAAAATCATGGCAGGATTTGGGGAGAATTTAACAAACTGATTCTAAAGTATACATGGAAATAAAGTCCACGAGTATCTTAGACAAATTTTGGTAAGGAGAAGTAAAATGGGGGAGGTGGAGTGGTAGAGAATAGAGACTATTCCCACAAAATAGTAACATATATTAAAAAGACAAAATAATTAAACAATGTGACATTGACATAGAAAGTAGTGATGAAGGCTTGTTAACCAGTTGGATGAAAGTATTTCAAATTGTATACAGTAACAGTACACTGTACCCCATGATAGTATTAATGTATACTATTATGATTTAATTTAAGAAAAAAAGTAGTGAGACTGAATAATCCAGAGACAAATTTATTCACATAGGGGAGCTTGGTAAAAAATCCTTGGATATAAATGGAATATTTGGTAAATGGTATTAAGATGATCAATTTACTATTTTGAGGGCAAAGAAAGTATCCTTATGGTATCCTTACACCATAGAGAAAATTTTCAAATTAAGAACGATCTAAATGTAAATGAAAAACAATAATACAAAGAGAAGAAAACATAGTGGAATATTACATGGCCAGATAAATATAAGGTAAAGCTTTTTACCCCAAATTATTCATCAGAAAAGAGGGAAATATGTTATCTATAAGACCATATTTTTTTCCAGATAAGCTGTTTGGGGAAGATACATTATCCTGAAACAATCTCAATTAATAAATGCATGGGAACTGGGATAAAATTGATTTATGAAACGAGGGGGTAGAAATGAAAAAATGCCCTCATTATAATGTTTAAAAAAGTGATTTGCGGGGCAGTGCCTCTGGCTCAAAAGGGTA
>NW_003852426.1:3838423-3864238 GCF_000181295.1 Otolemur garnettii
AGTGATTTTGAATTTGTGAATTACTAACCAAACAAATATAATTAGTAGAAATTTGACTATCTCTTTCTAACTTCTATATTCCTAAAACTTTATAAATTGAAGTTGGAAAAAATTATCCAAATATTCTCATTGAGAAAATGGAGTATCATCTTATTACTTTCTATTCCACTAAAAACTGTAACTTTACTGCTTTAGTGTTGAAAAGGAATTCTTAAGATCACATAAGTACAAACCACGAGGGTTTTGAGTTTCAAAATCAACTAATTCTATTCAGGGAAGGAATTACATACAAATTTAACTAATGAGCAGAAAACTGGGAGGTGTTATAGTATCTATACTGATGTAATATTCCTATATAGAATATATATCCCCAAATTCACCAGAAAAAGGACAGAAAATGCAATTAAAATAAATAAAAGATATGAATCAGTAATTCACACAGAGAAAAACCTATGAAAAGACACCCAGCCTCACTGGTAATGATAGAAGGCAAGTTAAAACAAGATACCACTGTACCCCAACCATACGCCATCATTTGAAAGTCAGTAGCTTCAAGTATTAGCAAAGATAAAGGGAAATGAGAACACTCTTGCTCCATTGGTGAGAGTATAAACTGTTTATGATCCCCGAATTATAGAAATTATAAGTTAGTTGGGTGAAAAAATTAACACAGGAAATAAGGCAGCATATCCTTGGGTTGAGTACTCTAAATCTTGGAAGAGTTCAATAAATATCAATTAGGGCTGGAGAATTAGGAACAGGCTATTGAACGGGGTTGAACTTGACTTGGAGTATAGAGTTGGTTAAGACAGAAAGCTAAGCAGAATAAAGGCACTCCGCCAGGCATAGTAGCTCATACCTGTTATCCTAGCATGTTGGGAGCCCGAGGCAGGTGGATCTTCTGAGCTCAGGAGTTTGAAACCAGCCTGAGCAAGAGAGAGGCCCTGTCTCTAAAAAATAGCCAGGCATTGTAATGGATGCCTGTAGTCCCGGGACTACTTGGGAGGCTGGGGAAAGAGAATCATTTGAGCCCAAGAGTTTGAGATTGCTGTGAGCTGTAACACCAGGACACTCTACCGAGAGCAACAAAATAAGACTCTGTCTCAAAAAAAAAAAAAAAGAAAGAAAGAAAGAAAGAAAACATTCCTATAAGAGAAGAGAGCCTGGACAAATGGCCTAAAGTGAAGACAGACATAATATTGCCAAGGAAGAGTGAGGAAAACAGATTTATTCAAGAACCAGATTCCTACAGAGAATGGTGGGTTCTGTCCTTTATTAGAAGAGGGACAGTCTACAGTCATACCACCCTGAATGTGTCCCATCTCATCTGATCTTGGAAGCTGAGCAGAGTTAGGCCTTGTTAGGCCTTTTCTCCCAACTTATCCAAGTTAGCACTTGGATAAGAGAAAAGGAGCACCAGACTAGAGAGGATTTTGAAAGCTTCTGGAATATTTAAGGGACAGTATCATGAACTTCTTGATCAGTGAATGTCAATTCTAAACTCATCATTTTACAGATGAGGAATTTGAAGCCCAGAGAGGGGAAGTGACTCATCTAAAGTCACACAGCATAATAAAAGCAGTTTTAAAATTCAACTGGTAGGAGATTTCTAGGTAAGTTGAGAAACAGAGAGAAATTAGGAAGAGCTAGAAAGCAACAAGGAACAGGTCTAGAATGGCAAAATGAGAATAACAATAAAAACATCTCACAGAGAAAATACAATACCTGTAGGTAGGTTCAAAGTATGTTCCAGAAAAGAGAAAGAAGTCAGTAACATTGCTAAATTCTTCTATGAAATTCAAGACAAACAGTGATAATTCTAAGCTATTGAGTACCTTTTCTATATTCCAAAACTATTCTAAGCATTCTGCAGATACTTATTTAAGCTTTTTTTTTATTAGATCATATTTGTGCACATTAATTCTAACGTGGGATACAGTGTGTTGTTTCCATACACAATGTGAAATACTTTCATCCAATTGGCCAACATAGCCATCATGTCATTCTCATAATTGTTGTGTTAAGACATTTATATTCGACATTTAGAAAGATTCACATGTACCCTTATAGGAAAAATCATAGGCGTGATCCCCGCAATCACCCTCCCTTCACCCATTCTCCCCCCTTCCCTCCCCTCCCTCTCCCCTTTCCCTGCATTCTTGGACTTCATTTGGATTATAGCTTTCCTATGATAGTAAACAATTAGTTTCATAACAGGGTTGAGTACATTGGATACTTTTTCTTCCATTCTTGAGATACTTTGCTAAGAAGTACATTTTCCAGCTCCATCCATGTAAACCTATTTAAGCTTTACAGAAACCCTATAAGGTAGACAACACTGTTATCATCACCCTTTACAGAAAGTGATACCAAGGTGCAAGTTAAGTAGCTTGCTCTAAGGCATACAACTAGAAAATAACAGTCATGATTGAATTGCAGCACTGGAGCCCACACTTCTTAATTAGTACACATGCTGTTCTTAGAAACAAGATGATTCAGTGAAGGTACCAATCTCTCTAAGGGAGAATTGGCTATTTTCCCTTAGATCAGACTCTGGTACAATGTGAAGAACAGAGAATCCCTCACCAATATCAAAATAATTTCACTCTTAACATTAATGCCACTCTGTCCTCCAAAGCAACTCCCAGGCCTTAATGCTATCAAGAAATAAAGCACATGCAAATTGATTTACCACCAGTGATCATGTGCTGCCTGCTCCCATTATCTGCGCAGGATGGCACCATCACAGTTCTCCTTAGATGGTTCACTGAAGACAAGAACAGATCACTTAGGACACATGAATCCTTTGCCCTTCCAGGCATTTCCACTTCACTTCAGGAGCTCAATGATACTGTTTTCATAAACTGATGAAAGTCGATTTAAAAAGGGCTTATTCTTCCCATCCTGAGCTCCTGTTTTCCCAGTTATGGTAAGGGGAGTTGTGTGTTCCTCAGGGCAGCCTATACTAGACAAAATTGTTTTCATAAATATTAAAATGCAAAAAAAAAAAACCTAAAACAAAAAACTACAAGCATCTTCTTCAATCATTTTGTGAACAGATTATCAGAAAATAGCTCTCCTACATTCTTACATATTTTGTAGAAACCAATACTAGTAAAAGACATTATGCGGTACTGAGGGGTTTTCCCTATTTCTCTCCCTACGGAGGACAATCAGTGTTCAGGTTAAGGCATGCTGAATTTGAAATGACAACCCACTCGAGTTGAGCTATCTGGAAACAAATACAATGAGTTAAGAAAGAAGCCACACTGATATTCAGAAAGGAGATTTATTGCCTCAAAGTGAGAAGAGATATGGTGGTAATAGGCAGGCCACTCTGGGCTCCCTGGGGTGCAGGCCCAGGGGGGAGCAGAGCCCACAGCTGGGAAACCTTCTCAAGTACGCATCCTGGGGGAGTCCCAGGGACTTCAGCTCTGAGAAGGAGAGATCCAGGGCAGGATGTAGGAAACCTGAGCACCTTCCGTATGGATGACTAAAGCTGTTGGCATCAAACTCTGGTCAGGAAGAATCAGTCTGAGGAGAGAGAGGGAAGGAGGAAAGCTATCAGGGGATCTTCCTCCTCCCAAAGGACTTGCTCACACTGCCTGCAGTGCACCCCTCAGAGCTGATCTCTCCTTGTCTCCACATCATCTCTAGGCACACTTCCTATAGCTCCCCATGTCACTTCTCTCTCACTCAAAGCCATTCTTGTGACCTATAAAACTGTGTGTGTAACCAGGTCTCCAACTAGGAGGATGTCCCCCACCACCACCACCGTAGTGCTGGATGCAATCCCCTTAGGACCTAAGGATCACTCTGTGTCCCCTCCATGCCACAGAATAACCCTTACATATGCACACACACACACATCATATCTGGTTCCCATGACTTGCCCACCCCTCCAGATGACATACCACCTGAGCAAGGCTTTCGGAAGTACAAGATGAGGACAGTGCCCACAATGATGCCCAGCACACCCAGGCCAAAGGCTATGCCACACAGTACATTCTCCAGAAGATCTGAGGGAAGTGGGTTCTGGGGTACTGGAAAAAAAGGGAAGCAGATCAGCCTGTAGAGCTGGTTAGAGAGCCCCCCACCCAGGGAATTACTTGTGTATCTAGGATGGGAGAAACTGAAGCATGGAAGATTGAGTGTGATTTAGAGTAAGAATGGGCTAAGCAAAGTCCAAGTAGAGGAAGAAGGCCCCTCCTACAGGTCTATCCCTTTTTGCCCCTAAAAGGACCAGACTTCAGGGAGAAGGACCTCACCCCAATAGGCAACAGCTGTGTAGCGGTCAATTTCATGAGTCACAATGCAAGAGAAAACATCAGAGCGTTCTGGAGTGAAGTTTAAGTAAGAAAAGGCTTGGAAGCTGAGTCCATCGATGGCCGAGACAAAAGTGGGCCCAACTCCTTCCACTGGGGCAGATTGATGTTGCCAGCTCACCGTCAAAGTGGGTGGGAAGAGATTACTAACAAAACAGACCAGCGTGTTGGGCTTGCCAAACTCCAGGGGCTTCACTGTGAACACCTCAGCGATTGGGAACCCTGGTGGGGGATTGAGGTGTGAGGGAAAGAAGAGACTAGTTTAGATGGTACTTCTGTGTTTGGATGGGTCACCAGTTCATGGAGGGCAGGGCAGAGGAGTCAGTGGGTTGGCCTCTGGGAGGAGGAGAGGAAAGAGGAGTTGGGGTCAAACAAGAGGTCCTCTTCCAGGCAAGAACCATACCTGGATCTAGAAGCTGAGCCAGATCCAGGCAACTCTGGATCCCTCCACTCTGACTTCCCACAGCACTTCCTGACTAGAGCTCACAGTGACACCATCATACACTGTCATGTGTTAAAACACAGGCTCATCATCAGATACTTATATTCTCCCTTTCCATCTTGCTGGGCGTAGTAACACATGTGCTAATGTTCTGTAGGTATCAAATAATCCCTGTGGAATTTATCAAGATCAATAAATAGTTTTAAATGTCTACTTCATGCTAAGCACTTATCTTCTGCCCACATCAAAAAACCAGCTGCAAACCAAGGCTTTTAGAAAAATTAAGGTCCTGAGGAGAATGAGAAGGCATTAGAAATGGGGAGCTCATGTGAAGGGAATCGCTCACTGTATAGATTAATGGGGTTAAGAATGCAGCCCTCTTCCCTTTACTCCTAGAAAAACTCCTGACCTCTGGACACTGGGATTTTCCCTTCAAGTTGTGGGCCTATGTCCTGGATCATGTCCTGGCAGAACGTTTTGTCAAAAAAAATGGCAGAGGCATCTCTCTCTTCCTGAGCCCAGTTGGCAAATTCAGGCAGGCGAGGAACTCGAGTGTTCTGGAGAAAGTCGAAGGAGAAAAGCTGGTCTTCATCGTAGGACTCAGAGAGCCCCACACTGGGACTCCCATACTGGCAGTACACAGTGTGCAAGAATGTGTGGTTTTGCAGTTCATCCCGCCACCTCGGAGTAGGAGCTGCAACGGAGACAGGGTGAAGTTCAGGGAGGTGGGAATCTTCTTTTCCTCTTTAATTCAGAAACATCAAGGCCTGCTTTGGGGAGTGTGGTATACACTCTCCTGTGTCTGTTATTTATGGTCCCCCTCCCAATAAAGGTGAAGAAGTTAACTGAGTTGTAAAGAGTTTTTAAAAATCCACTTTCTAAAGTGACAGATTCAAAGTCATTTTGCTGGCTGTGTGTTCATGCACTGCACAAAGGCACCCAGTCAAAGAAGCAAGCGGAAGCCAAAATCCAGTCTGCACTCTGCTCACTAAGTCATGTATCCTCGCACAGGGATGCAACCTCCCAAAAGAGTTTCCTTCATCTAATTGACATAAGACCACCATGCTGACTCAAGAAGGCTATGGGTGGGTTTCCCAATATTAGAAGACAGGAAGAAGGAGTTGCTATGGTCTGTCCAAAATGTGGATGGGACTGTCTCACCTACTCCCAGAAAATGATGATAAACTGAGAGACCAGTGTCCAGACATTTCTTTAGCCACTTCATTGGCATCAGGCCTCTCTGAAAATGTTTTCCCCTCCTTCAACCCTCCATTCTTCCTAATGACAGGATCAGAAGTGATCCCATAATTGCAGGAAATAATCTCTCTTCTTTGAAACTCTTGGCAGGAATCCCCCAGCCAACAGAAAACTTTCTACCTATTACCTGTAAAAATAGAGTAAGCACAATCTTCCAGATTATCCTTCTATTCCTCCCTATCCTGTACAAAGTAGGAAACTTAGAACAAATAAAGTTAAGAGACTTCTCAAGAATTACAAGGTAAGTTAATGATAGAGAAGGCAGAGTAGAATCTGGAGTGGAGGGGTGAAAATAACATTTTCTTTGATCAAATTCCAGCTCTACCACTTTCCAATGGTGTGAACTTGCACAAATAACTACCCGAGTCTCATATTCTTCATTTGTGAAAAGGAGAGAATAGCTCTGATGGAACACACAATGCACTCTGACATTGCTTACCATCCATAAACAAGAGCTCTCTTTCCCAATTCCCCATTGTTTCCACCATCTCCTAAAACTCCCCACCATTTACAAAGCACAGGGCCCTTCCTTAAATGCTCTGGGTCGGCTCCCTAGCTCTAAGGCTGCCAGGATGGAGGTAAAGGGAGGTACTGTCTTACCTTCAGGGAGGGCTTCGGAGTGGGGTAGCAGCCACAGAAGTTGCAGCAGCTGTAGCAGCGCAGCTCCTTGGCTCTGCCCATGAGCCATGTCTTCATACCACACAGTAGGCAGGAGCTACCAACCAGGCTACCCAGGTCACCCAGCTCCCGCCCCGAGAGGTAGCTTAGATCCTGTTTTAACAGCTCATTTCCAATGGTTGACTTTGTAATTTTGTCTAAACCAATCACAGAAGTGTCGGGTTTGACATCATCAGTCACTGGGGAGAGACCTGAGGTTAGGAACCTCCGGAAGACTCGGCTCTTAGATCAGCCCAGAGTGTGGCATGGAACTGGGCTGGGAGGGCCAGTGGAGGAACGCCTGCCTCCGGGTGGAGTACCCTCTAGGCTCAGGCCGTCGGGCCTCCGCCGGAAAACCGACTAGCGGGCTCTTCAGAGGAGTGCCGGAATGCGGTGTGGGATGCCCATCTTCCCACAGCAAAGCCCCAGGGCTCTGCGGACCCCTCCTGATCTCCTCTTTCTCAGAAAGGTTTCACTCCTCCAGGTATTAGCTCTAATTCGTTGTGCAGAAATACACTGGAGATTTAATAAGTGCTAGGTATTGGGCCCAGTGCTAGAAATAGAAAAATGAATAAGGCATATTCCTGCCTTCAAAGAGCTTTGAGTTTGAGGAAGGGGGTGGAATCAATGAATAAATAATTACACAAGACTATGATGTATTCAAGTAAGAATGCCAAGTGTTTTGGAAATGGCAATGATTTTATTAAGATGGGGAAATATGTGGAACATAATCAGGCAGGCTCCTAAGAGTTTTGAAGGTTAAAACGATTTGACCAGCAGAATATGAGGGACGAGGAAAGCATTCCAGGGCAAGGGGTAGGCAGATATGTGACAATCAAAAGGCGTCCAGAACTCCTCTTTAGAGACCCTTATGTTCTAGTTGATGTGAATGTTGTGACGGTTGCTTATGTGTCCTATGTGGTGATGGAGGGTAGAGGGGTGCAGGATGAGCTAGAAATTCAAGCAAGAACCAGATCCTATGGTATGCCACAGGAGGGACTTGTTTTTACTTAGCAGAGACAGAGATATTAAAACTGGGGAGTGAAGCTGGGTGTTGTGGCATGCCTATAGTCTCACCTCAGTCTTTGGGAGGCTTAGGTGAGAAGATTGCTTGAGGCCATGAGTTGGAGGCTGCAGTGAACTATGATCAGGCCAGTGCAGTCCAGCCTGGGTGACAGAGCAAGACTCTGCCTCTAAAACAAACAAACAAACAACAACAAAAAAAAAAACTGGGGAGTAACGTAATATTTTAGCATTTTAGAAATTTTTTTCTTATTTATATTTCAAAACAATGAATTGGAACTTGGAAAGAATTAAGACAAACTGCTGGTCACTAGTCTATAGCATAGTATGTCAAGAAAAAAATATCACACACACATACCCCCTTCACTTTCTTGTAGCAAGTAATGTAGTGATAACTTAATAAGAGATACTAAGAGCCTGAATTAACTCATGAGAGGGGACAGAAAGAATAGAATATTTAGATAATTAGAAAGTAGAATCTAAGGGTTTGGCTACTGATGAGATGTGGGAAGGTGAGGAGGAGGAAGGTGAGGAAGATTCAAGGATAACTCCCAGTTTTCTAGTGTGGGTGACTGAGTGGGTTGTCAGTGATGGACTGAACTAAAGTAGAAAAAAATGCCAGAGAGCAGGTTTAAAGAAGAGAAATGAGTTCAATTTTACATGAATCTGAAATGCCAGTGGAACAGCCAATTGTAGCTGTGCAGGAGGCAGCAAGGTGTTGGGATATGGATCCTAGGCATGGGCTGAAGAGCCTGAATTGGGGGTCATCGGCACAAATGTTGGAACACATGGAGCAGGAAATGAAATGAGGACAAAAGTATGTGTAAGTTCAACCCCTAAACCTCATCCCAGTTATTATCCAGGATCCAGTCAGGAACATGTAGCCACTGTATGTACTTCAGACTGAGAGAACTTAACATAGCGAATTGGTTACAAAGTTGTTAAAAGGGCAAGGGCAAAATGGAGGAAGGCAGTAGAAGTACAAAAGAAAAAGGGATCAGTACCTGAAAATCAGAAGCTGCCATCACTCCTGAACTGGAATCCATATAGCTATACCTGCTGCTGCCCTGTGGGAGACACTGCCATAGTCAGTTCTTATCTACTAAAGAAATGGCACCTCCATCAAGGCCAGAATCATTGAGATTCCCACCTTCTTCTGCCCAGGAGGTTGAAATCCAGAGTCTCCCATTCTTCCTGCTGCCACATCAACCAGCAATTGCCAGCAATTGTTACCCTGTTAGAGGCTGAAGCAGGAAGCTACTCAGTTTCTTCTGCCTTCTGATTGCCCACCAATGCCTCCTACTGGCAGAACCTAATAGGAAGACAGCTGGTCAGGAAGTCTGTGAAACATTCATGTACCTGGTTGCCTCCTGGATGGAGTTGAAAACACAGAATAGGAGGATAGCTGTGGCACTATGACAACAGGTAACGAACAGCACAGTGAAATACACTAATTTGTAAAAATCTGGTGGCACTAGGAGCTTCCAGAAAGCTAAGAGAAGAACAGAGTCAGCATTATGAATACTACTCAAAAGTCAAGGACTGAAAAGTGTCCTCAGATTTGGCAATTATGAGATGGCTGACAAATTTATTGAGAGCAGCTTCAGTGATATAGTGGGAGTATACTCCAGATTGTGGTAGGCTGAGAAGTAAGTGGGAGGTGAGGAAGAAACTGCCAGAGTATATGCTTCAAGTCTGATAGAGAAAAGAAAAAGACAGAAGGGGTGGGGGAAGAGGCAACGAGAAAGCTCTAATGTGGCAATTAAGTAATCTGTGCAATTAACTTATGTGAGTATGAGCCGTCAGTTTTCGGAGAACTTCAAAATTGGTACTCCCTTTTTTTAGAGATGGAGTTGCTATGTTACCCAGGCTGGAATGCAGCGGCTCTTCACAGGTGTGATTATAGTACACTACAGCCCTGAACTCTTGGCCTCCAGGACCCTTCTGCCTCAGTCTCTCCAGCAGCTAGGACTACAGGTGTACACAGCCATGCCCAGCTTCATATGCCCCCTTTGATAAACAAATAGCAGCAGTAAGAGCTAAAAATAAAAACAAAAACAACTCGTTGACCTCTTGGGTCTTCTGCAACAGCAAGGCTTGTGTGTCTGTGTGGTAGAGGCAGGAAGCCAGGCAAAGACTAGGGTCTGGAAATAGCTGTAACACTCCAAAAAATGAAGGAATGTTTACCCAGCTTCCCAACCTTCATGGACTAATCCAGCAGTAGCTCTGGTAGTAGAGATTTAAACCCCTTAGGACAGTAGAAACACATTTACCAGCCTACTAGGACTGTAGGGGTAGATACATGGTACACAGCCACCTAGAGTTCCAAAGCAGGGGTCTGCAAACCTTTTCTGTAAGAGACCAGATGGTAAATATTTTAGGCATTGCAGATTCCCTGATCTCTGTCATGAGGATTCAACAGTAGCATGAAAGCATTAACAGGCAACATGTAAATGAAAGAGCATGGCTATGTTCCTGGTTTCCTTCTAGCTTTTCCTCCCACTTCTTGAGTGTCTCCTAGCCTCCTTTGTAGACTCCTTTCTTTCAGTTAGTTACTCTTTAAATATTAGTGTTCTCTGGAGTTTTGTCTTCAATTCTCTTTTTATTTATGGACACTAATTTCAAATTTCATGTAATCTTCATGTGTCATGAAATACTATTCTTTTGCTTTTTTCCCAACTATTTAAAAATGTAAAGACCATTCTTAGCTTTTAGTCCATTTGAAAACAAGAGATTGGCAAGATTTTGCTCACAGCCCATAGTTTGCTGAATGAAATTCTATGCCACGTGGTCAGAATTGGGATGAAAATAAACCCATTATTCAGACACCTATACCCCCTTATTTATAGAAATGGCAATCAGTTAATGAATGCATTGTGACCAGTTATACTAGATTAAGAAGAGGAGAAAGTGAACTAAGTGTGGGGCCTAGGAATAGGTACAGCATGCATTGCAATTAGTCTGAGTGAGAGGAATGAGGCAATGGGGGTCCACGTTCTCCACAGCAAAGTGGGAAAAAATATAACCACCCCTCAGCAAGACTATAGCAAGGAGTGGTTAACTCTTTTCTCTCCCTTCTATAATCCCAGTATAAATGGTAACAATTTCAAAGATTTATAACTACTCTTCCCACTGTGTAATCCTTCCTCCCATTAGGACTTCCACCCACCTCCACTATAGATATTTCAGAAATAGGCACAAATCATTTGGGGAAAGTAAAAATCATGAGCAATAGAGGAGCGAGGAAGCCAGTTCTGTGTCACAGTAGCTCACTGTCTGCTTTGCCATTAGATACAAAGGCCTCTGAAAATAATGGCACAGCCCCTAATACCCAGTTTTGTCATCCCTTTCTAGCACTGCCTCATTTTTCCCATCGCAGAGCCAAATTTCCTGAAAAAGTCACGAGCAACTGTGTCCCCACTTTCATACTTGCCATTTAATTTTAACCCTTAACAATAAAATTGTTCACCAACATTTTTGTGTTGCTAAATCAAATGGACTCCTAGCAGTCTCTGCAACATTTGACACTGTTGGCCCTACCCTCAACTGGTCTAATTTTTGGCATCCCTGATGGCACTCTCTCCTAGTTTTTCCTCCCATTTCCCTAGCGTCCCCTTTTCAGCCTTCAGGACTCCTTTCCTTTAGCTACCCTTTAAGTATTGGTGTTCCCTGGAGCTTTATCCTCAACTTTTACCATTCTTACACTATACACTTCCCCAGATGGTCTCATTTACTCCCACATGACCTCAGTTACTACCCATTTGCTGAGGACATCTTCTAAATTTACCTCTTCTGCTCAGATCTTGCTCTGGAGTTCTGTACTACCATACATTCAACTGCCTCTGGTCATCTCCACAACACAAGTTCTCACACTGTTCTTCCTGCGACACAAGTTCTCACACCGTTCTTCCTGCAACACAAGTTCTCAACTGCATTCTCCACAAGATGATAGCATTTCTCAAGAAATAAAAATGTATACGTTTAATGGTAGTATTTTTTGGTTAAAATCTATTTCAACAAGACATAATAAAATACTACACACATTCATGTAATAATTTTTATTATGTAACAATATCTTATATTTAATAAGGCTATTTTATTCACAAGCAACAGAAAGCAACTGTGGCTAACTTAAATTTTAAAATGGGGATTTATTGGAAAATACTGATATACCTCATGGAATAAAAACAAGAACTGAAAAAGCTAGAATAACCACAGGGACCTTAGCAGTGGGGTTGAGTTGTTGTTAATGTGCTTACCTACAAAGGCCACCTGCCTCTCTATCACTCAAGTTTCACATTGCTGGGAGAGACTGTGAGATGCCTCAGTTGTATACCATTGCCTCCATTTGCTGTGACCAAGCACAATATCACCTCTATGCATTTGAGTTATTCCTGGAGAAGGGAGAATCATTATGAACCAAGCAACCACCTCAATATAGCTATTTTCCATATGGCATCCCAGACAATGCATGAGAACATCTGAGGTACAGACATGTGGTTAAATCTTTGTATTAAAGTTCAAACAGCATCTCTTAACTAACTGCTCAAGTAATATATGTCATCCTCTTTGTGATCTCTGGTCTGTCACTTGTCTTATCACATATTCAAATTATATGATTCAATACTGATGTGAATATAAAATTATATTCTACTATTAATAATTTCCTTTGGATCTATGCCTAAGGTTTTTTTCCTCTAAAAGAATTTTTAAATGAAAAATTTCAAGTGTACACAAAAGAGAAGAATCTAATAAAGCCCAATGTACTGTTAGGAATTTCAAGATTCTAACATAGAAATTCTTATTTCAGCTCCCGTTCTGCATCTCCTGATCCTCCTGCTTCAGCCCCTTGAGTAACTGGGACTTCAGGTACTCACCACCCCTTTTTTTCAGGAGTATTTTAAACAAATTATCATAGCATTTCACTAGCAAACATTTCTAAGCATAGCCATGATAGAAAATAACCTTTCTTTTACATGTAACATAACGATGAGACCATCATCACAACCAACAAAATTAAAAATAATTGCTTAACTTCCTTTAACACAATCTGTGTTCATTTCTCTCAATTATCTCAAAAGTGTCTAACAGGAAAAAGTTTTAAATGAAAAGCAGTGTCTTATAATTTTCAAATTGTGCCTTTGGTTGAAAAATTAGTGAGTTTTTCCTTTTATATTATGAACCATATATATGGTTCAATAATGAATTCCATTATAATTAAGCATTCCAGAGGCAAATAAGTTTAGGAATTCCTATCCTGAATGTATCTCCTTCTCAACTTTCACAAAATTAAACTCAACACAATCTTCTAATTCCTATATTAGGAATGCCTCAGTACATAACAAGGTGTTCACCCAGTCACCAGAGCTACCAATCTGGGAGTCATTCTTGACAATTGCATCTTCCTCAAACCTCCCCATCCAACTGTTCACTAAATCCTATCAATTCTCTTTATTATTTCTTGAATTTGTCTCTTCTTTTTATTTTTTTTGAGACAGGGTCTCATTTTTGCCCAGACTAGAGTGCAGTGGTGTGATCTATATTTTTCACAGCAACTTCAAACTCCTAGGCTCAAGAGATCTTCCTGTCTCAGCCTCCCAAGTAGCTGGAACTACAAGCACACACCACCACACCTGGCTATTTTTGTTTTCCTTTTTTTGTTTGCTTTGTTTTTTGAGACAGAGTCTCATTCTGTTGTCCAGCCTAGAGTGCCATGGCATCAGCCTAGCTCACAGCAACCTTAAATTACTGAGTTCAAGCAAACCTCCTGCCTCAGCCCTTTGAGTAGCTGGGACTTCAGATGTCACCACAATGGCCACCTAATTTTTCCATTTTTAATAGTGATGGGATGTTGCTCTTGTTCAGGTTGGTCTTGAACTCCTGGCCTCAAGAGATCCTCCTGTCTTGGCATCCCAAAGTACTAGGAATATAGTGCTCCAGGTCTGTCCTTCCTTTTCTTATCATTCTCATTGGTCCAGGCCTTCAATAATATGTTTTTTTGTTTTCTAAATCATTGCAACTTTCTTATAATTGGTCTCTCTCTCCAATCTTATTGTCTTCCAGACTGGTGCCAGAGGGATCTTTTTATTATGTGTATTTGATCATATCATATTTTTGCATGGAAAACTTCAGTGATTATCCATAATCTACTTTCCTTAATGATCTTACTACCCTTAATGATCCTACTTCCCTACTTCTTTTTCTGTCAACTATGTAAGTAAACATTTATTAGATAAAATTACTAGCAAGTAGTGCAAAAACAGGTCAGACAATCTATTTAGTAAATTCAGTGAATTCCAGTTCTGTGTCCCTTAGGTGTATCCAACCTTTTATCTTCTCTGTTGCACATTAGAAGAAGCATCATCTTGGGCCACACATTAAACACACAAACACTAACGAAACTGAATAACGTTAACTTCTAACCTCACAGAGGCAAGAATTTTTGTCTGTTTTGTTCACTGTGTCTTATAATAATGGCTGGCAAATGAGAGCTCAAGTATCTGTTGAATGAGTAAATAATCACATTGACTTTACTGAAGTATTTAAGTAAGTTACAGATACTTTAGGGGACTCAAGAGTTTGAAAGGAAGAAAGAAGATATTCAGGTAAAAAGATGCACGACAGTTTTCTAACATTGGATATTATCTATTTTTTCTAAGAGTATACCAATCTGTCACCCCTGACATATCTTTTCATAAGAGTCTCACTTAAAAACAGTTAAACTGGTACTTAGAGCTGATTAACAAATTGTGGGCCTACATTTTCTGTGTATCTTTTTTGTTGCACCTCTATGCAATCTAAGAATATTCTATTCCTCCTCTGAAAATTGTTCCCTCACTTTTGAGTAACTTACTTTTGAATTTACAAATACCTCACCTTATTATTCACCATATCATTTTTAGCACATTAAACCCTTAAAATGTTAAAGGAAAGAAAGACATTACTATATTTCTTAATGAATACACTAAACCTTTAAGTTCAAATACTTTCATAGTCAACCCCTGTAAAGCTACCAGATATTTCAAAGTTTTTAAACATGAACTAATGGGTTTAATTTTAAGAACTTATTTATGAATGGGCAAGATCCTACCCATTAATAGAGTTCTCCACATGAAAAAAAGAAAGTGTAAAATGAAAGCCCCATAGAGTTTTGAAATTCTGCTGTACAATCCTTTCTTCTTTTTTCAAAAAGTTTGTAGTCAATTACAGAATTCATTCCTGAAGCCAGATATCAGCAGACAACGCATGGCCTAAGATACACAAATAAAACACCATCATGTCGAAAACAATGAAGAGCCAAAGATCCGACTGGTAGGAGTGTTTGGAAAACTATTTGACCAGGACTACCGCCTCACGTGGACGTTCAGTTGCTGCCTCCCAGCCTCGCCCAAGGCTCGCTGTTCCTGGAGACCATCCTGCCCGGGTACTGCCGCTGTGCCCACCTACATCTCACTCCAGCAGCCAAGCCTCAAGTCCAGTACCGGAGAATCGCTTTGCTCCTGCACTTCTGCGCCCGCCGCCTGGGAAACTCCTACTCACTTTCCTACTTCTAACGTCCTTTGAGATGAAATCTCACCTTCCTCAGGAAGCCTTCTTTGAACAGAGTCGACATTAGCAGCCTCTTCAGTATGTTTCCACAGCATCTTGTACCTGCCATTATCATCATTTTTACCCTATTATTCTCTTCTGTTTATGTGTCTGCTTCACAGCCACCTCACGTCCACTGCAAGGTCCTTAAGGGATCAAATTCTCTTTTTTATATTCCCAGCATCCACCAAGAAGGCCCCTAAAAAGTCACTGCTCACTCAATAAACAAATGGGCTGCCAGTCACTGAAGGTGCTGTAGCTAAAACTAGAAGAGCCTTCAAGTATTAGACAGCGATGGATTGTCCCTCAAACACAAATGTTTTAACAGTGACTCTTATCACGCATGTCTGTGAACCATTCTACAAACCTCTTCATCCCACTGTCTTTCCCTATGCACCCTACTACCCTTTCCATTCCATTCCAAGTCCTTCCCAAGCTCTTTGCCAGCTATCATTTCTTCCTAATCTCGTCTACATCCTACTTTGGAGAGAAAACCTAGCCCTCGACTTGGCGCCTATGGCTCAAATGGCTAAGGTGCCAGCCAAGTACACCTGAGCTGGTGGGTTCGAATCCAGCCTGGGCCCACCAAACAACAATGATGGCTGCAACCAAAAAAATAGCCAGGCATTGTGGTGGGCGCCTGTAATCCCAACTACTTGGGAGGCAGAGGCAGGAGACTCACTTGAGCCCAGGAGTTGGAGGTTGCTGTGAGCTGTGATGCCACAGCACCCTATCCAGGGGGATAGCTTGAGGCTCTGTCTCAAAAAAAAAAAAAAAGGCCCAAGAGTTTGAGGTTGCTGTGAGCTGTGACACCACAGCACTCTACCTAGGGCAACAACAACAAAAAAAACTAGCCCTCTAGCTCCCACATTCACCCTCATTCCCAGCTCAGTATGTTTCCCCATATCTGTGATCATCCATCCCTTTTAGCTATATTACTATGATGCAGCAATCTTCATAACTACACCATGGGGCTGGAATTTATTGTCCCCATTATATAAACAAGAAAACTCAAAAAAGTTCCTTCATTTATTTATTTAGCAAATATTTACTGGCTACTTTCCATATGCCCAGCAGTATACTGTGCATTAGACACCTAGCACCATCAGATTTATAGTCTAATGAAAATAGACATTAAACATGAAAACATACAAATCTATAAAAACAAATTGTAAAAGACAGTATAAAGGAAAGGAACGAAGATCCATGAGAGAATAAATGGAGTGGGGAACCTAGTGATATTGAGATGAGATCTGAAGGGTAAACAGGAGTCAGCTATTTGGAGCCCTAGACTATGGGGAAAGAAGTGGGGGGAGGGGGAAGGAAGGGGGAGGGGAGGGGGGAGGATGGGTGAAGAGAATATTGTGGGGATCATGCCTATAGTTTATTCTATTTGGGTACAGGTGAATTGGTCTAAAGGTTGAATATGAATGTCTTAGCATAACAATTATGAGAAAGACATGATGGCTATGTTGGCCACCTGGATGAGAGTTTTCCAAACTGCATATAGAAGTAACACACTGTATCCTATGAGAGAATTAATGTACACAATTATGATCTAATAAAAAAAAAAAGGAAAAAAAATAGGAGTCAGCTAGGAGGAAAAGGGGAAGCAGAGTATTCCCACAGTGGCGACAGCATATATGAAGTCCTGAGGAAGGCACTGGGCTGGTTCCTTAAAGGAAATGAAAGAAGATCTTAGTGAATAGAAGACAGTAGATAAAGCCAGAGGTAGGCTGAGGCATGACTATGTGGAAACTATGGACCACGTCAGAAGTTTGGATTCTCTTCTAAGTGCAACCAGCTTTAATATTGTGCCTTCTTATTCCTTCTCATGGGTGAATGAATGTTAAGTTCCTAACTTACCTACCTTCCGTCTTTCCAAAGCCAAATAAATCCTAAAATAAATCTTCCTTTTGTCTCAAAATACTGTACGTAAATCATTATCTCCTTTCTACTATATTGACTCTCAATTACTTGGCCTTCGATTTCAGTTTCCCCATACTCTGGATTTTATCCCTTGATTGTAGAACCTGTTTTCTAATATTAATAACTCCCCAATACCAACCCAGTGAGATTTCCCCCCTTGTTCATTTCTTCACATCTATCTACAGAGTTTCACTTCTTTATTCAGTCAGAGTAGCAGTTTTTATTTTTTATCTTCTCTTGAGACAGAGTTTTACTTTGTCGACCTCAGTAGAGTGCCATGGTGTCAAAGCTCACAGCAACCTCAGACCCTAGGGCTCAAGTGATCCTCTCACCTCAGCCTCCTGAGTAGTTAGGACTAAAGGCACCAACCACAATGCCCAAATATTTTTAGAGAGGGGGTCCCACTCTAGCTCAGGTTGGTCTTGAACTTGTAAGCTTAGGCAATCCACCTACCTTGGCCTCCCTGAGTGCTGGGATCACAGGTGTGAGCCACTATACCTGGGAGAATAGTAGTTTTTAACCTACAGCTCACATGCCATAGTATCTTTTACAATTTGTTTTTATAGATTTGTACATTTACTTTCATCTGAATTGGCAATTAGGCAAGTAAAAGAAATAAAGAGTATCTGAATTGGCAAGGAGGAAATCAAACTGTCTTGTTTGCAGATGACATGATCTTATATACAGAAATCACTAAGAGCTCTGCCAAAAACCTCTTAGAACTGATAAACAAGTTCAGTAAAGTTGTAGAATACAAAATTAACATACAAAACCAAATGGCATTTCTAGACACCAATAATGAACTAATAGAAAAAGAAATCAAGAAAAAAATCCCATTTACAATAGCTACAAAAAATAAAATACCTAGGAATAAATTTAACTAAGGAAGTAAAAGACCTCTAAAACTATAAAACACTAATGGAAGAAACTGAAGATGTCACCAAACAATGGAAAGACATCCTATGTTTATGAACTGGCATGATTAATATGGTGAAAATAACCATACTGTCAAATGCAATCTATAGATTCATTACAATTTCTATCAAAATATCAATGACATTGTTTGCAAAAATAGAAAAAAAATCCTAAAATTCATATGGAACCACAAAAGACCCTAAATAGTCAAAACAATTTGGAGAAAAAAAGAACAAAACTAGAGGTATTATATTACCTGACTTCAAAAATATGCTACGGAGCTACAGAAATTCAAATAGAATAGTACTGGCATAAAAACAGATACATAGACCAAGAGAACAGAATAGAGAACCCAGAAATCAACCCATGTATTATAACCAACTGGTTTTCATCAAAGGCACCAAGAACATTTGGTGGCAAATGGACAGACTCTTCAATAAACAGTGCTGGAAAAACTGGATAACCATATGCAGAAAAATGAAACTAGATCTCTAATATCATCATATGCAAAATCAAATCAAAATGGATTAAAGACTTACACATGATACTCAAAATTATAAAAGTACTAGAACAGAACATTGGGGAAACACTCAGGACTTTTTGGTAAAACGTCAAAACAATTTTTTTGGTCAAAACAATTTTTTTTTGGTAAAACTTCAAAAACACAGGCAACAAAAGCAAAAATAGACTAATGGGATTACATCAAGCTAAAAAGCTTCTATACTGTAAAAGGAACAATCAACAGAGAAAAGAGATAACTTACCTACAGAATTGAAGAAAATATTTGCAAACTATCCATCTGACAAGAGGTTAATAATGAGACAATACAAGGGACTCAAACAACTGAACAGCCAAACACCCAAACAATCCCATTACAAAAGCGGCAAAGGATTTAAACAGACATTTCTCAAAAGACATACAAATGGGCAACAGGTATATGAAAAAATGCTCAACATTACTAATCATCAGGGAAATGCAAAATCAAAACCACAATGAGATATCACCTCAGCCCAATTAAAATGGCAATTATCATAAAGACAAAAATAAGATACTGGTGAGGATGCAGAGAAAGGAGAACACTGATATACTATCAGTGTGACTGTAAATTAGTGTAGCCACTATGGAAAACAGTACAGAGGTTCCTCAAAAGTATAAAAATAGATCTATATGATTCATAAATTCCACTGCTGGGAATATAGCCAAAGGAAAACAAATCAATATATCAAGGAAACATATGTATGCCCATGTTTATTGTATTCACAATAACCAAGATATGGAATCAACTTAAGTTTCCATCAACCAGTGAATAGATTTTTTAAAATGTGGTTTTATATATCATTTTTCCACATACACATTGGAATACTATTCAGCCATAAAAAAGAATGAAATCCTGTCATTTGCAGCATCAGGGATGAACTGGAAGTCATTATGTTAAGTGAAATAACACAGGCACAGAGAGACACTTATCACATGTTCTTACTCACATGTGGGAGCTAAAAAAGTTGATCTCATGAAGATAATGATTTGGATAATGATTAACAGAAGCTGGGAAAAGGGGTGCCAGGGGAGATGCAAAGAGATTCATTGATGAATACAAAAATACAGTTAGAGGGCGGCCTGTGGCTCAAAGGAGTAGGGCGCTGGCCCCATATGCTGGAGGTGGCAGGTTCAAACCCAGCCCTGGCCAAAAACTGCAACAACAACAAAAAATTGGTTAGATAGAGGGAATAAGTTATAGCATTGGATAGCACAATAGAATGACTACAGTTAACAATATTTATAGTTATATTTAAAAATAGCTAGAAGAGATGATTTGAAAGTCCCCAATAATGGCACGGTGCCTGTAGCTCAAGTGACTAGGGTGCCAGCCACATACACTAGAGCTGGTGGGTTTGAATCCAGCCCGGGCCTGCCAAACAGCAATGACAACTTCAACCAAAAAATACCCGGGTGTTGTGACGGGCGCCTGTAGTCCAAGTTACTTGGGAGGCTGAGGCAAGAGAATTGCTTAAGCCCAAGAGTTTCCGCTATGGCACTTTACCTTTACCCAGGACAACAGCTTGAGACTCTGTCTCCAAAAAAAAAAAAAAAAAGAAGAAAGAAAGAACATCCTCAATAAGAAGAAATGATAAATGTTTAAGGTGATGGGTACCCTAATTACCCTGATTTGATCATTTCATATTGAATGCATGTATCAAAACATCACACGTACACCATAAATATGTATAATTATTGTGTATCAACAAAAATTTTACAGAAGAAATCAGGTCCATGAACTTGTATAGAATAAAAAAGACTTCTTTAGGGTGGCACCTGTGACTCAATGGAGTAATGCACCGGCTCCATATGCCAGAAGTGACAGGTTCAAACCCAGCCCGGGCCAAAAAAAAAAAAACTGTGAAAAAAGAAAAAAAACAAAAAAAAAGAGTCTTCTTTAAACTCTAGTTAAAATTTAATTTTTTTAATGTACAAAATAAATCTTTGTATTACTATAACTACCTATAGCATCGTTATCAATAAAAATCACTATTAATATTTCCATATCACATTGTAGTAGTTATAGACAACTCAAAATATCTCTACTTTGTAATTATGGGAGAGGTTAAGCCTGCCAATAAATCATGTCATTTAATGTATTGGTAAGGAAACACTGTATTGTATTAATATAGAAACACGTACTAGCAGATCATACATTTCTTTAAATATACTAGTCTTCCCCTTATCTGAGGGAGTATGTACCAAGCCCCCCAGTGGATGGTTAAAACCAAGGATAGTACTGTGCCCTATACATACTATACTCTTTCCTAGATACCTCTAATAATATTTAATTCATAAATTAGGCACAGTAAGAAATTACTACTAAAATAGAACAATTACAATAATACATTATAATAAAAGTTTTGTGAATGTGGTATCTCTCTCTCTCTCAAAATATATTATTGTACTTATTTTTAGACTGGGTTGACCTCAGATAACTGAAACCACAGAAAGTGAAACTACAGATAAGGGGGTTTATTGTATTTTTTATATAATAATTTATATTTCATTTTATGCATTTACAAATATTGCTGTCAAAGTCCAAGGGCTTCATGAAACTGCAAAAAATTCCATGGAACAAAAAAGCTTAAGAAATCTTGATTTAGTCATTCATTCAAAATATGACCTCCTGACTGGAACCATCTTTGGTTCTAGCCTCCTCCTCACATCATGTTGCATTGCTTCTCCTTCTTGTCTGATGCTCTTCTGCCTTCTATTCTTCTCCCCGTATGAAGATCTAACTCAATGCTCAATCCTTGACCCTAAACTAAATTCTGTTTCTATGTCTCCCCCCTTATAAATCTCATCTTCTTTCAGTTTATTCAAACATCACCTCAAAGTTGAGTCTCAAATCTACTTTTCCTAATCTTTTTTCCTCCAATTTTGACCCTGGGTCTTAAAATCCTTGCTGTGCCTAGAATTAGAATAATATACCAGCCAGAGGTAGATGGATTTAAATCCCAGCTCTACTACTTACCCAAAGTAAGTGACCTCGGGTAAATGACTTAACATCTGCTATGGTTTGAATGTCCCCTCCAAAATTCATGTTAAAATTGATTGCCATTGTTACGGTATTAAGAAGTGGGACCTTTAAGAGATGATTAGGTCTTGAGTGGGTTAGTTATTGCAGGAGTGAATTTCCAATAAAAATGGTAAATTCTCGCTCTTCCCCTAAGCGGCTTGAGATGATCTATGAAAATGGTTCGCTATTCACTTGACCCAGAAAACCCCACAAAGTCATTCAAGTCAAGAGGCTCAAATCTTCGTGTTCACTTTAAGAACACATGTGAAACTACCCAGGCCATCAAGGGTATGCATATATGAAAAGCCACCAAGTATCTGAAGGATGTCACCTTAAAGAAACAATGTGTACCATTCCGAAGTTACAATGGTGGAGTTGGTAGGTGTGCCTAGACCAAACAGTGGGGCTGGACACAGGGTCAGTGGCCCAAAAAGAGTGCTGAATTTTTGCTGCATGTGCTTGAAAATGCAGAGAGTAATGCTGAACTTAAGGGTTTAGATGTAGATTCTCTGGTCACTGAGCATATCCAAGTGAACAAAACACCCAAGATGTGTCACCGAACTTACAGAGCCCATGGTCACATTAACCCATACATGAGCTTCCCCTGCCACATTGAGATGATCCTTACTGAAAAGGAACAGATTGTTCCCAAACCAGAAGAAGAGGTAGCACAGAAGAAAAAGATATCCCAGAAGAAACTGAAGAAACAAAAACTTATGGCACGGGAATAAATGCAACATAAAATAAATGCAAATAACAGTAAAAAATAAAAATAAAGGTAAATTCTGGCCCCAATTCTTTGTCTCAAGTGCTCGCTTGCCTTTCTGCCATGGGATAATACAGCAGAAGACTCTCGCTAGATGTCAATACCATGCTCTTGGACTTTCCATCCAGTCTGTGGTATTCTGTTAGGCCAGAAGAAAACAAAGATATCTCTTCCTTTAGTTGTTTCATTTGAAAAATGGGGGTGATAATGGTATACTGGTCTGTAGGGTTATAGGATTAAAAGTGTTAACACATGCAAAGCATTTATAACGGTGCCTGACTCAACAAATGTCAACTATCACCAATCACATCTCCTTCCAATCCCTGACATTTTTGTTTAACATGTTCAGTGCTAGCAACTGGAAGACAGAGTTCCTATCTAACAACATAATTCTGACCAAGTCGTTGTTCAAAAACTTTCAGTAGCTCCCCTCTGGGTACAAATTCAATAGCACTAGAAACTCTCCATGTGTCCTCCACAAATAAATTTATCTTCCAGTTTTCTCTTTTCCTGCTCTACTTCTTGTAACTTATATTCTGGGTAGACCGACCTATACTGCTTTCTGTAAAAATAGCCTGTTCTGGGGTTGGCACAGTGGCCCACACCTGTATTCCTCTGGGAGGCTGAGGTAGGTAGATCACCTGAGCTCAGAAATTCAAGACCACCAGGAGCAAGAGGCAGGAGGATTGCTTGAGCCTAGGAGTTCAAGGTTGCTGTGAGCTATAATGATGCCATGGTACTTTACACAGGGTGACAGTGAGACCCTGTCTCAAAAAAAGTTAAACCTGTGCTGTTCTGCTTCTGTGTTTCCTTATACCATTCCAACATCTCAGATACTTACCTAAAGGAAATGATTTTGTCTTTGTCTTTGATTATTCCCCAATACTATATATGGTGCCCCATATACATGTACAATGCAATTTGACCTGAGACACATACTTAAGCATCAATTTAATTCAACATGTGCTCAATCTGTGAGCACCTCATATGGGCCAGGTACTGTGCCAGAATCTGGGGATTAAAAAAAAAAAAGGAAAGAAAAGAAAAAAGAATAAAACATGGCCCTGCTCTCAAGATCAAAGTCTAGTAGTGGAGAGAAACATGTAATCACATAAATGCCATTCACTGTGGAAAGTACAATCCTAAGAGGAAGGGACACCAAAGAATAAGCAGTCAGCTCAATTTAGAACAGTGGTTCTGAACCTTTGTAATGCTGCAGCCCTTTAATACAGTTCCTGTGGGTTGCAACCCACAGGTTGAGAACCACTGATTTAGAAGATAAGAGTAAGCTTTTCAAAGATGTTGATATTTGGGCTTAGATTGGGGAGAAACTTATTCTGTGTAAAGAGTGCACATGTATAAAACATAGAGGCATAAAACAAAATACATGTCTGGGAAACAGTACAATATGGCTGGGTAATACAGCAGAAGACTCTCACATGCCAATGCTATGATTCGTGGACTTTACAGCCTCCAGAATCATGAGCCAAATAAACCACTGTTTATAAATTATCCAGTCTGTGGCATTCTGTTAGGCCAGAAGAAAACAAAAGACATCTTTTCCTTCAGTTGTTTCATTTGAAAAATGGCGGTGATAATGGTATACTGGTTCTGTAGGGTTATAGGATTAATGGCAAGATAGGAAGTTGCTAGACATTAGGCTGGAAAGGTAGCCATGCTTTTCTGACAAGGATAGGAATTGAGATTTTATCACAGTCAATGAGAAATTAATACAGGGTTTAAATACAGCTAGAGCTGTATTTCAGAAAGCTCATTCCTGGCTATATGGTGGCAAAGGCAGAGGAAAGTCTAGTGCAAAAACTATCCAACAGAACTTTCTGCAATGACAGAAATGTTCAATAATCTGTGCTGAATTATATGTCAGCAACTAGCCACCTGCAGCTATTGAGAATTTAAAATGTGTCTACTATAACTGAGAAACTAAATTTAAAACTGTATGTAATACTAAAATCTGAATACCCACGTTAGTGGCTAGTGTATTGGATGTTTCAGCTCTAGAGAAAAGGAAATCACTTAGGAAACTGCTGATATAGCTCAGGTGATAGGGCTAGGAGGAGTATGATTCAATGGATAGATAAGAGGCAAAATGGTTAAGTCCTATGGATGTAAAGTTGTGACAAAAGGAAATCAAGAATGGGCTCCCAGACCAGGCACAGTGGCTCATGCCAATAATACTAGCACTCTGGGAGGTTGAGGTGGGTGGACTGCCTGAGCTCACCAGTTTGAGACCAGCCTAAGCCAGATCAAGAACTCATCTCTAAAAACAGCCAGGCATTGTGGTGGGCACCTGTAGTCCAAGCTACCTGGGAGGCTGAGATAAGAGAATTACTTGAGCCCAAGAGTTTGAGATTGCTGTGATCTGTGACACCAGGGCACTCTACCAAGGGCAACAAAGTGAAACTCTGTCTCAAAAAAAAAAAAAAAAATAGAATGGGTTCCCAGATTCTATATTTTGAGATTGAATAGCTGCTATCATTCTGAATAATACAAGAAAAGAAGCATGTCTAGAGTAATATACAGATTGCATCAATTTTGAACATGCTGAAATATCTGAGGGTTATACAAGTAGAAATATTTAGTAGGAAGTTTAGCTTAGGAGAGTTGTCCCAGCTAAAAATACAAAGTTGAGATGCTTTGAGCCATTGAGAGAGATTATCTAGAGAAGACCAATAGAACCAGAAGCAAACAGGCATAATCCTGGTAAACTTCAACACATAGGAAGGAGTTAAAGAACACACAAAGGCAACTAGGAAGGAACAGATACACAAGTCAGAAAAGAAACAGGTGACGCTGGTCACAGAAATCAGAGGTATAAAGAACGTGAAGAAGGAAACATGAGCAAACTTCAAATGTCACAGAGGTCAACTAAGGTGAGAGAACTGCAAAGTACTTCCCCACTTTGGCAATAAGGAGGTTCTTGATGACATGTGCCAGAAATGTTTGGGTGGTATGAGTCTGACAGACACAGGTTGAAGAATGGGGATAAGGAGAGAATGAGAAAGAGATAAATTGCTTAAGTATACATTTTGGGGGTGGGGGAAACAGAGTTTCACTATGTTGCCCCCGGTAAAGTGCCAGAGCATCACAGCTCACAGCAACCTCAAACTCTTGGGCTTAGGCTCGGTGCCTGTGGTTCAAGTGGCTAAGGTGCCAGCCACCTACACCTAAGGTGGTGGGTTCGAATCCAGCCCAGGACCCGCCAAACAACGACAGCTGCAACCAAAAAAAAAGCTGGGCATTGTGGCAAGCGCCTGTGGTCCCAGCTACTTGGGAGGCTGAGGCAGGAGACTTGCTTCGGCCCAGGAGTTGGAGGTTGCTGTGAGCTGTGATGCCA
>NW_003852426.1:3864341-3907439 GCF_000181295.1 Otolemur garnettii
AAACTCTTGGGCTTAAGCGATTCTCTTGCCTCAACCTCCCTAGTAGCTGGGACTATAGGCACCCGCCACAACGCCTGGCTTTTTTAATTTTTTTGGTTGTAGTTGCCATTGTTGCATGCCCGACTGGGTTGGAACCCACAAGCTCTGATGTATGTGGCTGGCGCCCTAGCCACTGAGCTACCGGCGCTGAGCCAAGTATACATATTTTAATTTTAGGTTTTGACTGTGCGAGGGAGCTGAAAGGTAAAAGTCTATAAGAGCGTATGATATTGAGAGGCTTGATTTTTCTTTTCTTTTCTTTTTTTTTTTTTTGCAGCTGGGAAATCAAAAGAGAAAAGTTAATGGAGGGCAGCGTCAGGGTAGCAGAGAAAGTTGACCAGCTAAATACTAAGTAGATTTAAAGCTCAAGGGAGGACCCCTAGTGACATGGAAAAGGGACATACCGCCCATTTTGCAGGTGGTTGATGGGATCCCACAAATTCTGCAAGTTAGCCTTTCTGTTCTGAGAGGTGACACCTGTCGGTGGGGAGAGATTAGGGACTGCAGAGTGAAAATCTGGACGACACTGTAGGAGATCAATAAATAAGTTATTGGCTAAGAACAAATTTAAAAACTGCTTCAGGTGGCAAATAAGCAAATTAATCACCATAATATTTCGTTAACAATTCTTGGGAAATCTATTCCATATTGAGAGACTAGAAGGTAAAACTTTAGGAGGATAAGAATTTTGACATAAATGGTCCCCCACAAGATCAATAAAGGAAAAGAGATCACCTGGCAAATTTTGTAGAAGGCAGGGAAGTCCTGGGACTAAGAGGTCTGTACGCAGTACATAAGTCTAGGGTAGGTTCAGGTGACATGAAAGACTATAAGGTTGCCTAAGACTAAGAAGCCGAATAAAACGCCCACATCTACGGTCTGCAGCTCTACTCCTGGCGTAGTAGGGATCACGAGGGCGATAAGCAGCTTGTCCAGTGGTCCAACCACATTACACCAAGGGGAGAGTGTCCAAACCCTCACATCTCCAGGACCAGGCCTCATTCTCCTTCGCTAACAACCCAGCGCTTCCGCTAGATTCTGGCCAAGACGTGCCAAGCACGTTAAGGAGGAACCAATTCAGATTGCCCAAGGCCACTCCAGAAGCTTGAGGATAACAGAGGAAGTGCCGCTGAGGCCGGAGGTCAGCGCGGCACCGGCCTCAGCCCCACCCACTGCGCGCGCGCCCAGCCAGGCCGCTCGGGTAGCAGTTCCGGCTCGGACGCCTGCGCATTGCCACTCCCCTCGCAGCAAAGGCACACCTTTCCCCTCCCCCCATCCGGTCGCACCCTTGCGCCTGCGCTGTGCACGTTCTGGGGCTGCGGCAGCCATGCTGAACCCGTACCGAGAGACAAGTGGGGGGGACAGGGTCCACGACGGCGAAATAGGAAGCCGGAATATGGAGAAACAGCAACATTAGAGCGCTGGGGTTTCGGGTGATAGGATTGGGCCATATGGTCCCCTTGGCCCTTTGCGCGACCCCCAGAACCTCGGGAAAACTGGCCCTCGTGGCTGAGGAAAAGGGGGGGGGCGGGCACGTGACCCAGGTCAGCCAATCTGGATGCTGCTGACGTGGCCGCGCGGCACGGATGCTCTCCCCACCCCCAGCCAGTCGGGAAGGGCGGGGCTGGGGGCTATGCCCCCTCCCCCAACACAGCTTCGTTTTCCGGGGGGGTTTGGCACCCCGGATTACATCTTCCCCCCCGTACCAAGCCGTGGGCAACCTTGGAGCCTCCGTGGAAGGTTCTAGGATTCAGGTGAGAAGGGGCCCTGGGGGTGGGGATGTTGTCAGTCATCTAAGTGCCTAACCAATGGTGGGGAGTCCTGGAGGGGGGTTCTTGGGGTTCAGAAAAGAATTCTGAGGGTGGGAGGATTTGTCCTTCAAACACTTTATGGCCAATGGGAGCGTGGAGGGGGGCAAGCGGGAGAGGGCTAGACTGAGGGGGGGAGGGGATGGCCAACTTCACGCCTTCGTATCAATTGAAGGGCAAAGGGGTGAGGGGGCGGTGTATGCCCCCCAATTCCATTCGTCCCCTGGGGGTACAGCAGCCAGGAGCCAGGTGAGAAAGGGGTCCTTTTGGCAGCCGAGGGAGGGGTAACCTGAGGAATGGGAGTGGTGGCTGCAGTTCCTCCTCACGAATGTGATTGCCTTTAGTTGGCAACCCAGCTTGTGAACTGAGGTGATGACCAGGCGCCAATTCCCTTTCTCCCCAGAGACTTTGGAAGGTGGATTTCTGGGCTCCCTTTGTGTCAGCGGTAGGAAGCTCACAGTCATCACATGGCTTGCTGGAGGTTACGCTTCGAGTCGCTTATCGAATTTGTGTGCATTCACGTGGACACGGCCTGTAGGGCCTTCCGCACAAACCTCCTTTGCCCCTGTAGGGTCTTAGTGCGAGCACGTGTCTCCTTCAGGCTTGGGTGGGGGACTGTTACAGGCTGAAAGCTTGGGGTCTGCTTAGGAACAAAAACTGGGCCCAAGGTGGGTGCAGATTGTGGAGAAGAAAGAGTGGCCTGAAACTCCAGGAGGCTCGGGACCTGGAATTCACAGTTTCCTAGGTTTCAGGTTTCACCAGGGTGGCCTGTTTCATTGTCTCCATCCCATCCCCCAGCCTGAACAGTTTCTCCAGGTATACTGCAGGGGAAGGAACAGAAAAGAGGGAAGGTTAATTTCCCAAATTACTGAATAGCAGTAGCTTTCCCTGTGATTCATGTGGAAGAAAGGAGGCCAGGGAAGGATCAAGGAGCAGTGCTTTTCCGGAATGTAGGGAATAAACCAGAGTAATGTTTGGCTGCCCTTTTCCTTTCTAAGGCCCAGTATTTTCTCAGGCTAATGAGTTTTTTTTCCGTGCTCGGCCCCCTGAGGGTCTTATGTCCTGACCTGCAAAACCCGGGTGGAGAAAAAGCAGAATTAGAAGGTTGGGCCACAAGGGGGAGGGGAGAAGGCCTCTGTAAAGTTGCTGTGTCATTGCCCTCCCTGCTGCAGCCACCCAGGTGGGGCCGCGTGTCTTGCGGGGGCCAGGGCCTGATCTGTGGTTGGGGGGAGGGGGGGGAACTCTGCTTTCCCAGTGCTCACTTCACTCCACGGGGTTTGCTCTACTCGGGTGGTCTGGAAAGTGGGAGGTTGGCGGCCATTTTAGACACAGTAACCAAGGTTTAAGCTGAAGAGCTGTGAAGGCGGGAGGGGGATGTGATTGGAGCTCAGATATCTAGGCCCTTGCGAGCCCTTCCTTGGGGGGGGGGGCTTTTCTTAAGTTCGTTTATCTACATTGATTTCCTTTACTAAATACGCATACAAGGTTTCCTCTCTTGGGAGAAAAGGGGGTAGCTGACGCCCCGCCAAAGCCCAAGTAGTCTGTAGGGGAAATGCTTTCACTCACCTTTAAGGGGGTGGAGACGGGGGAAGCCCGAGATGGCTTTAGAGACTTTGAGGCCTAGTTGTTTATTCATACAGCCTATTCGGATAACCAAATTATAAGGAAGACTTAGTGAGTTGGGGGAGGGGGCGAAGCTGCGCTCGTAAAATGGCTCCAGCCCCTCCTCGGAGGCGGACGGCCCGGGGGGAGGGGAGGAGGGGAGAGAAGGAGGGGGAGGGCTAGTCGGAACCTCTGCCGCCGCCTCCTCCGCTCGCCCTCCTCCCTGGCGCTGACCGATGGACGAGCCGCTCCGTGGGGAGGACTCCGGACCCTGGTGGGGGGGATGGGAGATTCTTCCGCCCCGGAGGCGGAGGGACTCTGGCCCCCCCCTTGGGGGAGGGCAACGGAGATTGTGGGGAAAGGTCTGAGCTTGCCCCGAGGGTGAGGGTGTTCACTTGATGCACCCCTGGCAGGACTTGTTTTTTCCGCTCTGAGCCAGACGCCGGAATGAAGTTTGGCTAAGAGGTGAGATGGGTTACATTTTATAGGGTAAATGGATGCTCTTGGAGATTCTGCTCTCACTTTTAGGGCTCCGGAAGTTTTGTGGACAGATAGTTGTGTTAGTAACCGATGGCGTGAGTGGGGAGGGATGGAAGAGGTGCTTGGGTGTGCAAGTTTTGGGGACGTGTTCTAGCTTCGGCGTCCTTGATAAAAACTCCTTAGGGTTTTACAGGTAAGTATTAAAAAATGAGTGTTTTGCCTTTACCTTTCGGTTGTTTGGCCTGGGAGAGGGAGGGAAGGGTTTTAAAGCTCTGCCAAGCCTATATTTTAGACTATGGGGCATAGGAACGTTAGGTCCCTTCGTGGGTACGTTTTGCAACCCTTAGTTGTTCGCTAGAGTTGCAGGCCGCAGTTTCTAAGATGGCGTCTTCTTCCTCGTTTCAGATTCCTCACTGCAGCGATCCTACTGGCGAGAACAACCCGCCCGGAGTCTTGCGGCAGCCACACCCCTGGCGGGCTGAAGACAGCCTCGCCCACGCAGCCCCTCCCTCCCCCCTGCCTGCCTGGCCAATGGAGGAGTTACGAATAGCACGACCTGCCCGAGCTTGGCAGTCTCCGGTTGCACGGTACTTGGAAGCCCAGGAAGACTTTTGTTGGAAAGGAAGGCGAGGAGAGGGTGCTTTAGGCGCTGGGGCTATGGCTTCTGCACCCTTTCCAACCCCCCTCTCCCTGGAGTCGCCGAACTATCGCTCAGCCAGTTGGCTCAGAGATGTGGCGGGTTGCCACTTCCCTATGGGTCTATGCGGCAGTCTCCTGCCTGGTGACTGACACCTTGGAAATGGATTTATGACGTCATCACTTCGGCCGACCAATAGAAAAAGCTCCCGCGGAGAGGCGTTCCTCCCCCTTCGGCTCTGCTTCTTCACGCGCGTGAGCGAGCGAGTGCGCGCTGAGGGGGTGGGGGAAATCTCAAGCCAGGAGGCGCGCATGAGCAGCGAAGCTCCGCCCCCCCGCCTATATATAAAGGGCTGGCGCGGAGCTCGGCGGCGCCATTTCGCGCTGGAGTGGAGCAGCCTCTAGAACGAGCTGGAGGATTCTGCTTACCGATACAGAGGTTTCGAATCGTCGGTGGCCGCCATTACAATCCACGTCCATCCGTTTGGAAATGGCCTTCGTCTCGGCCTCTGACCGGTCCCGGCGGACAGTGCAGACCCCATAGAAGCCCCTGAAGCTCCCCTTTTTTGGGCCCCGCCCAATCCTCGGAGTCTGTCCACCCCCTCTTCTCCGCCCTCAAGAGGATTTCAAAGATGGAGGCGGCGGCTCCCTAAACCACTTTGCGTGTTCATCCGCCTCCATCCGAGATCGAAACGGGACTTCGTCCGCCCCGGACGGTCCCGGCAAGAAGAGGGAACCCCTGCAGATCAACAGCGGGCTGTATTGACGACGGTGTCTGGGATCGGGGACAGTGTTTGGGTTTGAAGAATTAGTACCCCTCTCGCTCACCCGCCTCGGTTGAGGCCGCCGCCATTTTCTTGCTGTCTGCCGCCTGCGGAGCGCGCCAAGCTGCTCGGAGCTTTCGGAGAAGCCTTGAAGAGGCTGCTTTCCTGCCAGCCAGGCGGGTGGTTGCCTGGAGGGCCAAAAGTAACGAGCCCCCTACCCCCCACTTCCCGGGTTATGCTGGACCGGGCAGTGAGGGGAACCGAGGCCACCCGGACTTTCTGCGTCTGAGGGCAGTGCCAGTTCCCTGCAATCAAGATGCTGCAAAACGTGGCTCCCCACAAGTATGTGCCCGCGAGCCGCGTATGGGAAGGGGACGTTGGGCGGTAGTGGCACGGGGTGGGGGGTTCCGGGTGGAGTGAGGGGAGTACAGAACGACTCCGGCGCGTTGCTGTTTTGCTGCGCAGCTGTTGACTCGGTCGGGCTCGCGAAGGGTGTTTAGCGACAGTTTTGGAACGGTGGTTACGGCCCGGTTGCTGCGTATGGGCGGAATACAGGTTGTCAGTTTATACATTACTTTTTCCGCGGTGTCCCAGTCTTGGTGAGGCAGAACTTAGTTTGGCTATGGAATGTGGGGATGGACAATTTTTAGTGGGCAGCAGGTCTCGCGTTAGGTTCTGATGTCTAACGACGGTTTCTCATAGCTTTTAGGGAAAGGGGGATCGTGGCCACCTCCGGTGCCACATAAGGTTGCCATGGTGATAGAGCTTTGGGGACTAGCAACGAGGATTTCCAGAATAGAGAGGGATCTCTATCCCAGCTTGTAGGTTCCTGATGTCTAGTGTAAGTTGTTTAATTCCTATCTTGTTTTGCTGTGACTGAGGCCGGTGGTTTGTGTTTGCGGAGGGGGGAGGATTGTTTTTCCTAACATTGAGTTTCATTCATGGCGGGAGGGTGGAGCTCTCCCAGTTACGGTCTGCTATGTAAACAATGAGATTTCCCCTTAATTTCTTAAACTTAGATGGTGGCAAATACTTTTCTTCTGGAGTACTAGAGGAGGACTGTGAACTTGAATTAGTGTTGGCCTTCAGTTTCCAGAGTTGGTGCTACAATGGGAACTGTTAGTGGAATTGCTGTGGATGAGGTTATAACTCTTTGAGGGAACTTACAGAGCACTGTTTGAGTGGCTGTCTTTTGAATTCTCTGGGAGGAAGGAGGGTTTCATTTGGTTTATTTGGGGGGGCTGGTAGCTGAATTTATTCCAGGCAGTGAGGCTTGACAAACGTCTGATTTTTTTTTTTTTCCACTTGGTACGATTATTCCGTTGGATTTGCTTAGAAAACTAGTTCGTTTTCTGCTGTGGAGTTAGCAACCCAGAGGTTATGACTGATATTGATGTCTATCCAGATAGATTCTTAGGTGTCTCACAGCATTTCATGAAATTTTTCTCCTTAATTACTTTCCTTCCTCTTTTCATCAGCTTTTTTCAGGCTCAGCTACCATGGCAACCATCAAACCAGAGTGAGGAACCTTGGGGTTTGGGTTTTTCAGCTCCACCCATTTTCCTTAAGCCCCATCCCCAAAGGGCTGTCATTCTCAGATGGTGTCATTTCAGAAATTTTCTTGGACCTTTTTTTTTTAAAATTAAAAATATCTCATTCTTCAGAAGAAGGACCTAGATAGATACATGAAAGTACAGGTGAAGTGAAAAGGAGGGGGCAAAAAAAAGCTCCAAAAGATTTGGGGAGCTGTTGGTTTTGGTTAAGAACAATTTGCACAAACTTGACCACACTAGAAACAAAGCCTGGATTCATCAGGCACATGGTGCAAATGCACTTTTTCCTGATTTCCATGAGCTTACCACATATAATTCTGTTTCTCATCTTTACAGGCTCCCTGGGGAAGGGAATGCAGGGTTACTGGGGCTAGGCCCAGAGGCGGCAGCACCAGGGAAAAGGATTCGGAAGCCCTCCCTATTGTATGAGGGATTTGAGAGCCCCACAATGGCTTCAGTGCCTGCTTTGCAACTGACCCCTGCCAACCCACCACCCCCAGAAGTGTCCAACCCCAAAAAGCCAGGACGAGTTACCAATCAGCTGCAATACCTACATAAGGTGGTAATGAAGGCTCTGTGGAAACATCAGTTTGCGTGGCCATTTCGGCAGCCTGTGGATGCAGTCAAACTGGGTCTGCCGGTGAGTGGAGGGGGAGACACTGGAGTGGGGAAGTATGGGAATGAGCAAAGAATGTGTGTGAATGGGGGGTGGGATGCTTAGTATAGGTGCTGCGGCCCCTAGGGAGGTCCTTTTTTTCCTCTATAGGGCAGGTAGCCACCATATTTCTGGATTCTTGGTCCTTTGTGATTGATCCAATCGCTTGCTATTGCTATCTTGGCATCTCTCATTGTGACCTCCATATGTCCTTCCTTAACTTTTGTGCCCTGGCTCCATTTTACAGATTCCCACCCCGGGTTGGGAGAGGACCTCGGTGGCCAAAATTCTTAGCTTCTTCCTTTCCCTCATGCAGCCCATGGATAGCCAGTCCCAGAGGTAATGTCACAGGATGGGAAGTTTTCAGAGTGGGTGGGAGGAGGGGTGGTTTAGAGAAAGGCCGTAGGGGCCTCCCTGTGGGTGTTAAGAATCCCATTCTATTTTTTTGTCCTGTAGCTTAACTGGGGCCGCAGTTTAGGGAGCTATACTCTAGATGAGTAGGGGGTGTGTGTGTGTGTATTGGGGTTCATAATTTGCCTAGAAAAACCAGCATTTTTCTCTGACTCTGATCTAGCATGTGTTTTATTTAGGATTATCACAAAATTATAAAACAGCCTATGGACATGGGTACTATTAAGAGGAGACTTGAAAACAGTTATTATTGGGCTGCATCGGAGTGTATGCAAGATTTTAATACCATGTTCACCAACTGTTACATTTATAACAAGGTGAGTTTGATTTCTATGTTCATTTAGTAGATAAGAAAAGATACCATCCCCTAGATAATTTTGCCTACATAAAGCATAAGTTTTTTGCTATTTGAAGGTGTTATTTGGGTAGTTGGTAGAGGGGGGATCAAAAAAACTTTGAGCTCCAAATGGTTCTATTAAACATAGTGATGTGGTTTCAGAGCTCCAGAGTTAAAGATTATTTAAGTAGAACACTATACATACTTGAGTTGGTGGCCTTGTTTCTCAAACTCCAGAGACCTGAGAACAGATGTTTTTCTTATCAGCTCTTCCCTTCTGAATTTGAAGGGAAAGTATATCTATCTTTTTTGTTGTATTTTAAGAGACAATTGGGAAAGTGGTGATAAGTGGCCTGGTATAGGTAATTTTCAGCACTTGATGACAAAAGATATCTAAAAGGATATGGTAATGACCTGGGAAAGGATTCCTGAGAAGGATGGTATGTCTGTCTCTTTTTGGCATTTGAACTTTTAAAAGTTGGTGTTTGTGTTCCTATAGCCCACTGACGACATTGTCCTCATGGCACAAACATTGGAAAAGATCTTCCTACAGAAAGTGGCTTCAATGCCACAAGAGGAACAAGAGCTGGTGGTGGCCATCCCTAAGAACAGCCACAAGAAGGGGGCCAAATTGGCAGGTAGGAAGAGTAGGTGTTTTATAAATTGATCTAAAGGTGGGAAAGAGAATCGTACTAAACTTGTTTATTCCTTTTTCTAGCACTTCAGGGCAGTATTACCAGTGCCCATCAGGTGCCTGCTATCTCTTCTGTGTCACACACAGCCCTGTATACTCCACCACCTGAGATACCTACAACTGTTCTCAACATTCCCCATCCATCAGTCATTTCCTCTCCCCTTCTCAAGTCCCTACACTCTGCTGGACCCCCACTCCTTGCTGTTACAGCAGCTCCTTCAGCCCAGCCCCTTGCCAAGGTATGAATCTGAATTTGGGGGAGCAGTAGGGAGGGGAAGGTCTTGAAAAAGTGGGCCTGAGGCAATAATCTTCTGTCTTGTTTCTCCCTACAGAAAAAAGGCGTAAAGCGGAAAGCAGATACTACCACCCCTACACCTACTGCCATCCTGGCTCCTGGTTCTCCAGCTAGTCCTCCTGGGAGTCTTGAGCCTAAAGCAGCCCGACTTCCCCCTGTACGTAGAGAGAGTGGTCGCCCCATCAAGCCCCCACGCAAAGACTTGCCTGACTCTCAACAACAACACCAGAGCTCTAAGAAAGGAAAACTGTCAGAACAGTTAAAACATTGCAATGGCATTTTGAAGGAGTTACTCTCCAAGAAACATGCTGCCTATGCCTGGCCTTTCTATAAACCAGTGGATGCTTCTGCTCTTGGCCTGCATGACTACCATGACATCATTAAGCACCCCATGGACCTCAGCACTGTCAAGGTACCCACTGCATGGGGCAGATGGGATGCTTAAGCAGTGAGTGATTGGTCATCAGGCTCAGGCCTAGGGATGGATTATCAAGACATTAAGTTATGTTTCCTTATGGGCACACAACAGTCTTTTGATTTTTGGTATTTTACTTTTATAAAATGATGGGGTGGGGGTCATGTGTACTTCTGGAGCCTGAAACAGTAGGATAGGATTTTTTTCCCGAACGCTATTCATCTACTTACATTTAATGTGGGAATGTTAAGGAAGGGTAGAAGGATAGTCATAAGCCACCTCTCCTCCCCTATCACTTAGAAATGATTTCTTTTTCTAGACATAAATATTTCTTCAACCTACCCAAATTACTTTGACTTCAAACTTGAACCCCAGGGCACAGATCCTTAAGGTCATCCCCACTGTGCTCTCAAGAGGGCCCTTGTGGTGTCTGGGGTTATCAGGGAAAGGTGAGTCTCCCTGCCTGTGCAGCTTCTGATGCTGCCTCCTTCTGCAGCGGAAGATGGAGAACCGTGATTACCGGGATGCACAGGAGTTTGCTGCTGATGTGCGGCTTATGTTCTCCAACTGCTATAAGTACAATCCTCCAGACCATGATGTTGTGGCCATGGCACGAAAGCTGCAGGTGAGTGTAAATGTTGGAGCTTGAAAAATAAATGGGTATGAGGAGGGTCAAACTGTCATCTGTACTACCACATGGCCTCAACATTCTCCCCATTCTGTACGATTGAAAATTGGAGCTACGCCACTGGGTGGCTGTATATGATCAGGACACGATATACTAGCATAGTTTTGAGTCTCTGTCTGTCTTTCTAGGATGTATTTGAGTTCCGTTATGCCAAGATGCCAGATGAACCATTAGAACCAGGGCCTTTACCAGTCTCTACTGCCTTGCCCCCTGGCCTGGCCAAGTCATCTTCAGAGTCCTCCAGTGAAGAAAGTAGTAGTGAGAGTTCTTCTGAGGAAGAGGAGGAGGAAGATGAGGAGGATGAGGAAGAAGAGAGTGAAAGCTCAGACTCAGAGGAAGAAAGAGCTCATCGCTTGGCAGAACTGCAGGAACAGGTATTTTGTTACATTTCAGTTTTTACAGGTAAGAGGTTTATGCCATATCTTTATCTTAATTTTTCCTCTTCTGCTACTTGATGTCTGCTTTTATTTCTCTCTAGCTTCGAGCAGTACATGAACAACTGGCTGCGTTGTCCCAGGGCCCAATATCCAAGCCCAAGCGGAAGAGAGAGAAAAAAGAGAAAAAGAAGAAACGTAAGACAGAGAAGCATCGAGGCCGAGCTGGAGCTGATGAAGATGACAAGGGGTCTCGAGCACCCCGCCCCCCACAGCCCAAGAAATCTAAGAAAGCAAGTGGCAGTGGAGGTGGCAGTGCTGCTATAGGCCCTCCTGGCTTTGGACCTTCTGGAGGAAGTAGCACAAAGTGAGTTCTAACAGGGTAGAAAGCAGAGACGAACTTGGCTGTTTCTGTCTCTCCAAGGGGTATAATGATCTTGTAAAGTTTCTCTGAGCATTAATCAGTAAACTTTTTCTAATAATAGGCTTTGAGGGCCAGAGGGTCACTCAACAGCTATTCTGACAACATAGTATAAAAGAAGCCATAGTAAGCAAGTGAACATGGATGTGTTCAATAAAAGTTTTATATACAAAGGCAAATGGCAGATCAGACCTGTTCCTTGGGTCCCATAGTTTGCCTGTTTTTTCTCTAAGTCACTGAACCTATACTGGATTTCCAAGGTTTGGTAGTTACTGAATTACTAAGTGCTTTAGGGAGCAAAAAGGTACACCAACACCAGTAGACATAACCAGGCAAAGCTTTGTTTTGTTAGCCACTCATTATTTATTAGCCACTTTATTGCATTGTGCAGATACTGTGGGCAGTTCTTTTTGCAAATTGAAGGTTTTTGGCAGCATTGGGTGGAGCATCTTTGCATGCCATCTTTTTTGTTTGTTTTTTGGTTGGGGCTGAGTTTGAACCTGCCACCTCCAGCACACGGAGCTGGTGCCCTACTCCTTTGAGCCATAGGGGCCACTCTGTGAATGCCATCATTTAAGTAGCATGTGCTTATTTCATGTTTTGGTCTATTTTTTCATTAAGGCATATACCTTGTTTTTTCTTTTAAGGTGTAATGCTACTTCCAACTTAATAGACTGTAGCATAGTGTAGATGTAACTTTCGTATGCACTTGAAAACCAAAAATACCTGTGACTGATTTTATTAGTCATCTGGAACCAAACCCACAATATTTATGTTACGTTTTCAAAGCCCAAACTAAGTGTAAATGCTTCTCTTAGTAGCACACTGCTGTTTGGCCATTTGCTTTAATGGAAAAACTACAGCTCCACTTTAGGCAAGGAATTGCGATTACTGGGTTGAATAGTGGGAACATACTGGGAGAAGGTTCTTCATTTGGCAACTTCTTTTGTTCCTAGGCTGCCCAAAAAGGCCTCAAAGACAGCCCCACCTGCCCTGCCTACGGGTTATGATTCAGAGGAAGAGGAAGAGAGCAGGCCCATGAGTTATGATGAGAAGCGGCAATTGAGCCTGGACATCAACAAATTACCTGGGGAGAAGTTGGGTCGAGTTGTGCATATAATCCAAGCCAGGGAGCCCTCATTACGGGATTCAAACCCAGAAGAAATCGAGATTGATTTTGAAACACTCAAGCCATCCACACTTAGAGAGCTTGAACGCTATGTCCTTTCCTGCCTACGAAAGAAACCCCGGAAGCCCTACAGTAAGTATGAAATGAGGTTTACTAGTTTAATCTAGTAATTCTCATATTGTTCTGAAGACAGTTTAGGAAAGTGTCAATGGGTACATTTGCACTTGGAATGGTCAGTTCCCACAGTGAAGGGATGGTACCACTTGCCTTATGGAATACTTTGTGGCAGTGTTTTTTTGTTTTATGGCCGAGGCTGGGTTTGAACCTGGCACCTCCAGCATATAGGGCCGGCACCCTACTCCGTTGAGACACAGGCGCTGCCCCACTTTGTGGCAATCTTAATGAATCCTGATACGTTTCTTATTCTAGCTGTTAAAAAACCTGTGGGGAAAACAAAGGAGGAACTGGCTTTGGAGAAGAAACGAGAATTAGAAAAGCGGTTACAAGATGTCAGTGGACAGCTCAATTCCACCAAAAAACCCCCCAAGAAAGGTGAGTATAAATATACTCGTAGCTGCAGCAAGTTGGCTATCTCTTGATGAATAAAGATAACATCTTTGGACTTAATTTTCAACTGTGTTCTGCAGCGAGTGAGAAAACAGAGTCATCCTCTGCACAGCAGGTAGCAGTATCACGCCTCAGCGCTTCCAGCTCCAGCTCAGATTCCAGTTCTTCATCTTCATCTTCCTCCTCTTCGGACACCAGTGACTCAGACTCAGGCTAAGGGGCCAGGCCAGATGGGGCAGGAAGGCTCCGCAGGACCGGACCCCAAGACCACCCTGCCCTACCCCTTTACCCTTTGCTGTGATACTTCATCTCACCTCACCTCCCCCCTCTGTTGGAGAGCTGGCTCTGCAGTGGGGGAGGGAAGCAAGGACACAATTCTGAAGGAGGGATACGGACAAAATAAGATTGAATTCCCAGCCCCATTGGGAGTGACCTTGGGCACAGAGTCCCCATTCAGAATGAATGGGGTTGGTAGAGCTACAGGGTGGGAGTGTGCAAAGTCCCTGATAGTTAGCTAAGGCCACAGCTGCCCTGTTCTCTTCTAAGGGCCCTGTTTTGAAATTGTTTGTTCTAATTTATTTTAAGGTAGGTAAGGCTGGAGGGAGAGTTGGGACCAAGGTCCCCTCAGCCTCCAGAAGGAGGGAAGAAAGGGGGAGCTCTTTTTTTACGTTGACTTTTTTTTTCTACTCTTGTTTTTCCTTTTTCCTTCCGCTCCATTTGGGGCCCAGGGGTTTCAGTCATCTCCCCATTTGGTCCCCTTGGACTGTCTTTGTTGATTCTAACTTGTAAATAAAGAAAGTATTATTCAAGTTGTGGGTTACCTTAACACTTGTTTCTGTGGTGGTTCAGAAGGAACCTGACTAGCATTGTCTTGAACTTAGAGGCAAAGTACTTTTGAGGTGAGAAAAAAAGAATAGCCATCTTAGATAGCTAGGTTGTGTGTTAATTTTTAAACCATAGGCTCTTTGTTAATAAAGCACTTGACATTTGTAAAATGAGTCCTTCAAAGTAATCTTTAGGTCAGCAATTTTGCTGTGGTTTGGGTAAAGAAAAAGCAAATCCTCTGGCTCTTTTTAAAGTAACTTATTTCAGGTTAATGCAAGGGTACAAGCAGCCAGGTTAAAATAGTTGATTTTGTTAGGAAGAGTTAGTCTGGTTATGTCCCACACACAGAAGGTGTGCCAATCCCCCACCACCACCCTGTGCCCATTCAGTGAGAGTGCCCCAACTCCCTCCCCTGTCCAACAGTTCTTACAGAACTTTAAGTCACAAAATTCATTTCCACTTAACCCCTTATCTTGCTAAGAGGGGGAGAAGGGTTCTAGTTCAGGGAGTTGGGGTGTGTGGGTTTTAGAATTTAGGGTTTTAATACTGAAGAAGTGGATTGACTTAGTATAATGTGCTGTTAGGAAGCCTGGAGATTTGGAACTCAGGAAATGTATAAAGCAAATGGCTTATTTTGCCATGGTAGTGTTGCAAAACATGAAGTGTTGGGGTGACTCTGGCAGAAATTGGATCTTTAAAAGCACTTTGAGCTGTAGCAATGATTCTTAACCCTCTGATGTTCAGCAATTCTGATTAAACTGGCTGGGGCCTGAACAACATTTGTCAAAAACTCAGGACATGGCAGTTCATAATTAGGTTTTTGAGATCAGTTAACTGTTTACAAAGCCTTAAAAGGGGAGATTTTTTTTTTAAAGAGTCTCACTTTGTCACCCTTGGTAGAATGCTGTGGAATCACAGCTCACGGCAACCTCCAGCACTTGGGGTTAGGCAAGTCTCTTGTCTCAACCTCCCGAGTAAGGACTACAGGTGCCCACCACAACACCCAGCTAGGGGATGAGATCCTTGATTAGACTTTGAGAAGAGTCAGATGTTGAAAATGCATGAGTACTTGAACTTTGTTTTGGGGGCAGTAGGTAATGGGATACAAATTATTGAATAGTTCTATAAACTTTAACCCGGGTGACCCTAAAAGCTTTAAAATGGAGAAGGCCTGGCTTCATTTCCTTGACTACAGAACAGGCTGTGACTGGCAAAGAAAGGCTTCAGAACTGCAGTACACCAGTTGGACCATCCCCTGTCCTTTGGGTTTTTGCCTTAGTCGAATATAAGCTGGGGCTATCTCATCCTGTTCACCCTCACCTCATGCTGCCATTTGCTCTATTTAATGCTTCTAAATAAGAACCTTTTGGAGGTTAGGGTTAAGGGCAGATTTATTCAGTCAACATATGGAGTTCCCTTGATTACCTTTTCAGCAAACTACTTTGATGTCCGCAGACCTGGACGTTGCCAAGCCAGGGTATATAAGGTGAAGGTTAAAAGGCTTTGACCTTGTGAAGTTTGTTTAGTAAAAAGAGTACAAACAGGCTCAATACCTGTGGTTCAGTGGTTAGGGCACCAGCCACATAAACCAACGCTGGTGGGTTGGAATCCAGCCTGGGCCTGCTAAACAATGACAAATGCAATAAAACTGGGCATTGTGGCCTGTTACTTGGGAGGCTGAGGCAAGAGAACTGCTTTAGCCCATGAGTTTGAGGATGCTGTGAGCTGTGACATGGCACATAGACTAAAAAAAACTACAAATAAACCGTCATGGTATGGAGGTTATACTGATTGACTCCAAGATACAGCATGATGGGTCTTTACACAGACTGTTCTTTATCACTACACCTCAATGTGTGGACTCCAGTCCCAACCCTGCCAATCTTCTGTTCTTGGATTTACTCAGGACTACTTTATTGGAAGATTCTTCAGTGAGTGACCAGCATGAAGGACTCCGGGGACAAGGACCAGATCTGGCTGGAGTTACTCCCTGGGGCTTGGTGAAAATTCATTGGAGGAAAGTTTTCCTGAGCTATGAGAGAATGGCTATGATAGAGAACTAGGAAGGAGATGTAGAAATGGTATCATAGAACTGATGTGATGCCACCATGATCTCCCACCTATGCTTTTGGGGTTGTCACTCAAAGTTTAACCTGCAAAATCCCACTAGCTGGTCTCCAATACTGAATGAGACAGTTTGGTCCCCTAAGATGATATATATCCCAGGAGCAGGAAAAGTGACACTAGACAACCAATCGCAGTTTTCAATAAAAAATGGCAAGTATTTCAAGTAGGGCAGTGTGCACAGATGGAGTAAAAATATTGAAAAGAACATTCTGATCAAATTCGAGATCTGTTCAGATATCTCAGTTCTTACCTGTTGGTATCAGGAAGGTGAGAGGAGGGGTGGAGAGAGTGAACTATACCAGCAGAAGAAACAGCAGCTGAGAACATAATCCTGAATGCAGGTGGTGCTGAAGCAAGGAAGGTGTGTGCTTCCAGATGAGGCTACAGAGTAGTAACTCAAGAAGAGTATTTCGTCCATGATAAGGTCTGAATTTATATCCTGAAAACAGCTCATGTTTGGGGGCACTTAACTGTGCCAAGCACTGTGCTAAAAAACCCATAAACTCAGTTGGTTCTCACTGTAATTATACACTAAACTAATACCGTCAGTTGGGAGGGAGCTAGGAAACAGATGCCTTAGATTACACTTGGGAGAATCATGTTTAGGGTCAGTGGGTTATCTCGAATGAGTAACATAGAAAGCAATTGCAACAATTAGTCCCAGCAAGTGAGAATAGTAATTTGGAATAGATAGGCAGCAATTTGGAGGAAGGAATAGATCTAGATAGATTTGAAAGCTACGTAGGAGATAAAATGGATGGGATTTATTCTCTGAAGGTTCTAAGTTACACACACGGAAGAGCAGAGTGCACACACAGCCGAGTCCTAAGCACAGCTTTCCAATAGTGGAAGCTTGATAGTTTGCTAACTGCAGGAGTGCCCCCTGGCTGACCAGCAGATTTGAACACATTCCAGTGAGGCCTGCAGAAGGTGAGGGTCTGTGGAAAGCCATAGAGGGTCTTTGGCGCCACCTGTCGAGCATGGCTTTCTCCTGAATTTTGTCATATTTTTGCCCACCTTCCTACCATCTTTAGATTCTTATTTCCTTCTTATGCTTCACCTCTTAAAATGTGAGCTTTCACCTTTATGACCTAGAGGATCATAGAAAAATGACAGTCCTCTTTTAGTCTTTATCTCCCTTTACTTCTGAAGCGTCCCACATGGCTCCCCCTGATTTCTTTGACACCACTTGTTCTAGGTTTCATGCTTTTCAGATAGACCCTTCTTAACATACTTCTTTAAAGCTTTTTCCTCAGCCTTAGTCCTTCTTTTATTTGCACAGTATTTCTAAGCAATTTTACTCATTCTTCTGGAAGCAACTCCCACCCATAAAATCTGTGTCTCTGTTAAGACCTTGCACCAAAGTCCCAAGTCTATTTTCAACTGCCTGATGCTTCTTGGCACTCAACACATCAGGAAGAGATCCTATCTTTTTCCCCACATGTAAACATCTCAGTGAGTTCTCTGATAAGCAACAGAGCTTACTATGTGCCAGACCCTTATGAGCATCACTACAATTTAGTCTTAATGCCATGAATCAAGAACTCATCACCATTTTATACTTGAGGAAACTGAAATATTTAGTAATAGTTGTACAGCAAACAAGTCATTGGTGCCAGAGCCTGGTGATCTGGCTACCTTCCTTTCCCTCATCCCGCACTCATTTCCCATTCTTGAAGCCTGTTTAGTCTTCCTCTGTCACTTCTGTCAGTGCCCCCCACCAGACTAGACTCTCAGTTCTCCTTACTGGTTTATGTTTTGCTGTTGTTGTTGTTCATTCTCACTACCAGCAATATATTTTTCCTTTTTTAAATTTAATTAATTGATTGATTGATTTTTATTGTTTCAGGTTAACTGAGAGTACAAAGAATTAGGTTACAATGTTTGTATTTTTTAAGGTAAAGTCCTTCTTATAATAGTGTCTGGCTCCCAAGAGGTGCGCCATACAGCCTAACATTGTGCCTGTTTAAGTGGCACAGCATCCCTCTCCCGCCTCCTCTTTCCCCACTCCCTTGTTCCTCTGCCCCCCACCTTGAATTGATTTGAGTTTTTCTCTTATGTGGGTGTGTATTAGATCATCTACTGGCTTCATATTAGAATTAAATACGTTGGATTCTTGCTTCTCCATTCTTATGATACTTTACTAATAAGAATGTGTTCCAACTCCATCCAGGTTAATACAAAAGATGTAAAGTCTATATCTTTTTTTAATGGCTGAATAGTATTCCGTGATATACATATACCACAGCTTGTTGATTGATTCCTGGGTTGGTGGGCATTTAGGTTGTTTCCACATCTTGGCTTTTGTAAATTGAGCTGCTGTAAATTGATTTGCAGTTTAGAGCAAATGTCCTTATGAGAAAATGATTGTTTTCTTTGGGGTAGATTCCTAGTAATGGAATTGTAGGATCAAATGGGAGGCCTAATTTGATTTCTTTGAGTATTCTCCATACTTACTTCCAAAAAGGTAGTCCCAGGGTCCAGATCTTTCAGCTATACCATGTGTTTCAGGGGCCCATTGCCTTTTCCCCCTGCATGCCCTGCCCTATCCCCACCTTGCCCTTCTTGGGCTAGCAGCCCTATCATTTCCAGTGAGGCCTTACCTCAACCTAAGGAGGACAAGCTAAAAATAGTTCCTGTTCAAGTAGGAACTCATCATTCTTGCAAAACTTTCAAAGCAACCTCAAACTTCAAGTACTTTTGTGTCCTTGTATAGCAAGTAAATATTTCTACATAATAAAATATTTTACACATCTGTTAGCCAAATTAGGACATTTCTAATCTTGCCAGATAAGCTAATGTTTGATTTGAAATTGAAGGAAAAAAAGGGTTTATTCTCCCGTGACAGGTATTTTTGCCAGGTTCTTGTTTGAAAAACATAAAAAGAGCAGCTCTTCTTTAGCTCCTACTGTCAGACCTCAGAGAGTCAGTTGCTAGCATAATTGCTGTGAATAAGAATATAACACTGATTAACTGCTGAATCCTTACCCTGAACTGGCTTCCTATGAAGGCAGGTTATAGAGACTGAGAATTCCTCCTAGAATGGTTATTACCTGATTTTTCTGCCTAGGTTTTGTTTCTCATCCAGAGTTGCTGCAGAATAGGAGACGGTTTACAATTTCAGCCATCCTTCTTCTTCTTTTCTTTTCTTTCTTTCTTTCTTTCTTTCTTTTTTCTTTTTTCTTTTTTTTTTTTTTGAGACAGGTCTCAAGCTGTTGCCCTGGGTAGAATGCCATGGCATCATAGCTCACAACACCCTCCAACTCTTGGGCTCAAGCCATCCTCTTGCCTCAGTTTTTCTATTTTTAGTAGAGACAGGGCCTCACTCTTGCTCAGGCTGGTCTAAAACTCGTGAGCTCAAGCCATCCCCCCGCGTTGGCCTCCCAGCATGCTAGGATTACAGGTGTGAGGCACCCATCCTTTTTCTCTACTCTTACTCAAAAAACATTTTTTAAAGCAGTTTTCAAAGGGTTTTCTAAGTTTGCTTATATGCTTTTAACTCTGAGTAGCCCCAGGGAAATGGACACTGAAAAGTTACTAATAAAGTGACAGTTATAAGGGCCAGGAAATACTGCATCTCTATCAGAGTTCTTCATTCTTGATTTGAAAAAGCACAAGCACTGCCCAATCCCCTGTGCCCTTTGGTTCCTGTGTTGGGTTCCTGCTTGTAGCCTGTGACTTCCATAAGGAAATTTTCTTCCTTAACCACAAATTCCCTGATGTGAGGCCAGTGAGCTGCCACTGATACCAGCCATGATCTTCTGCTTAGATTTCCTCTCAAAATTCTGCATCCTGTTCTTGATCTGTTTCCATCAACAATGACCCAGGCCACTGATCTGCCTTTTATAAATCCATCTCTTCTACCCTTCAGGCTGAACTTCAGTATTCTCATGTTCTTCCATCACTGCCTTTGGTCTTATAAATAGACCCTACATAAGAGCCTCACAGTGACTTAGCCACTGATTTGGCCAGTGAATGTTCAGGGCGGGGGGGGGATAAAAATCAGGTAGCATAGAATGATGGACCATTGAAGGGCAGCTTGAGGCTATTATCCTAAATATCTGTTACATCCAGGGCACTGCTAGACAGGCACTGGTGAAGCTGAATGAGCCTCTGTGCTGACATCTGGAGATTGTTTACATACTTTCAAGCCCTACTGTCATAGATAAGTTGGGAAACTGGACTCCATGGTACCAGTCAAGGACCCAGGGCACTCTGTACACTCAGTGAAGCGTTAACTGGCTGTAAATTTAGTCTAACTGGAAATACTTTGAAGATACAGCCGCCTTGAAAGCAAGAGATATTTTGACTATGTAACCTTTAAGGGGGGGATCTGTTTTATGTATACTATGCTGATTAATACCATTGTTGATGTATGCTTTTACTGTGAGGGTATAAAAATAACAAAGAGAAACAGGAGGGCAGCACAGCTCTTTCAAGAGATATCCTCGCTGTTCTCCAGAATTGCTGGCTTTTCTGTAAAAAAAAAAAAAAATGTGGAACTATTGATCTCTTATCCAATTTTCCCTTGATTGGCTTGTGTGATAGGCAGATGGATTCCTTGGTCGGACAACAGGAGGGTGACTGATGGTACTGCAGTGGGTATCAAAGGCATCTGTCCTGAACTTCATAATCAGGAAGAAAACAGAGCAGAAAAGACCTTGTTTCCTCCAACTCTGCGAAAGCTGAGAGAGAAGGAGAAAGTCAGGTCATGGGAATTGACATTACTGAGCCCTTGTTGTCCCCTAGGCAGTTTGAGGGGCCCTTGCTGTAGTTATCCCTTCTAGTGCACACAATATCCCTGCCACATAGGTATTAGGATTTCTGTCTTAGAGACGAGGAAATTTTAAATTAATGTGCATAATATCATACAGCTAGTGAGACATGGTGAGGCTGTTTTCAAAGTTTATATTCTTTTACACCTTTGCTTTTCAACCTTTTTTATCTCATGGTACACTTGATAGTTAAACTTCTGTGGCACACTTAAATTATGTTGATCAAAAAAAGAGTAAGAAAGACAATATACTTACTGTGCTTTGAACTTCTTTCAAAAATAATTTAATTAATGATCTTTAAAAATTTTCATGGCACACCTAAGACCCTCTCACAGTACACCAGTTGAAAATCACTTTTTATACCTTTTCTGTTTGTATTCTGAGTGTAAGTTAAAAAAGGGATTTGGAAGTGAAACTTAGAAAAAACTTTCAGGTATTGTTAATTCTATCAACCTGAACTAAAGAATGAAGCTAGATGTACACACGTGTACACATATACACCCACATGTGCACATGTCTATCTTTTTAACTGTACCTTCTGCTCAAGATTCCTCCATCCTGGCTCGGCGCCTGTGGCTCAAGTGGCTAAGGTGCCAGCCATGTACACCCAAGGTGGCGGGTTCGAATCCAGCTGGGGACACCAAACAACAATGACTGCTGCAACCAAAAAATAGCCGGGCGTTGTGGCGGGCGCCTGTGGTTCCAGCTACTCAGGAGGCTGAGGCAAGAGACTTGCTTGAGCCCAGGAGTTGGAGGTTGCTGTGAGCTGTGATGCCAAGGCACTCTACCCAGGGGGACAGCTTGAGGCTCTGTCTCAAAAAAAAAGATTCCTCCATCCTACAGAAAAAAATTTTTTTCACCGAGTCCATGTTAGCCAAGCTGAAGAACTGTTAGGTAGGGTGAATACACAAAACAATGAAACAACCCTGTTCTACAAGTATAAGGGAAATCCTGGTGACGGCTTTCTCTGTATGAAGAGGAACCAGGCTAAGTGGAAACTCTTCACTTTAAAGGAAGTAATATTTAAATAGTGACTATTCATACCTACCATCAGGTGTCCTCAAACTACTGCCCAGCAGTCCACATGGGGCCCGCCTAGGACATTTATCCAGCCCGCCAGGTGTTTTTGCCACCCGCTGCCTATCCTACTTAGCAGCTGACTGGTCCCCAGGCCTACAGTCTGGCCCTCCAACAGTCTGAGGGACAGTGAACCGGCCCCCTGTTTAAAAAGTTTGAGCCCCCCCCCGCCATCCTTTCTAACCTTAGCTTCTGGCTTGCTTAGAGACTGGGACTTCTATAAATGAAGAGGCCCGCGGGAACCAGATTGTTGGAGGCAGATGGCAAAAGGGAAGCTGAGATTGGGGGAGGTATGCCTCTGGGCTCGCACTGAGCATGTTAAGAGGGAGAGTCAAAATTATACACCAAAAATTATAAGGACATTGTAAGATTTTGGAAACTTCATTTTCTGCCATTTTTGTTGATCTTGTCTGTTTTATGTTTGGGGTTGGCAAAAAAATCTCAAACATGAGAAAATACAAGAACTGTAAAAATATTATGATGTTTTATAATTTTTCTTGTTCTTGGGATATCTACAGTCAGTGTTACAGTTTGATTACGGAACTTTTTTTTCAAAGGACAGAGTATTGATAAAGCAATTGTAAGACTCTCGAGATAAAATGAGTTTGTGTTTTGAGCCCATGGATGAAAAAGTTTCTGGAAGAAATGGTCCAATTTAATGTGTACATTTAATAACCATGTAATGGAACAAAAAATTAAAGGCTTTACATCATGTTTATTTTATTTTGATTAAAACAAAAGAACAAAGTATTTAACTTATTTATATTATAAATTATCTATTACAGAGAGGTAATTATTCAATTGGTGATATACATCAACCTCTAGGTTCAGAAATCTAGTGATCTCTCACTTAGTTTCCTGCTATTTTGAATTATGGCAAAGCATTACAAACACACATGTGCCCCTTTAATTGTGAAAATTTCCAAATAGATAGAAAACCAGAAAAAGCGTGAGGAGTACTTGAATACTTCTATGGTTTGAATGTGTCTGCTAAGGTTCGGATGTTGGAAATTTAATCCCCAAAGCAACAGTGTTGAGAGGTGGGACATTTAAGACATGATTATGTCACGAAGACTGTGCCTTCATGAAAGGAACGATGCCATTATCTCTAGAATGGGTTAGTTAGTTCTCAGGAGGGAGTTCCTGACAAAATTCCTCTTCAACCCCCTCATCCCCTCACCTTCTGCCATGGGATGACGCAACAAGAAGGCCCTCATCAGGTGCTAGCACCTCGATATTGGACTTGCCAGCCTTCAGAACTGTGAGAGATAAATTGCTTTTCTTTATAAATTACCCAGTCTGTAGTATTCTGTTATACAGGACGGACACAAAGTTCAGGTGCATTGCACACAAACTTTATGACCACCCTGTATTAACACAAAACGGACATGACAAATACCTATCACCTACATTCAAGAACTGTCAAGATGTTGCCATATTTGTTTAAGCTGTGTACATGTGTGTATTTTTGGAATACATTTTAAAGTAAATTAGAGATATCATATTGATAGCATTTCATCCCTACATGCTTTAGCATAAAGATGTCTTGCTACTTAACCAAGGTACCATAATCAAACTGAACAAAACTGAAAACAATTTTCTAATACCAGGTATCATCAATTACCCAGTCCATATTCAAATTTCCTCATTTGTCTCTAAGATGTTTTTATGTCTGTTTTCCCCCAGAGGTACTGCCAAGAGTCATCCACTACATTTGATTGTGGTATTTCTTTTAATTCCCACTATCCCACTCCATTCATGTTTTCTCCCCCTCTCTTTTTTTTTTTTTTTTGGAGACAGAGTCTCACTTTATCACCCTGGGTAGAATGCTGTATAGCTCACAGCAACCCCAAACTCCTGGGTTTGAGCAATCCTCTTGCTTCATCCTCCCAAGTAGCTGCAACTACAGGTGCCCACCACAATGCCTGGCCAATTCATTCTTCCATCCTTCCTTCCTTCCTTTCTCTCTCTCTCTTTCTTTTTTTTTTAGTAGAGACAGGGTTTCTTTTGCTCAGGCTGGTCTCGAATTCCTGAGTTCAGGTGATCCACCCACCTCAGCCTCTCTCAGTGCTAGGATTATAGACATGAGCCACTGCACCCGGCCTCACCCATTTTTTCTTACATCATCTTTTTAAGATGATTTCATTTGACTTATTCTTTTACCTATAGTATTTTCTATAGACCAGAAACTTTGAAACAAAGACTTGATTATATTCAGATTAAACATTTTTGACAATAATTCTTCATAGGTGGCGCTGTGAACTTTACATTTCATCTCATCAGGAAGCATATGCTTAATGTCATTATTGGTGGAGTTACGTTTGATGACTAAGCTGAGGTGTGGACAGTCAGCTCTCTCCTCTATAAAAGTGTTCAACAGCAAATGATCTATGGGCGTGATACTTTGGCATGAGGTGGTCCTCCAGTTCTCCATCATCTCTGAACAGTTTTAACATCTGTAAGGGCTTCCCTGAATCAATGATTGTACTAGGCTTTCAGAATGCTGTTTTTTTGGTTTTTGGGGGTTTTTTTTGCTTAAAGCAACACACACTTGTTATCTCATAGATCTGGAAGTCAGAAGTCCAAAGTGAGTGATGGCAAAAAAACAAGATGTCAGCAGGGCTATGTTCCTTCTGGAGGCTCCAGGGGATAATCCATTTCCCTGCCTTTCTCAGCTTCTGGAGGCTGCCTGCAACTCATGCTCGTGGACTTTTCTATGCTTGATCTTAGCCAACAGGCCAAACAGCGATGCTCATGGCCCCCTTCTATCTTTAAGGCCAGCAATGACAGGCTGAGTCCTTCTCATGCTGCCATCTCTCTGGTTCTCTTGGTTTTCTAATTCTATTATTTTTTCTACATTTATTCACTGGCACTCATCTAAAAGGAAGAGCTTTTCACATCAATGGAATAATAGTTCTGTCTGAAGTGTCAGGATATATGCTTTTCTTTCCATACTAATTTTCTGTGTTAGGAATTAGAATATCACATTCAGTGGTGATAGGAAAGGGCTGTTGTTATTGTTGCTTATTTGTTTTGTCTGTGTCTGACTATTAATAGGGACTTGTGGATTTTTATATATTCAATGTATTTAAGTCTATTATACTTATTTTTTAATGCTTCAATTGTCCCAACTTTGGCCAACAGGAGCTCCTTCACATTGGCTGCAAGATACTCACATTTGCTTTGTGTTTTCCCTGACCCATATGTTGAACTGGTCACTTCTCCAAGAAGTTCTATTTCTTTTGAATGGGAAATGGTATTTTGAAACCACAATCTGTGCACTGAGGATGCTCACTGCTACTGAGCTATCATTAAGCACTTTCATTTTTGAGGAGATATATATATATATGTAAATTATTAGTTAAAATTGACATTTCTAATTCAAATGTCCTATTTTAACATTTTAATTTAGCTACTTTTACTTCTTTATATATTAAAAATCTTAGTTCTTAATTTCATTAACATAATTACTGATTTGCTTTATCTTACACATAAAATAGTTTCAGATAATAATACAGTATTACTTCACAATAAAACTACAATTGAGGTTTGGGGTAGTTCTTTTTGTCCTTAGTAGATATTCCTCTAAGAATATACTGTCCTTTAATATCAGTTGAAATAATTATTTTTCCTTCCATTCTTTCCATTTGTTTTATATGTTAGGAGTTCCGTTAAATTTTCATAAAAACTATAAAGCATTTATATGTTTCAAAAGTCAATATTTAACTTTATCCTTGTTGCCTCAAATCTAACCTCTATTCTTCCTTCTTCCCATAAGTAGCCATTGTTATTTATTTCTGGCTCATCCCGCCAGTGTGGCTTTTTGCAAATACAGTGTATGTGTCTCCTCCTTTCTTACCCCAAAGGCAGCACATCGTTCAGTCATTCTTTTGCATCATATGCTTTTCATAACATCCTAAAGATTCCTCCATATTGGCTCAAAAAGATCTTCCTCATTGTTTTTAACAACTCCATGTTACTCCATTGTGTGCATGTACTTTGGTGTTTTCAACTATTCCCCTCTTACTGAATATGTTTTCAATTTTTTGCTATTACAGATAGTGACGTATCATTTTTAAGAGGCAGGTTACTATATAATAAACAATACATAACATAAGTTTGACATTTTCTTACACATATTAAAGTATGTTTTAAAAGAAAATATTACTTGTATTGATTTTTGTTTCTAACTAACTTAGGAATACTTCTGAACACTCGGGTTTCATAGAACAATTTAACAAATGACATATGTGCTTCTTAGTGATCGTACTTCTTAGTACTTCAAAATTACTGGATTTGACAAATGTAAGGTGCTCGAGACTAGTGCTTGGGGCTAGGCATGGTGGCTCCCACCTGTAATCCTCACACTCTCAGAGGCCAACGCAGGTGGATTGCCTGAGTTCACAGGTTTGCGACCAGCCTGAGCAAGAGCAAGACCCCTGTCTCTAAAAATAGCCAGGCATTGTGGAAGTAACCTATAGTCCTAGCTACTTGGGAGGCTGAGGCAAGAGAATTGCTTGAGTCTGAGGTTGCTGGGAGTTATGACTCCAGAGCACTCTACTGCCTCAAAAAAAAAAAAAAAAAAGACTAGTGCTTGGCATGTTGGAAGTGTTCAATAAATAAAAGATCATGAAGAATGGCCTGTGAGGTGGCAAGGTCCCTCACAGCCTGGAAGATGCTCAAGGAGCAACCCCCAATCACTTCTCTTTTAAACAATATTCTTTTCACCTGCCAGAAGTCACATAGCCCATGCATACTTTTCTTATTATTGGCAAGCACATAGTTTTTCCTCTTTAAGGTTTATTTTTATCCCACATGCTAAGATTTACATCATTTAGCAATCATGTTAAGATACTATATAAATAAAGCTGTTGCCACAGTTCCATGCTGGCTGCAGCCATCAGCTTGTCAGCCCTCCCACCCCCATCTTAGCCTTTGTCTCTTGTGTGTTTTATGTCTTCCATGTCTCTTTTCTCTCCTTTCCCACCATTCCCACTCAGGTTATTTCGTCTTCCTTGTGCTGGTCGAGAAAAGATGATAGTGTTAAGAAAAGCAATATTGTTAACAACAGCAGAAACATTTTGATTTATTTTTCTTTATTTGGACATGTCATCAAGGAATTTGAGAACAACAAGGTGACTACATTTTATTCTGAGTGCTTTAAACATTTATTGAGTAACTGCTGTGATTCAGGCATTATAGTTAAGATTGTGGCCCTGCAGCAGATGCATACACTGAAAGCCTGAGGGAAGGCATAAAGGGCAGCCGGGACTTTAACCAGGAGGGAGCAGAAAGTTTCCAGAGGGCAGAAGTGCCAAAGAGTCTCTTTCTTGGGAAACTGGGCTTACCCAGACCTGGGGCTTTCCGGTAAGGTGGAGTCGAACCACAAGATGGAGCCACACCATCAGTAGCCATGTCCCAATCTTCAGTGCAGGAGCGCTTCCCTGGACAGCTTTCCAGGAGCAGAGGAGAAAGGGAAGCCTTAGAAAAGGGACCTCATTCACAGACAAACATGGGGACATGACAGAGAGGGACAGGAGAGGGGTGGTTTATCTGTATCTGGCAAAGGTGGACAGGGAAGCCTCTCTGAATTGGGACTACGTGAGCTGTGAGTGGATGGTGCCTTGGAGGCATCAGTGTTAAAATCTTGGGCATGAGGAGTCCAGGTGGAGGTCATTGCTCAAGGGAAGGAGAAGAGTGGAGGGAGATGAAGTGGGAGAGGGATGTAGTGCCCTACCATACAGAGCCTACTTAGTCAGGGAGGAATTCACACTGTATTTTAAGTAAGAAAGTAAGTCTGAACACGGGGAGTGACATGAATGATACAGGTCGGAGAAATAAAACCTCTCTTGTAATTGTAAAACCCTGGTCACTTTTCATCCTTGCCTCATTTTCTGCTGTCTGCTCTTGCTGAAGCCTCAACTTCTAGAAGTTAGATCCCTAGAGAATAAAACCTTCTCATGCACATTTCCTGGTACTGCTGAGGTCTGACCCTGTTCATTCTGCCTTGTGCCTTGCAGGCTGCTCTCCACCCGCTGATGAGCAGAGCTGATGCTGTGGAAAGAATATGGGCTTCTGGCTTTAGACCTTGGGCAAGTTAAGTAACTTGAATCCTAGTTTCCTTCTCAGTAAAACAGGATCATTATATTTAACTTGAAAATTAGTTGGAAGAAATGAAATAAGGCATTGTGGAAGAATAATGCTTTTCTTTTCTTTTCTTTTTTCTTTCCTTGTATTTAGGTTTGTAATACAAGGCCGTATCAGATGTTACCAAGAAGGCCCTTCTGCTGGCTTTGAGTTTCCCAAAGCCTGACATTCACGTGATATTATTCCAGGTGTCCCAGACATTGTACCAGAGAGAGAGTGAGGAAAGTGCCTGGAAGAGGCAGTAAGGCAAGGCAGAGGGGCTTCTCCCTCACTGAAGAGAGCACAGCAGGCTGTGGGTCCTAAGAAAGCCCTGTCCCCTGGCAGCAGCCAGAGCAGCTGGGGGCCTCTGAGGGAGAGGAAAGGTGGCTGTGTGACAAATCTCTGCAGTTTTGCTCTCAGCCACTAGGGATCCCTCCTCACCAAATATTTGCCTGTGCCGAGTGGTGCAGAAGCAGAACTGCCCCTGGGAGAGGACCATACAAGCTAAGCTAAGACCCAGACATGCTTGGAGTGGCCAGTGGACAGATGCAGTCAGACAGAAGGGGCTTGGCCAAGGCCTCTGAGCTGCACCAGGGCACAGACCCTTGGAACACCTGTGAGAGAGGGGCCCCTAAAATGACTGAGTTTGAATTTAAAACTAGCCTCCTGATGGGGTGAAAAGTAGGTTTTGAATTGGATTTAAGATTATTTAGGGAAATGTAATATTTTTTGCACTCTATGCACTATTTTCTTGATTATTATGGACAAGATTCAAATCTACTATACATGAAAACACTTACCCCAAGACCTGGAGCATTGCATGTGTTCAGTAAACAGTAGCCAATGTTATTAAAACCAGCTGAAGAGCAATGGGCGCAGACTGGATTTGAAGCAAATAAAATTAAATTAAATAGAATCCTGCAGGTGTTTTCATGCCCATTATCTTCTGGGCATTGAGAATATAAGACACAGACTTCCCTTGTCCTAGAAGAGCAGTTAGTGCAAAAACAGGCTCGTACATTGTTAACTCCGCCTCATGGCATAATGTGACACGTACCGCAGTGGGAGAATGGGCAGCATATTGGGTTTGGGATCAGGAAGGCTTCACAGAAAGAGTGACATTTAATCTGGACCCTGGAAGAACAGGTAGAATTTTGATTGGTTGGCAGAAGTCGGGCCCAGCACAGAGAACAGCTTGTACAAAGGCAGGGAGGGGTAAATATATGCCAGGAGTTTTGCATGGTTTGGTATTGACTATTTTTAAAAAGGAGCTATCTGAATAAGGTTAAAATGTCACCATCCAGGGACAGTTTGAGAAGGATCTTCATCCTGTAGGTAATGGAGCACCTATAAGAATTTAAAGCAGGATGAAGGGGAAAAGAAAATATTCTACAAGCTTCCGGAGAAGACAAACAGATCGCAGATGAAGTTTCATGACTCTGAATATCTTTTGGCTTACCAACACTGGAAGCTAAGGAAATATGGAGAAATTCCTTACGAGTTCTGATGGAAATGATTCCAACCTTGAATTTTATACCTATACAAGCTGTCATTGAAATTTAAGAGTAAAGAAGTACATTTTATGACATGCAGGGTAGAAAAAGTTTGCCTCATATGCACTTTTTCTCAGGAAGCTAAAAGAGGATTGCTCCACCAAAATAAGGCGGACCACAAAAGGGCAAATACTGCACACAAGAAACAAGACCCAACACCGAGGACAAGCAAACCCTGACAAGCATGATGAAGGGTGATCCCAGGATGATGGTCGTGTCATCAAGGGCAACTAGTTAAGACTGGAGCAAATAGAAGTTTCTGGGAGTGTTTTATCTGATCATAAAATTGACAGAATGCCTGATGTGTCTGATTGTACTGTGAGGAAATTTGTGATTGATTAATGATAGGTACAAATAAAACCAAGCAAAAGGAAAATAGGACAAATACTAACTCCAAGGAAAACTAAACGTCATCCAGGAAAGGAAGAGCAAGGTTGGTTCACTCTACAGTTTGCCTTTATATGGTCTTGATAACATAAACCCTGAACCCAGCTGGCGTTACAATACAGCAATATGAAAGGAAGGAGGATGTGTGAAAGGGGTACTTTTTTTTTTTTTTGAGGATGAAAATCTTAGAAATCCTCCTCTTCCATTGTACAAAGTACAGAGATAAAGCCTAAAGCTGAAAAAAATCTAGATGTAGCAACACAAACATGTTATTTGGAGACAAGAGGTCAACACTAACAGACTCTCTTAAAACAGTTGAAAATTATTGCCGGTAAGGGTGAGAACATGGTAGGAGAGGGGGCTGGAGGCTGGGGTTTCTGTTGCAAATCTTATTGAACTATTTAACTCTTTCAGCAATACACATAATGTAATTTTGTTTAAAATTACAATGGAAAGAGAGTGAATGGGAAGAGGGAACTGAGGCAACCCACGCAGGACACTCCCTCACAGAACACCACTGGAAGGAGCTTGTGGGAGAGGAAGGGCCGGGTTACAAGACAGAGAGGGGATTTTGTGTTCTTGTTACAGTATGTGGGAGAGATGACATCTTAAGGAGGGGGCTGCAAGAAGGAGAGTTTGAATGTATAGAAGAGGAGGTGGTGAATGAACATCGGCAGTGGCATCATCATAACTCACTGCAGCCTTGAACTCCTGGGTTTAAGCCTCAGCCTCCCAACTGAGCCAAGTGCCACCATGCCTGGATAATTTTTTCAATTTTTTTGTAGAGACAGGCTCACTGCATTGCCCAGGCTGGTCTCAAACACTTGGCCTCAAGTGATCCTCCCAACTTAGCCTCCCCAAATACTGGGATTACAGGCATCAGCCACCATGCCCAGCTTGTAGATCTATGCTTAAAGGCACTAAAGGGAGTCAGATCAAGAATGCAGGAGGGAAATTTTTTTAAATGAAAGACAACTGGGTCAGCACCTATAGCTCAGCAGCTAGGGCACCGGTCATATACACCAGAGCTGGCAGGTTAGAATCCAGCCTGGGCCTGCCAAACGACAATGACAATGACAAGCAAAAAATAGCCGGGCATTGTGATGGGTGCCTGTAGTCCCAGCTAGTTGGGAGGCTGAGGCAAGAGAATCACTTAAGCCCAAGAGTTTGAAGTTGCTGTGAACTGTGACGCCAAGGCACTCTACCCAGGGCAACAGCTTGAGACTGTGTCTCAAAAAATTAAAAAGACTACTTTGAGACTAGAAGAGAAAAATGTGAGTCTACAGGAAGATATATAAATAGAAAAGATTTGGAATTGTTCTAGAAGTTCTAGTGACTTCTGGGTAATAAATATATGCATAGTCAAAAATAGCACATTTCCTTTGGTCAAAAGAAGACACAATTTTAATGACTTTATTAAACCTTAGGACAGAGATCACAGGAATGTCTTTCCAATAATATATCAAGTAAACTTTTAAGCAAACTATCAGCAAAGATCAGGGCATGCTGGGAACAGACATATCTTAGGGTGTCTTTGAGAACAAACCCATAATTCTTTCTCTGAGAACAACCCGACCCCTCACCCCAGAGGTGAATGCTCAGCAGCCATGTTTTTACTAGGAGGAAATTTATGGTTTCCTTGTCCCCTTGCTCTAAGTTCATAGGCTGGAATGGACTTCTGCCCTAAGTATGGCTGATCACGTATTTTTTCTAAGAATTTAAAGTTGCGACCAGGAGACAGTCTCTAAGTGTGGTGAGAGCTGAGTTAATACACACTCAGGAGCTGTAGGGTGAACCTATTGACTGAAAAGGACAGTCAATTCACAGAGAGAATACAGCCGACACACAGAGGGATGTAGGGAACACAGACCATATAGCCCAGAGAGTGGGCCAGAGGGGCAGCTCCAGGTGCCCTGGCCTTTTTGGTTCCGAGCTCTGTTCCCGTGAAGCCTACCTAAAACCCATCCTTGGATTCTGTGCACCACCGCTGTGTCTCCACTGTTAATATCCTCTTCTTTGCATGTGATCATTTTAAGAGTTTCCATCACTGGCAAACAAAATCCTTGCCTAAGATGATCCTCCCCACTTCCATCAGAGTTTTCTGGTCATTGATTTCTCCCAATTTATTCTTTCTTGGGAAGTCTACTATGTTCCCATAAATTCTTGATTTCTTTCTTTTCCAGGACCAAATGCTTACAATTCAAAATCCCATCTTGCTCCTGGTTACTTGTGTCTTGATCAACTTTAATGCCCAAATAGACCTAGGTTCTCTAGAAAGCCTTCCTGGTCCAGCTCAGGGATCCCTCCCTCTGAACACCTTCAACAGCACCAGTCCAAGCCAGTGGGGCCCAGTTACCAAACCATAGCTTAGGTCTACGATGGCCACATCAGAGTCACCTAGAGCATGTTAAAAAGTACAGGCTCCCTGTTGCTGCCTCTGCAGTCCCTGTGATTCTAATTCGATAGGTCTGAGTGATGCTTGTACTTTTAAAAGTCTCCCAGTGAGTCTTATGTATGTTATGGTTTGAAAACTACTCATCTGTACCGCTCATTTGTACTTGACAAATGTATAGTTCCTTATCTCTTTGCAAGTTTTAAATTTTGTTCACAGTAAACTAAAGTCCTCCAGGACACATATTTAGAGTGTTCTGGTGGATCTCCCTTAGACCTCCTCTCCTCCCACATGCTTGGCTGATCAATTCTGTTAGCCTCCTGCCTGCTCTGATTGACCCACCAAGGGAAGTAGCCAACTTGTCTCAGCCTTGGACCTCTCTGTCTCACATGGGACTCTAAGGAATGTAGACAAAGAAGATGACATCATGGTTAGACAATGGCCTCCTCACACAGCATAAGTCCAGATAGGAGTAGAATCCCATGAGCCTCCCTTCTCCCAGTGTCCAGAGCTGTCCTTGGTTGAGTGAGTTGCAAGGAACAGGACACTCTGCATGCCTTTCAGGGCTAATCTGAATCCTAGGACTATAGTTCATGAAGTCCATATGAAGTGGCACATTCACAAAGTAACACACAATGGGCCAAGTGGAGCAAGACACAGCTGGACAGCTTGAGGACGGCTGCCAGCCCCAGTACCCTGAGGTCATGCTCAGCGGTCACCACCAGGGTCCCTTCTTCCAGATCCCTACATCCCTTAACACTCTAGCAGAACTGGCCAAGATCTGGCAAAATGATACAATGTAAACACTTTAAAGAATTCAGTGCTGCTAGCCAGAACTTGGGGGGGGAGAGAAAGTGTTTTGAAGGGGAAGGGAAGTGGGGTGGTGCCCCACAAATCCTGCCATGAGCACTATGGCCAAAAAGGAGGGGACCTGTAGGATGGAGGTGCATCGGTTCAAGGTCAGCACAGTGGGGATGCACTAGCAGACTCAGCGGTGAGCATGCAAGGGCTGTCAGAAACCTGCTGGGATCCACAAGGTGTCTTGACAATCGCTTCTCTCAGAGAGGTCATTACCTAAAGGAGCAAAAACCACATGGCCAAAGTTGTTCAAGCTCATGATTCCAGGATCCTATTATCCCCAAGTGCCCACCACCCCCACACCTTACTCCCTTCCCCTCCCCCTGCTTTTCTCCTCCCTGCCCACTGCTGTCCATACACCCCTTCCCTGGCCCCTTTCCTTCCCAGAGAATCTCTGATCCTCCACCCTGGTCCTGCTCAGAGTAGTCCACTCTCCTCCCCCACCTCCCAGACTCCTGGGGCCTCGGCACCTGGGAGCACTGGACTGGCATGTGCCTTTGATGATGAGGATGGTGCCCACAAGGAAGCCCACCAGGCCCATGGCCAGGCCCAGGGCCCACAGCAGGGTTTCTGTGGTATCTGGCAGCGGGGTAGGCACCTGGGGCTCTGCGAGAGAAAAAATGGGGTGGGGATACTGGGGTAAAAAGAAGGGTTCTGGAGTAAAAGGAGAAGGGTCCAGGAGGGGACTAAGGAGGGCTCTGTACCCCAGTGCCTGAGGAGTGGCGCGTCCAGGCCCCAGTGCTCCACCCGGCAGTCATAGACGTCCTTGGCCGTGGGCACAAAGGCTAGGTAGTGGAACTTGCGGAACATATGGTCAGGCTGGGAATAGAAGCTGGTCTGGGCCACTCCCTCGGTGACTGTTTGACCATTGCGCAGCCAGGTGACATTGATCACAGGTGGGAAGATGTTGTCCACAATGCAGATGAGGATGTTGGGCTGGCCCAGCTCCACCCGAGACTTGGGGAGCACGGTCACCCTTGGAGGCACTAGGAGGAACGAAGCCCTGAGTCCCTGGCCTTTCTAGGACTGGGACTAAAGGACAGTTCATCTGACCCAGGCACCTGTGGGAAGGCTCTGGGAGGAGACCTGGAAGGGTAACCACAGGGGCAGGAGAGGAGGGAAACAGAGCTGGGGCACCAGGAGTTCCAATATCTCATTGGCCCCAGGTGGGAGTTGCTTCCTCAAGAAGGAAGCAGGTGCTAAGGGGCCCGGGAAGACCCAGCAGGATGGGGAACCCACAGCCTTAAGGCTAACTCCAAATTTTACAGAATAAATTCTTTTAATAAATCCTTCCTATCAATGAAAGGTTTTAGTCTATAAAATTTGGATTCGGTCAAAAGGTGGCACTTAAGTATCTAGAAGGCCACACGTGAGCACGTGCCTGGGAGGCTGGAAGAAGCTTCTCTGGGTGCCCCCTGCCTGACCAGGCAGACTGAGGGAAGGCCAGGTACCATTGGTGGCTCTGGTGCGGTTGGAGCGTTCCACCAGGACGTCCAGGTGGTCTCTGATCATGGCGATGCTGTTCAGCCCTCCCTGTGGGTCAAAGTAGGCGAAGTCGCCAAATTCAGGCAGACGCCACACAGCCTGCCTTTCCTTCAGGTCCACAGAGAACAGCTGTTCCCCATCAAATTCATGAGTGAACTGGCCGGAGGCACCGTGAGACTGGTAGAAGGCTGGTCCGTAGGAGCCCACGTGGTCGGCTGTATTGGGTGAGTTCAGAGTCAGGGAGAGAGAAGAAAACGTATCAGTGTCAACCATGATAGGTGACATGTTGAGTCTCTGAGCCTGGGCTGCATTTTGCCTTCTGTGTGGGGACAGCATTCTATTCTGACACTGAGTTGGCCCTTGCAGAGTGGAAGGGAGAACATGGATGGGAAAAGGCACAGCCGTGCATGGCACAGCATGGAGACACAGGCTCAGGCTGCCACACCAGGCTGGGAAGAGGAGAAGCTGCTGAAAACCAAGCTTAGGACTCTGGAAGTTAAATCTTGGCTGTGGTCACCTGCTCAGGCTGTGTTATCAGGCCCTGTGTGAGGTGGTGGCTTATCGGGTGAGATGAGGAGGACGTGATTAGGCCAGGAGCATGGTGGAGCTTTACACAGAGATGCAGTGCAGGGGCATGTGAGGGGGCAAAGGCCATGATGGGCAGCACTAAGTAAGATTTGTGATCCAGAGACCGTGGAGAGAGAAGAAGGCTGCCCATGACTTTACAAGGAGGACAAGAAGTCAGGTCAGGTTCATGTGTCAACTCTTCCATCTCAGAACATTATGATTGAACATGTCTCTTCCAAAACTGAAGCTCAGTTTTCTGGAGATTAAGGGTTAGATTTTAATTAGTAAGATTTCTGTAGCATTTTCTGTGCATTTATTTTTTCACCAGTCACTACACCCTGGCACTGTACCAGTCTCATGGTATAAAGATGACCTGCACACCAGGGGCTCATGTCTAGGGCAGAACAAAGACAGGAAAACAGTCAACCACAACTCACAAACATGGTCATAAATACTGTGGCAGAGCTGGACTTGAACAGACATATTCTAGGCCAGAAAGTGGTAAAGAAATCAGGGTGCTGGTGTTACCAGCTACTGTTCACCTGAATGGCCATTTCAGGCAGGGCACTGCTGGTCAGGCCCTAACAAGGCCAGATGAGCCTACCTCCTGACATCTGGAGATTGTTTATTCACTTCTAAGGCTACTGTCATAGATAAAGTGGGGAACTGGACTCTATGGTACTGGTCAAGGACCCAGGGCACTCTCTGCACGCAGTGAAATGTTGACTAACTATAAATTAGTCTAGAGTAAAAATGTTTTGAATATATAACCACTTTAAGATTAGAAGATATTGGGTAACCTTGTAGCCTATGAGGGCGAATCAGACCTGTACTATGATGAGTTAATAACATTGCTGATGTTTACTTTTACTGAGAGAATAGAAAGTAACAAAGAGAAAGAGGAGGACAGAGCAGTTTGGGGGGAGATGTCCCTGCTGCTTTTCTGTAAAAGTGAAACTATTGATCTCTCATCTGCTTCTCTGCTTAGGTGACAGGTAGACAGGTTGGCAACAGTGGGCACAGGTGAGATGGAGACTTGGGTCCCAGAAAGGAGTGAGGAATGGGGAGAAGTATGAACAAAGGCTGAAAGAGACACTGGCCGGTGTGAGCTGCCCTTATATTTAGGTCCAGGACAGATGTGATAGAGATGAGGGCATCTAGGGGTCTCTGGGTGAAGGAAGTGACCCCCTACCCAGGGAGGGAGAGTAATAAACATCATGTATTGTCACCTCCCTCACATGACCCAGCTCCCTAGATGTCTGCTGCCCCCATGACCCTCAGCACTCACCCTTGATGGCCCCTGCTTCCTGGGGGCTCAGGAGAGTCACCAGGGTTTGGAGTCCCAGGACCAGCTCTGCTGGGAGGGCCATCGCCCTCTGATGCTTTAAGCAAATAAGTCTCAGTCCATCCATGTGGGGAGTAAAGGGATAAGGCCAAAGAAGAAAACAGATTCTAGGATGAAGATCCTTCAGCCAATCGGAGACATTCTCTGAGTTAATGCCTTGTTGCTGGGTAAAGAAGGAAAGAGCCTGGGTGAGAAGGAAGAGCTCCCTCCGCCCACAAGCACCCGGGAGGTAAATGTCAGAGGAGAGTCAAGGGAGGTTCTGCTTTGGAGAATGGAGGGGCTTGATCAACCATTATTACATCCTCCAAGAAGGAACCCCTGAAGGGAGGAGAAGGCCATCAGAGCCCCACACAGTTGAACTCAGACAAATCCTCTCTGTCTTGATTTGTGACGTAGGGAATCCAACTTTCCCTATGAATTTCTTCAGACAAATTTGAAGTTAGAAAACAAAATAAATGTTATCAAGAAACTTTAAAAGGAAAACATTAGATGCACACTTGAATAGAAAACCCCCTTAAAACTTTAAATCACTTTCCAAAATATTATTTTATTGCATTGTATTAAAAACCCATATAATTGAAAATGTTTAGTCTAAAGAAGAGTGTGAGGAGGGCAGAAAAGCTGGTCCTTTCCATTGTGGTGTCCCCAGGCCCATGTGGCCTGCAGCACCCTTGTCTTTGATTTATGATGGGGCTCAGCCAGTAGCAAGCACTGGAAGAATTTAATCCAATTTTAGAAATATAAAAAGCTAACTGTCTGTCTCAGGAAAGAGAAGGCCAACACGATATCTGAAGGCCGTTTATCAAAAAACATGAAATAAGTGATTTTCCCCTTGGAAGGGATCTAGGAAATTAACAGGTCTATTATCAGGAAATTATTCCAAACAAGAATCACCTGGACAGTTTGTTAAAACTACATATTCCAGGAATGGGGCTGGTGCGGCCTTGCACAGAGGTCCGCATTGTCTTTGTATCACCTGTGGTTACTCCAATTCCCCTTCAGGGTCTTGGGTCTTTCGAAGAACTGACCCTGGGTTGGTGAGGTGCAGTGTAGAAGGGAAGATGACCCAGATGGAAGAGGCGAGGGGAGCCGGCAGTGCCCCTCCCACGTCCCACTTCATGAAAGCTGCCTCCCATTTTTTCAGGCCCCTTTTGGGTGTTTTCTTTTGTGCCCATCTAGGTCTTCTCCATGAAGGTCTTTGGCCCCTTCCTTCTGTGGGGCAACCACTCTCATCTTGTCATCTCTTCCCAGGTGGCCTCAGACTGCAGCACTGTCACACCTAGAGGCATGTCAGCCTCTTTGTTCTGTGGCGCAGACTATGATTAAAGAGTGCCAGTTATGGCTCAGCTCCTGTAGCTCAAGTAGCTAAGGTGCCAGCCACATACACCAGAGCTGGTGGGTTTGAATCCAGCCTGAGCCTGCCAAACAATAACAACTCCAAGCAAAAAATAGCCAGGCATTGTGGTGGGCACCTGTAGTCCCAGCTACTTGGGAGGCTGAGGTAAGAGAATTGCTTAAACCCAGGAGTTGGAGGTTGCTGTGAGCTGTGATGTCATGGCACTCTACCCAGGGCGACAGCTTGAGGCTCTGTCTCAAAAAAAAAAAAAAGTTATTTGGGGCTGCCTGGCTGTAAACTGATGTGCAGTAGTATCGTCCTGGGGGTAGACAGTCCTAGCTCTGCCACTAAGTCTTTAGCCTTACTGGTATTAGGGATTATTGTACTTCTCAGGGAATAATTTATGTACCTGAAAAAGCTGGTCGGTTCTGCAGTATTAATATCTTTCATCTTTATACATAAAGCATCCACGTGTAATCTAAAATTCCATGTTTAGGTGTGTGCTGCATTTTCATTAGATAAAGAGTTGTTAGAGTAAAACAATTTCCTTATAGTGGCAAGATTTTGTGATCTAGGTAGCACAAATTTCAGTTTATTTAAGATAAACTCTCCCCCATCCAAAATAGCAGACAACACTGTATTGCAGTACAGTTAATAAAGATATTTGTAATTTGGGGCAAGGTATTTGGGTTCAAATCGTATTTCTTCAGTCTGTAACTACTAATTCCATTTGAAACAATGGCTTGTCTCACTTCCACAAATGATCCCACTATGTATATAATTAACCAACATATGGATGAGCTTACATATCTCTTTTTCAAAAAGGTTTTGATGTGACTTGAAATATAAATGTTAAATTTTAATAAAATAATATGTGGAGGTTCTTACCCCATCTAGGCCATTCTCTTGACTGCGTTGTATTTATTTTTGTAGTTGGGCCTAGAAATCTGCTATATTTTATCTCAATAAACTATTAGAGAATCTGCTTGAGTCTCTTCATTGTTCTATATAAAAGAAGTATATTTAGTAGAATAAATAAAAAGTACTGAAAACTAATGCAAATACATATTCCTGGGTTCCCTCTTGACCTAATGAGCTAGATGAGCTTTTCTAAGGTAGGGAGGGCCAGGGAACCTGTGCTTTGTGCATGCTCCCTAGGCGATGCTTGGGCAGCCCGGAAACTGCCTTCTGGTAAAAACTGCCGTGATGCTCTCAGTGAATAAGGGTTTCCTCCACCGAGGGGAGCAGATTTCAAATTAACAAAATTACAGCTAGTAATGGATTTAGGTGGCACAGTTTATGGGAGGCCTAATCTCAGTTCTTTTTGTTTCCATCCCCCAGCATCTAGAATATAGTGGATGCTCAGCAGGTTGTCTGTGCATGAATGAACCATCTCCTCACTGCTTTCATCCTGGCCTGGTTGGGTCGCTCACTGCCTTTATCTCTTCTAAGGTGCGGTGGGATCTCTGGTCATGGGAGGATGGGGCAGTAGGATGGATAAGTTATTCTAAACTCATGATAAAGAATGCTACTTCTTTGTTTAGTAAAAATTGGGTCAAGTATACTTTATTTCAAAATATTTGGAGATTTTTTAAGTGTATATCTTTTGTTATTAAAATTTAATTGCACGCTAATCCAAGAAACTTGTCATTCTTTGAAGTTTATTGAGTCTTGCTTTATGACTTGGAGTGGGGTCCATTTTTGTAAATGTTGATGTGTGTGCTCATGAAATAGATGAAGAATCTTATACATGTACGTGTTCATTAGACCAAGCATGCTGATTTTGTCATTTTAATCTTTTTTTTTTTTTTTGTAGAGACAGAGTCTCACTTTATCGCCCTCAGTAGAGTGCCATGGTGTCACACAGCTCACAGCAGCCTCCAATTCCGGGACCTAGGCAATTCTCTTGCCTCAGCCTCCTGTCACAATGCCCAGCTATATTTTTGTTACAGTTTGGCCAGTGCCGGGTTTGAATCGGCCACCCTCAGTATATGGGGCTGGTGCCCTACCCACTGAGCCACAGGCACTGCCCCATTTTAATCTATTATATCTTTCCTTATCTGGGGGCTGACCTATAAGTAATAAAGAGTGGCATATTTAAACCTCTATGATAACTGTAGGTTTTTCAATATTTTTCTATTCTTTAGATCAATTTTTGCCTCTACACATTTAGGTTATTAACTGCTTATTTCTTGGAATTATTATAGTCTTGGTGAATTGAGCTTTTTTCCAATTTGTTCTCACAGTCTCTCTCTCTTTTCTTTTTTTTTTTTTTGTCACAGACTCACACTATGTGCCCAGGTTGCATGGCTGGTCTCGAACTCCTGGCCTTAAGCAATCCTCCCATCTTAGTCTTCCAAGCAGCTGGGATTACAGGCATGACCCTTGTGCTATTGATGTCCTGATAGCCTCCATCTTGAAGTCTGTCTTATCTGATGTTAAGAAGCCCCACAACTATCGCTGGATATTACTTTGCTTTTGTTTTTACTCTTTCTGTGTACTTCAGGTGTAACCCTTGTAACTGTCATAAAGATTGATTTTGCTTTTGATTCAATCTGACAATCTCTGTCTTCCAAGGGGTGGTTCAGGCCATGTACGCATATTAGTCAAAGTGAGCAAACTTGTTCCTGCAAAAAGCACTGAAGCCTCAGTGGTTTTAACAAAACAGGTTTACTTTTTTACCCATGTGTATTTCAAAGCAGGTTGGACATTCTGTGGCTCTCCTCTAAAAAGTTCCTCATGAAATAGCCAGCGTTATGACAGGTGCCTGTAGTTCCAGCAACTTGGGCAAGAGAATCAATTGCTTAAGCCCAGGAGTTTGAGGTTGCTATGAGCTAAGATGCCATGGCACTCTACCAAGGGTGACAAAATGAGACTCTTTCCCAAAATAAATAAATAAATAAATAAATAAATAACAAGTTCCTCATGAACCCAGGCTAGCTTCATTTTGCATCTCCACTATTGCAAAGAATTTTACTTCCAGCTTTGCAGGTGGGAACAAGATCCCAGGGAAGGCACAGCTGTCCATATGGCCTTGGACCAGAAACTAACTGCCACCTCTGCTCACATTCCATTGTCAAGAAGTAAACAATGACTCCACTCAGAGGGGCCCAGAAAAATATACTTTAGTAGTATGTTCAGGCAGTTGCAGGGGTTTGGAGAGAAGATGGCACTATCTTTACCCCAATTCCTGTTGTGTCTACTGTGGGTATTAATGTTTTTGGACTTGCTTATAATACCTTATTTATTTCAGTATTTCTATTTTTCAAAGTATTTCTATTGTCTTTTTTGCTAAGTGTAATTTATACCTTCTTATCTTCCCTCTAACAGAATAAGAACTTTAGCAGCCTTTCAAATCCATTCATATAGTTTCTCTCTCCTTCACCAAAGTATTCTGTCAACATTGCTTCCCATACCTTTTGACACTTCCTGAAATTTTCTCTCTAATTAGAATACTTCCTCCAAAAGTGTTTTAAATGTGAGTATTTGTATGGAAAATCTTCGAAAGCCTTGCACACTTGAGATTTTGGTTTCTTTTCAAGTCATGGGGCTCTAATGATGTTGCCCAGACTGGCCTTGAATTCCTGAATCAAGCTATCCTCCCCACTTCAGCTGTTCAAGTAGCTGGGATCACAGGTGTTCGCCACTGCACCGGCTGAGAATATTGTTCTTATATTATTACTTTTGAATAAATTTTAGTTGTGTATTAAATTATAAGTTTTAAGTTTTTCTTTTAATATTGATATTTTAAATAATATCATCCCAATGTTTTCAAATCCATTGTCAGAATTAGAAAATTTGTCAGCCTGGCTTGGTGCTCATAGCTCAGTGAGTAGGGTGCCAGCCACATACCCTGAAGCTGGTGGGTTCAAGCCTAGCCTGGATCTGCTAAACAACAATGATAATTACAACCAAAAAATAGCCGGGCATTGTGCCGGATGCCTGTTGTCCCGGCTACCTGGGAGGCTGAGGCAAGAGAATCACTTAAGCCCAAAAGTTTGAGGTTGCTATGAGCTGTGATGCCACAGCACTCTACCAACAGTGACATAGTAAGACTCTGTCTTAAGAAAAAAAAAAGAAAAGAAAATTTGTCAGCCTTTTATGCTGGAATCTATTAAAATTTTCTTGTTATCTTTGATATTTAAAATTTTTGCTATGTTATATCTAAAGTTGGTTCCCTCTTGTCTTACTGTAAAACATTATGGGTCACCTCCATCTTCAAATTCTAGAAATTCATTTTTTTTTCTTTAACTATTTGTCTTCTCTATTTTTTTTCTCATTATGGAACTCGTGTTATCCATATTTGGGCAATTCTCTCTTCCATCGTTCTGATTTTTCTTCCCTATTTTTAATTTTTTAAGTCTTTCATCTTTCATTTTGTGACTGTTCTTCAGTGTGGTCCTCCAATTTACCAATTAAACCACCATTAAAGTGGTTTTTATTTCCACTGTTATATTTTTTTCATACCTATAACCTCTATATAGTTTCTTCTATATTTCCTACTTTTTAGTATTTTTTATTTTTTTGAGACAGAGTCTTACTTGGTCATCCTTGGTAGAAGGCCATGGCATCATAGCTCGCAACAACCTCAAACTCTTTGGTTCTAGCGGTCCTCTTGCCTCAGCTTCCCAAGTAACTAGGAATATAGGTCCCTCCACAACACCTATTTTTTTGGAAATAAGGATTTCACTCTGGCTCAGGCTGGTCTTGAACCTGTGAGCCTGGCAATCCACTCACTCTGGCCTTCCAAGTACTGGGATTACAGGCATGAGCCACTACTTTTCAGTATTTTAATAGCTTCTCTTTTATAAATGTATTTTTATGCTTTATTTATTTATTTAATTTTGGGGACAGAGTCACTTTCTTGCCCCCAGTAGAGTTCATCATAGCTCACAGCCATCTCAAATGATCCTCTTGCCTCAGCCTTCCAAGTAGCTGGGATGACAGGCATCAGCCACAATGCCCTGCTATTTTTAGAGACAGGGTCTCACTTTGGTCAGGGTGATCTTGAACTCCTGAGCTCAAGTGATCCACCTGCCTTGGCCTCCCAAAGTGCTGGTATTAGAGGCATAAGCCACCAGGGCCGGCCCTTTCTGCTCATTTAAAATGGACGGTCTATATTTCCTGATGTTTCTTTTAAGGACACCTAAGATCCAGTTTGCTGTTTTTCTTTTTAGGTGGTGGCACTTCCTAAAGGTCTTTTTATTGTGGCCCATGAGACCCCATCTATGTTAATATCATATATGTAAAAAGAAGGAAGGGCCAGCTGGAATCCTAGGCTGACATAAAAACACGGTAGCTGGCTCGGCGCCTATAGCTCCACCAACTAAAGCGCCAGCCACGTACACCTAAGGTGGCGGGTTCGAATCCCCAGCCC
>NW_003852426.1:3907565-3909769 GCF_000181295.1 Otolemur garnettii
CTCTACCCAGGGGGATAGCTTGAGGCTCTGTCTCAAAAAAAAAAAAAAACCCACAGTAGCCACCCTTTGGTGTTACCTCACTGAGTGGCACTTTCACTTAGGACTTCAGGGTAAAGAGCATGGGGAGGTGCTTGTCCTTCCTAATGTAGTCAACTCCAGGTTGTTAGCTGGGGCGACAGGTGACAACGATGGTAGGCAGTCCATTGTGACTGGCTGTCCCCAGCTCTTTCCCACACCTGCAGAATTTTGGCCTGGATTTTCTTCCCAACCCTCAACAGCTACACAGGCAATCAGGATCTTGTTGCTGGCTTTTGCAGCATGAAGCAGGTAATGATTGCTCAAGGACAACTCCTGGAGAGGCAAGAGCAGACGGCCTCCAAGAACCTTTTCAGAACTACAGCCAGCAATGCGCCCACTAGCTCAGAATGCCTCTTGGTTTCACCAGGGGGTTCCCCATTATTTTCGCTCTATGGTTTCTCCAGAACTGCTTTTTAGGGGTGGAAACCCAAAATACATGCTAAGTAAGTCTTCCTGGCAAGAAGCAGGTCTTGCCATTATTTTCTTGTAATATTTATGTACGACCTACCTTCCCTCCTAGACAGAAAGGTCCTGTGAGAAGGGGTCATGGGTTGTTGAATCTTCATTACACAATCTCCCTTCTCCCTCTAAATACTAGCATAGGAGTCAATAAACATTTATCAAATAAACAAATAGACAATAACAAATAAAAGTAAGTTAAGTGAATACCAGTGGCTCTAGGGAGAGACTTTCTAATACTGGGACAAATGTATTGGAAAGTCAACAGAAAGATGACTAAAGTTTCCTTTGATAATGACACAAATTCAGTCACTCTAAATTGTCCAAAGTGCTGATCTTAAGGTAAAGTTGTATCTGTCATGTTCTCTGGAACATGACAAGTTGAGGTAGGTGTTAGGAGATATTACTTATTAAATAAATATTTATAGAACACTTGCTGCATCCTGGGCACTATGTCTTGTCTTGGAAACAGAGAAAAGCAGGACCTGACCCCTTTCCTCTAGGACTGTGGTGCTCAATGCAGTAGCCACCAGCCACTGTGGTTATTGAGCATAAGATGAACTGTAAGTATCAATTACACTGGAATCTGATGACTTGGTTAAAAAAAAAAGTACATACACACACACATATAAATGGGCTCATTACCTTAAAGCAGCAGCTCTCAGAGTACAGCAGTATAGAGACCTGGATTGCCAGGGGATTCCTAAGATCCTCTCAGGGGTTCTTCAAGGTCACTGGAATCTGATGACTTGGTTAAATATATATATGTGGTTTCATTAACAATTTTTATATTAATATTCAATTGACAATAGTTTAAATGTATTGGGTTTAAAATATATGCATATTTGATTTAAAATATATACATATACATATATACATATTTTGAATGTATTTGGTTTAAAATACATAGTTTAAAATATATACATTATTAATTAAAATATATACATATCAATATAAACTTCACCTGTCTTGTATTACTTCACTTTAATATGGCTGCTAGAAAATGTGAAATTAAATATGTGGCTCATTATATTTCTATTAGACATTGCTGCTCTGGTTGCTCCTTGTAGGCCACCAGTTGGCCACTTGCTCCTTTTCTGAGATTTCAGTTTAATCAGCCCCTTTGCCAAGGTTTTCGAGTCCTGTCCTGCAACTATCTAAAGGTTCCACCAGAGGGTGGCCTTACCTTTCAATTTTTCTGTCCTGGACCTTAGCTCCAACCATTTTTTGTGTGTGCATATATTTATCTGCATGCCTTAGTCTGTTTTGTGTTGTTATAAAGGAATACTGGAGGCTGGGTAATTTATAAAAAAAGAAGTTTATTTGGCTCATGGCTCTGCAGGTTGTATAAGAAGCATGGCGACAGCATCTGCTTGTGATGAGGGCCTCAGGAAGTCTTCACTTATGGCTTCATGAAAGGCCAAGGGGAGCCTTTCCCAAATTCCAGACCCCCAACCTCTATCTCCTGGGAAGACACTGAAAATTCTAAGCTAAAATCTCTCTTCCTCTGTATTTGTAGATAGTTTAAAATTTAGACGCTAAAACTCAATTGTGAAAAGAAAAGTAACTTTAAAAGTATTTAACTGGGCTCGGCGCCTATAGCTCAACCGGCTAAGGCGCCAGCCACGTACACGTAAGGTGGCAGGTTCGAATCCCCAGCCCGGACC
>NW_003852426.1:3909970-3918204 GCF_000181295.1 Otolemur garnettii
AAAAAAAAAAAAAAAAAAAAAAAAAGTATTTAACTGACCTCTTAATATTCTGAAGCAATAATTCCAAATGATGGTAGAGAAACCTCTAAACTAGCCATTTAAAGGACTGGATGCAGCTCTTCCTGTTTAAAAGAAACATTTTTGAAAAAAATCCATTTCTCTTTTGGGAAAGACCGAGTCTTTCATGGTTTCTCCCTCTCCCTCTTCTCCTTCCCTGTTTTGGGAATGACATCCAAGGAGTTCCACCTTTGCCTCAATTGCTTGAGTATCTGTGGCTGGTCTACTTTGTGATTGATGCTCCCTGGCAAATGCAACAGAGCCCCTTTCCCTGCTGATGGCCCAGGTGGCTGTCCTCTAGCTGCCCATCCCTCAGCTCCTGATGTGGCTTCTTGATTCTGGGCCCCTATAGTCGAGGCTATTGGCTCCAGGCCAATTCTACCCTCTCCATGACCACTCTGAAAATGAATTCTCTTAAGGTCAACTGGCTAAAAATCAGTATCCCAAATGACCAACTAGTCATATATTGATTCAGCAAATCATCCAATATTCCAATTTGCCAAAAACTTGACTCTAACATTTTGGTCATCTTACATTGAATTGAATGGTTTTACCACTTTTGAAGACCTCTGAAAAAAATCTTAGTCAATTTGAGGGATTTTTTTGTCTTCATAGTAGCTTTAATGTTCAGTTTATCAGATGTTTATCAGAATACAAGGAGAAGATGACATTGGTGGCAGTTTTTTAATCTTCCCAGGGGCCCTAACAAAAACAGAGGCAGCAATCAGAATAGCAAAGGAAAATACCCACCATTTCTTTAGCGAACTAGGAACAGGGCACCCCCTGAAGCTTAGGAGTATGAGTGGGCAAATCCAGACAACTACACAGGATCCTGTGGGCTCTAGCACCGTGTGGAGGTAGCAGAGTGAGAAGGGACTATTCTGGTGTTTGTAAAATCTCAGGAACACAGGAGGGGCCAAGACACACCCACTGCCAAAAAGAGGTGATCCCAGTCTAGAAGGAGACCTCAGTAAGGAGCTCTAAGAACCAAGCCTTCTGGAATTTCAGAAATCCCCTTTTCTCTTTCCAATCTCCAATTTTCAAGAATGTGACTTTGATAGAGCTGTCAATATTCTGTCTTGGAATATTGTTTCTCTTTGTGATTCTGTGTTAAAAATCCTAATTTCCCCCAAGACAATGAATATCTCTGAGTGAATAGGCATAAAGTCATATATAAAGAACTGTAAAAAGAAAACATGAGCACCCTTAGTAAATTAATTTTTTTTTTTTTTTTGAGACGGAGTCTCACTTTCTCGCCCTCGGTAGAGTGCTGTGGCAGCATCACACAGCTCACAGCAACCTCCAGCTCTTGGGCTTAGGCTAAGGCTTCTCTTGCCTCAGCCTCCCAAGTAGCTGGGACTACAGGTGCTCTCCACAATGCCCAGCTAGTAAATTAATATTTTTATAATAAAATAGATCTCCATACACTCCACAGAAACAGGGAACTTCTATCTTTACTATTTCAGCTTTAGGTATGTCATTCACAATGACAAGACACATTAATGTGTTTTCCTAAATAGCAAGTCAATTTTCTCCTTGAGATCAATTTCATCTCTAGAATATATATGAAAGCAGTTTATGTCACTATATATTTGAAATAGCAGTTTTTCCCACTTACTATAAGAATAAATAAACTGTTATGCAGCAGAAAAAAGGTAATTTTTTTTTTTTTTGAAATTTTTGGCCGGGGCTGGGTTTGAACCCACCACCTCTGGCATATGGGGCTGGTGCCCTACTCCTTTGAGCCACAGGCGCTGCCCAAAAAAAGGTAATTATTAATTCCACCCTTGGTGGAAGAGGTTGGGGAGAGAAGATGATATTTAAACTGTGCTTTGGAGCAGTGGTTTCCAACCTTTCAACCTTTTGGGCCCCAGAGACCAGTTTCGTGGAAGAGAACTTTTCCATGGATAGGGTGGGGGATGGGGGAATGGGACGGGGTGGAGCTCATGCAGTGATGCTGTGTGCAGTTCTTAGCAGGCACCAGTCCATGGCCCCAGGGTGGGGGACCGAAGCCTTGGAGGATAAAGATGAGTTTACTAAATGAGAGAAGAGGATGAGAATAACACAAAGAGAACAGCCCAGGCGAAGGCATAGAGGAATCAGGGCATATGGCAGGTGGTAGATGAAGAGCTGGAGGAGGCAGGCTTGGAAAACAGGCTGGAGTCAAATTGTGGAAAGCCTTTGATGTCCTGCTAATCATAATGGAGTTATGACTTACAGACGATTAATGGGAACAGGCATGGGTTTTGCTTTGGAGCCAGGTAAAAGCAGGATGGGTTCTGAATTGATAGAGAAGAGAGGCAGCAAACCATTTAATTAATTGATTGATCAATTAATTATCCCAGTCTCATGTGACTATTGCAAACCTTATCACTCTCCTCACACTCCACATGCAATCCTACATATCAGCAGAAATCCTTGCCACCTACTTCATCAAGAAAATTGATCAGAGCTCAGAGCCTATAGCTCAGCGGCTAGGGCTCCAGCCACATACACTGGAGCTGGCGGGTTCAAACCCAGCCCAGGCCTGCCAAAGAACAATGACAACTACAACAAAAAAATAGCCAGGTGTTGTGGTAGGTGTCTGTAGTCCCATCTACTTGGAAGGCTGAGGCAAGAGAATCGCTTAATCCAAGAGTTTGAGGTTGCTGTGAGCTGTGATGCCCAGGGTGACATAGTGAGACTGTCTCAAAAAAAAAGAAGAAAGAAAGAAAATTGATCAGGTGCACCGTGTGCCCTCCATCATTCCAAGACCCTGCTTTCTCCTTTTCCTCAAGTCTCAGAGGCTATGGGGCTCCTCCTGCTCTGGGCCAACCCAACCTTAACTTTCTACCTGCACTCTCGATCCCTTCACTCCTGCCTTCACAGGGAACTTGTTTCAACCTTTCTTCCTTCTGTCTCAATTAATCCTAATCAGTTTTTCTATGCTGGTTCCTTCTCCTCAATTTAAAATTTAGGCTCTCAGCCAGGCGTGGTGGCTCACACCTATAAGCACTTTGGGAGGCCAAGGAAGATGGATTACCTGAGTTTATAGGTTTGAAACCAGCCTGAGCCTGAGCAAGACCCTGTCTCCAAAAATAGCCGGGCATTGTGGCAGGCACCTGTAGTCCCAGCTACTTGGGAGGCTGAGGCAAGAGAATCGCTTTGAGCCCAAGAGCTTGTGGTTGCTGTGAGCTATGACACCATGGCACTGTACCAAGGGTGACAAAGTGAGACTGTCTCAAAAAAATAATAAAATACAATTTAGGCTCAAATTTTCTTTGTCCTCAGGGCTCTTTTCATTTCCTAGATTCTACCCTATCTCTCTTAGTGTTCTGATGGTCCTTACAGGAAAATCTACACTTCCTGTGTGCCCTCTCTCTCACCTCCCATGTATTCTCAGCTCCACCAGAGTACCACTTCCTCATCCATTACCTCAATGGGATACATCTCTTTAAATTTCAGATTAATATGAGGGTAGAGATGATTAGGTTACATTGTTTATTTTTGTTAGGTAAAGTCCAAATTGTAGCTGTGCCCCTCACCAGGAAGTGTGCCATATACCTTACATTGTGCCCGTTAGGTGAGAGCTTACCAATCCCCTGTCCTCTTCCTCTCTCCCCCCACTTGGTTTAATTGCGTTTATTTCTAGTGTGGGCATATATTTGTTCATCTACTGGTTCCATATTAGTATTGAGTACATTGGATACTTGCTTTTCCAATCCTATGATACTTAACTGAGTAGAAGGTTCTGCAACTCCATCCAGGTTAATACAAAAGATGTGAAGTCTCCATCTTTTTATGGCTGAATAGTATTCCCTGCTACACATCTACCACAGTTTGTTAATCCATTCATGTGTATGTGTTGATGGGCACTTGGGTTGATTCCACATCTTGGCGATTGTGAATTGAGCTGTGATAAACATTCCAGTGCATATGTCAATGGAACGCATATTAATTGTAGAGATCACCAAATCTTTATCTGACTGGATTTCTTGGCTGCTTTTGTGTCAGTTGATCACTTCACCTTTTAGAAAACTCTGCTTATTTGGATTTCAAGACATGATGCTCTTGTGGTTTTCTTTTTTCCTTTCCTTTTTTTTTTTTTTTTTGAGGCGGAGTCTTACTCTGTCACCCTGGATAGAGTGCCATGGTATCAAAGTAGCTCACAGCAACCTCAAACTCTTGGGTTTGAGCAATCCTCTTGCGGCAGCCTCCTGTATAGCTGGGACTACAGGCACCTACCACTACTATGTCTGGCTGGTTTTTCTATTTTAGTAGAGACAGGGTCTCACTCTTGCTCAGGCTGGTCTCAATCTCCTGAGCTCAAGAGTTCCACCTGCCTTGGCCTCCCAGAGTGCTAGGATGACAGGTATGAGCCACTGTACCCAGCCTACTCTTCTGGTTTTCTTGGTACCATTCAGATCATTTATTCTGTGTCTTCTGCTCCTCTGAGAACCCATAAGTGCAGGTTTTCTCCAGAGTTCTGTCCCCAGTTAATATCTCCTTGATCAAACGCTCTCCCTAACATCCTTAATTCTCAGCCACCTAATTACACTTAACATAGTACAGCATAATACATGGCATCCCCTCAGTACTTAATAGCTGTCACATCCTTTCTTCTCCCGCATCAGCACAAAAACCAGGCCCTTGAACACAGTGACCAGTTCTGCTGACTATTAATGGCAGCAAAATCTAACCATTCCATCCCCCTCTCCTTAGGGGTTGTTATTCTTCTTGGTAGCTCCTCTTTCTCTAATGTTTATCCTCATTTTCTTTTCCCAATTATATACACATGCTTTCCTGCTTTGGCTCTCCTCATTTGATCAAAATTAAAATGTAAAAGAGGCTGGGCATGGTGGCTGTCCCCTGTAAGCCTAGCACTCTGGGAGGCTCGGGCAGGAGGATGGCTTCAGGTCAGGGGTTTGAGGTTGCAATGAGCAAGAGGAAGACCTCATCTCTACCAAAAATAGAAAATATTCATCAAGCATAGTGACTCTGCCTGTACTCAGCTACTCAGGACACTGAGGCAAGAGGATAGCTTAAGCCCAGGAGTCTGAGGTTGTTGTGAGCTGTGATGACTCTGCTACACTCTACCTGGGGCAAAGAAGTGAGACTTTGTCTTGAAAAAAAAAAACTTTAAAGATATTTCAGTGTGTTTGTGTAACAACTAATCCATTTCAAAATATTAATGTCTTTAGCCCATGAAGTTTTAGTATACAATCACAGATGTTTGACACATGTGACCTCTCTCAAAACCAAAAATCAGTTTTAAACATTGCTTTTTACCTATATGTGGTGCTTAATGAAAACACGCAACCAGGAAAGAAAAAGTCTGCTTCCACCCAAACAGTGTCCCCAAAGCCTGCCCTGCCACCAGCCCCTTCTTGAGAACTGGTCTGCCAGACACAGTGACACTCTTGCATTCCCACTGCCCATTGGCCATAGGAAAGAGAAACATTTTTCTGTGGAAAGTACATGCTTGCCCCGGAAATGCCCTTTCGTGAAGTTGCTTCTGTTCTGCTTTCTCTTTCCTGTCACATGCAAAGTGGCCCAGAAAATAGCAGCCCCTCCCTCATACTATTTTCTACCTTTCTCCTGCTCCCTTGGAATGTTTTGCAAGAAAATGGATCTTGGGCTAAAATTGGGTTACAGCTTTCCTATGATAGCTAAAAATTAGTTTCATAATAGGGTTGAGTACATTGGATACTTTTTCTCCCATTCTTGAGATACTTTGCTAAGAAGGGTACATGTGAATCTTTCTAAATGTGGAATATAAATGTCTTAACACAACAACTATGAGAATGACATGAAGGATATGTTAACCAATTGGATGAAAATATTTCAAATTGTATATAGAAACAACACACTGTACCCCATGATAGTATTAATGTGCACAACTATGATTTAATAAAAAAAGAAAGAAAATGGTTCTTCTCCTTTCTTGGTAGAAATTATGTCTATTATTGTTTATAAGTTTTTAACTTTTTAAATGTAGCTCTCATAAGAGACAGCTTCTCAGAGGGGCTAGAAAGTTGTATGTTTATAAATAGTCAGAGATAGACCAAGGAAAAAGACAGAGCTGGCACCCAAGCCCAGAAGTCTTCATTATGGATTAAATCCCACGGCAATCTATTACTCATCTCCTATAAAGAAATGTGACTGTCCATAGGTGACCCTCAGAAACAAGGAAAGAAGAATTATGTAGGGGTCTTAGTGTCAACAGGGTGTCTTTAATTGGATGGAGCTGCTTATCTTCCCTCTACAGGCTGCAGCTCAGTGTAGGCTGGACAGCCTTGCAGGAGGCCATCCCAGGCTGTGAGGTCCCTAGAGAATCTCAAAGGATTCTCCTAGGAGAAAGCCAATCTTAGCAACTAAGAGCTAAACATTGTTGCCAACAAAGTGAACGAATCTAAGAAAACTCAGGCCAGGAGTGAAGGGAGGACTTCAGGACTTAGAATTAAGCAGACTGCTGCCCTGGCAGGTGATGGCAAGGACTGGTAGAATCCAAGGAGTTCTTGGAGACAGAAGCAACATCAAGGGTATTATGATAGTCCAAGGATAAAGTAGAACTTCAGGGGACAAATCCATAAGGCTTTTAAGAGGAAAAGGACATACAAGTCAGCATGGGTTGGCCTAAAAGCTAAGGGGAAGTTTGACAGGATTGAGATATCTTCACGTAGCTAGCCGCAAAGTCAACCCAGGGTGGAATGAGCCTCATTTCCAGAGGATTTAGGAAGTAGGTTTTGGCAGAGAGTCAAGCTGTGACCAGCTAGAAAGGCTTTGCCAATCTGACTTAACTTTGTGCTACAGGAAAATGAGGGCAAGAAGCTGACACTAACTGGCACTGTGCCCCGTACTCTCCATCGCAAACTGAGTGCCCTGGAGTTGAGGAGGGAATCATCATATCAGGGCCTGTGAAAGGTCTGAGAAATGTAAAGTGGGAAGTGTGCAAAATTTTTTCATACGTCATCTCCAAGTGTGGTGTGTCTGGAGTATAGTGTGTCTGTAAGGACAGAGGGGGAGGGCAGGCTAAAGAAGGGCTAGACAAGTCCTGCAGTGCCAGGAATAGGATTTGGGACTTTGCAGGCAATGGGAGACAGTGAAGGTTTTTGAGGAAGAGACGAAATGGTCATGGTTGTGTTCTGGGACCATTAACCTGGAACTAATATACTGAATGAGAGAGGCAGCATGGTTGAGGAAAAAGCAAGAACAGCCTTAGCCAACAGCTGTAGAGAACAATATGGTAAGTTCAGAAATGCCCAATTGTTACCGTAATCATCACACAAGTCTTTTGCATTTGTAATGGACTTAGTGCTTTTCAGTGTGCTTTTCCATCCATTATGTCATATGGTTCATCCAGCTTTCCTTTCCAAGTCCATCCTCCTGACCCTGTCCCCCTCAACACTCAGGCCCTGGGAATGTGCCCACTGCTCCAGCAGTGCCCCTGCACCTGATCTTGTGTCCCAGAAAAGACACAAAGAGATGACAAAGTGCTAGAAACAACTAAAACAATTTAGGGAATAGGGTGATGGCTGAGGAAAGAATGAAAAACATCTACTGTAGACAGCACATATGATGCAAGTCTATAAACATGGGAAAATTCAAACTACATGAGCTTCACTCACCAAATCCTAAAACACACAACAAAGAGAGTCCTTTAAGTTTGGGGTAAGTAAAAAGCACTCTTTCATGCCAAGGGTAATAAACTTCTGGGATCTTGTTAACCCCCAAAGTGAAATGTGTAAATTTTCAAAGCATGTAAATTTATATCTATAACAAGGGTGGCAGAACCTTGAAAGATTACAAAGGAAGCTCACGGACATTTGCAACCTGTTTAAACTTGTAAGTTATTGTACTGAAATCATCTGCCCTCCTACTCTTTTTTTTCTGCTTAGAGAAAGAAACTCTGGGCTGGGAGCCCATAGCACAGTGATTGCAGCACCAGCCACATACACCCAGGGTGGCGGGTTCGAACCCAGCCAGGGCCAGCTAAACAACTGCAACAAAAAAACTAGCCAGGTGTTGTGGCAGGTGCCTGTAGTACCAGCTGCTTGGGAGGCTGAGGCAAGAGAATCGCTTAAGCCCAAACCTGCCCTTTTGATCCTGCAATTCCTTTATTAGGTATATATCCAGAAGACCAAAAATCGAATTACAACAAAGATATTTGTATCAGAATGTTTATTGCAGCCCAATTC
>NW_003852426.1:3918917-3983279 GCF_000181295.1 Otolemur garnettii
GAGGCTCTGTCTCAAAAAAAAAAAAAAAAAGAAAACAGTACACTGTACCCCATGATTGCATTAATGTACACAGTTATGCTATAAGAAATAAATTTTTTTAAAAAGCCCAAGAGTTTGAGGTTGCTGTGAGCTGTGATGCCACAGCACTCTACCCAGGGCAACATAGTAAGACTCTGTCTAAAAAAAAAAAAAAAAAAAAAAGAAGGAAAGAAAAAGAAACTCTGCTTAGAGCAAAATCTATGGGAACTATTTTGCCCCCACAGTGGATATTTGGCAATGTCTACAAACACTTTTGATTGTCACACTGGGAAAGGGGACACTGCTGAGATCTGAGAGGTGGAGGCCTGTGATGCTATTAAACACCTACTATGCACAAGACAACCCCTGTCACAAAGAATTATTCACTCCAAAATCTTAGTAGTGCGAAGGCTGAGAAGCCCTGGCTTAGAGTCCTGCTTCTGCTCTGAAGTGCTTACAAATGTAACTATTCTAGGACCTATCCCTCTGTTAAGGACTAAATTGTGTCTCTCCCCACCACCCCAAATTCATATGTTGAAGCCTTAACCCTTCAAGTGACTAAATTTGGAGATAGGACCTTTAAATAGATAATTAACGTGAAATAAGGTCCCTAATCCATTGGGACTGGTGTCCTTATAAGAAAAAGAAGAGACACCAGGAGTGAGAACACACAAAGAGGTCCTGTGAGGACACAGTGAAAAGGTGATCATGTTAAAGCCAATGAGCGAGTCCTCAGAATGAGATCTACCTTGTTGGCACCTTGATCTTGGATTTTCAACCTCCAGAACTGTGAGAAAATAAAGTGCTGTAGTTCAAGCCACCCAGCATGTAGGTAAGTTGCTATGGTGGCCCTGGCTGACTAACCCTCCCTTTCTCACTTATGTTTTAGCTTTTCCTCATTCAGTAAGTTGCCATGAAAAACTAGATGCTGATACATACATCCACTCTAGGAGCTGTGGCTTGGTTTACTTTGTTCTGTTTTTATCTATTTGATGGATGGCATGTCATGAGTTTCCCTAAATATCTGCTCTGACTGGTGACTTTACTGACTGTCCTGTGATGTGCTACAGCAGCTCTGAGGCTGTGTCTACCCCGTTTTTCACAATTATGGAAGCCACTGCCTTCCCATTGAGCCCAGCCAGGAATACTGATCAGTCCTTCAGCTCTCCCCATCTCTGTATCCACATGGAAAACACTCTATCTCTCCATAACCTTAGATTATATTTTCCCCAAATCCCAGAGATCTTTTTTGAGACTTAGATCACCCCTCCTCAAGAGCCCAGGAATCTGATTAACTCTTCCATTCCACCTTCTCTTTCTGAAGTAAAAAGCACTCTTTTGTGCCAAAGCTAATGAACTTCTGGGATCTTGTTAACCCTCAAAGTGAAATGTGTAAATTTTCAAAGCATGTAAATTTGTATCTATAACAAGGGTGGCAGAACCTTTTAGAAAGGCTTTTTCTATTGCTTTCTGAAGCTTAGGGCCAAGACTGTGTAAGTACAGTACATCTGTCTGCTGGAAACAAGTGATGCTGCTTTCCACCCACTTTCCATTGGCTGGAGGGAAAGCTCTCTAAAGAGGAAAATAAGGATTGCACAATACATCTTCCATCTTTGTCCATCTTGCTCTTGGGTCCCGTTTTCTGTGTTCTCCTTAGACAGTCACCTATTCAACCAATTTTCCCAGGGTAGAGTTATCTGCTGGCTATATGCCCTTACCTGAATGGGTGGAAGCTGGAGCAGGAAAGGACTTAGTGGAACAGAGCCAGGGAAGTGATTGTGAGGCTAATAGATGGGCTAAAGGGAACAAATCTTCATAGTTCCCAAGGCTACCCTGATAGCCCAACACAGGGCAATCTCTATACAGTTTCCTATTCTGCACACTTTATATGAATGTAATCATACAAATAAATGAAGCAAATAAATTGTATGCAATATTTTGTGACTGACTTCTTTTCCTGGCATAGTGTTATCAAGAGTCATCTTTGACACCAATAAACACAATCTGGCTGGTAGCACCAGGCAGAGAAACAGGTAAGCAAGAAGTGTTGAATTAGACTTCTAAAAATAAGCTAGTAAAGTGCAAGAATGGGCTAAGAGAGAAATCAAATGTTTTTCCCTTTGTATCACAGTAAACTAAAGCAATCTCAGTGGAAGAATGTAGAAGTTTCTGTAACTTTGCAACTTTGGAAAAATTTTTTAGAAAATGTTTTTCTAATAGATTTTGGGGGGGGGTAAAATTCGCATACCATACAATTCACCCATTTAAGATGTACAATGGACAGTTTTTTTAGTATATTCACAGATACATGCAGTCATTACCATTGCCGATTTTAGCACATTTTTATCACCTCTAAAATAAATCCTGAACCTTTAGCTGTCACCCCTTCTCCTCCTGTCCTCACCAGCCCTGAGCAACCACTAATCTATTTCCATCTGTATGGATTTCCCTATTCTGAACATTTTATATGAATGAAATCATACAAATAAATTGTATGCAATATTTTGTGACTGGCTTCTTTCACTGGCATAATATTTTCAAGATTCATTTCTGTTTTAGTACGTATCCTATTCCTTTTGATGGAGAAATAATATTCCCTTGTATGTATGTTGACTGTGTGGATTTTGTTGTCTTCCTTTAAAGAGTGTTGAGCTTTGTTTTAAACTTTATTAGAAAGGGCCTAGACTGGCCTCTGCTCTATGGGATATTTTAGCCCTGAATGATCAACCAGGACTATTAAATGTGGCTGATCAATACTCAAATGCCCCCTAGTTCTGTGTGAGCTTTTGGAATTGTTCTATTTACCTCTCCCTGGGCACTCTTTGCCTGGTTTCATAGAACTTTACACAATAAGTACACAGCTTAGTATTCACCAATGATTCAAAGGACTACTGTACTTGTTTCTAGAATTCTTCCTTTTTTATTTTATTTTATTAGCATCATCAAGGAAAACAAATCTTCCTTTTTTATTTAAATACATTTTCTTTCTCTCTGGATCTCTGCCCTGTGGTTTCCAGTGACCTTGGCTTCCCTGACTCTTCTACTCAGTGAGACCACCTTGTTCTACTTGGGATCCCCTCCATGACCTGCCTTTCTGAATATCCCTCTGGACAGAAAGCAGAGTGAACACAGGGCTCACTTCACTTGTTTGCCTTCTTTCAGTTGACACAGTTCTTTTCTGCCTTGTACAATGTTGGAAAACTGTTATTTATATATTTTCCCAGTTTTCTAATTGTTTGATGATGGGAGAATAAATCCAGGCCCCATTACTCCATCATGATTAGGAGCAAAAGTCTAACAATTTTTGAAAACTCTCATAATTTTGTGGCCTTTGTATATTACCTCTTCTTTCTGTCCCTCCCTCCTTCCCTTCCTTCCTTTCATCCTTTTTCTTCTGTGATACAGCTATATTGTGATAATAGATGACTAATGTAAGTTAGAGGTGGTCTTTTCTTGCTTTAGCCTTTTTTTGGTTTGTTTTTAGTTCTGGTCAAAAAACCCCACATACCATAGATTTTACTCTCTTCTATGATCTAAATGTTTGTGTTCTCCAAAAGTTATATGTTGAAGCCTAACCACAAATGTGATAGTGTTAGATGGGATTAGCATCCTTATTAAAAAGAGAACCAGGCGGTGCCTGTGGCTCAAGAGCAGGGTGCCAGCTCCATATGCCACAGGTGGTGGGTTCAAGCCCAGCCCTGGCAAAAAACTGCAAAAAAAAAAAAAAAAAAAGGAGAGAGAGAGATAACCAGACAGTGGCCATGCCCCTTCCACCACATGAGGACACAGTGAAGAATGCTGTCTAAGAACCAGAGAGCAGGCCCTCACTGAGACACTAAATCTTCCAACATCTTGATATTGGACTTCTAGTCTCCAGAACTATAAGAAATACATTTTTATTGTTTCTATCACCCAGTTTATGGTATTCTGTTATAGCAGCCTAAACAGACCAACATAGAAATTGGCAATGAGAAGTAGGAGTGCTGGTATAACAAATACCTAGAAATCAAGCAGCCTTGGAACTGAGTAATGGGTAGAGGCTAGGAGAATTTTGAGGTGCATGCTGTGAAAAGCCTACATTGTCATGAATAGACCATTAACAGCCATTCTAGTGAGAGCCCAGAAACAAAAGAAGAGAGCTGCAGTCTTCTTAGATATCACTTAAGTGGTCATGAATAGAATGTTGGTAGAAACATGGACGGTAAAGGACATCCTGATGAGGTCTCAGGTAGGAATGAGGAATGTGTTATTGGAAACTGGAGGAAAGGCCATCTGTGTCATGAAGTGGCAAAGAATTTCACTGAATAATATTCATGTTCTAGTGCTCTATGAAAGGTAGAACTTACAAGCAATGGAACTGGATATTTGGCTGAAGAAATTCCTAAGCAAAGTGTTGAAGACGTGGCTTCGCTTTTCTTGAATACCTATAGTAAAATATGAGGAGAGAAAAAATTAAGGATGGAATTTTTAATCTAAAGGGAAGCAGAAATTGAAGATCTGCAAAATTCTCACTCTGTCCATATTGTAAAAAAATAAGAAAGCATGTTCAGGAGGGAATACCTATGATGTAACCACACCACCATTTGATAAGGAAATTTGTATGGATCAGTCATCTCAGTAGAATCCAGGTGCTATCCATCAAAACAATGGAAGAATGGTCCCAAAGCATACTGGAGATCATTACAGGTCATAATGCAAGGGCATGGGGGCTAGAATTAGGGGCTATGGGCACTTTAGAGACACAGCACCCATTGCCAGGGCCACCTCAAGGCTCTATTCTCTGAACTCCATCACAGGGCTCCTCGGTCATCCCAGGTATGGCCTCATCAGATCCTGGTTTGGTGTGTGCTGTGTCTGGCAAAGCTGTACAGATATGGTAGCCTCTACCTACATTTCAAAGAATGCCCTGGAAAGCCACAGTATTCAGGCAAGAAACCTTCATGGAGCAGGACAACAGGGAGATCCCAGGAAGGCAATGTCAGGTGGAGCCGTGGTGGTGGAGCTACTCCTGAGACTCCACCAATCAGCGGAGTCAGCAGTATACAACTTCAGCCTTGAGGGGTACGGTAGGGACAGGCACGTGATGCAGGCATAGCACTGTCTCAGAAAACTGCTGTGAGGGCAGGCCCACAACCAGAGGGAAAAGCCACCTCCCCTGTGCTGCTGGAGAGCAGAACCTTGATTCAAACATTTTTCTGGAGCCTTAAGATTTTGGACTTGGTCAAGACCTGTTACACCTTTCTTCTTTCCTTTTCCTCCTTTTTGGAATGGGCATGTCTGTCCTATGCCTGTCTCAGCATTGTACTTTGGAAGCACATAGCATATTTGATTTCATAGTTTCACAGGTGGAGAGCAATTTTCCTCAGAATAAATCATGCCTTGAGCCTCACCCATGTCTGATGTATCCTCTTAACCTTTTTTGAGCATATAGTTCAGTGTGTAAACAATATTCACATCGTTGTGTGACATCTCTAGAACTTTTTCATTTGCAAAATAGAAACTTTACACTTGTAGAACAACTCCCTATTTTCCCCTCTTCTCAGGTCCTGGAAACCACCATTCTACTTTGTGTTTCCACTATTCTAATTCACCGTAGCCACAAATTCCTGTGCTCAAGCAATCCTCCAACCTCAGCCTCCCAAGTGGCTAGGACTACAAGTATGTGCTAAATTTTTCATTATTTGTAGCAATGGAGTTTTGGGTTTTTGTTTTTTTTTTTTTTTTGAGATAGAGTCTCACTTTGTCAACCCCATAGAGTGCTGTGGCATCATAGCTCATAGTAATCTCCAACTCTTGGACTCAAGCAGTTCTCTTGTCTCAGCCTCCTGAGTAGCTGGGACTACAGAAGCCTGCCACACTTCTGGCTGTTTTTTTAGAGATGGGGTCTTGCTCTAGCTCAGGCTGGTCTTGAACTCCTGAGCTCAGGTGATCCATGTGCCTCGGCCTCCCAGAGTGCTAGAATTACTCTCTAGAGATGACCCTCTAGAGATGGAGTCTTGCTATGTTGACCAGGCTAGTCTTGAACTCCTGGCCTCAAGCAATCTTCCTGCCTTGGTCTCCCAAAGTGCTGGTGTTACAGACTTGAGCCACCACCATGCCCAACCTGCAAATCCTTTCTATCCTTCAAAACAAAACTCATTGGCTCGGCGCCTATAGCTCAACCAGCTAAGGCGCCAGCCACGTACATTTAAGGTGACAGGTTCGAATCCCCAGCCCAGACCCACCAAACAACAATGACGGCTGCAACCAAAAAATGGCCAGGCGTTGTGGCGGGCGCCTGTGGTCCCAGCTACTTGGGAGGCGGAGGCAGGAGACTCGCTTGAGCCCAGGAGTTGGAGGTTGCTGTGAGCTGTAATGCCACGGCACTCTACCCAGGGGGACAGCTTGAGGCTCTGTCTCAAAACAAACAAACAACAACAAAAAAAACTCATACTTATTCATTCATCTATTCATTCATTTAGCTAGATTTTATTGAGCACTGAGTCCCAGGATTGAGCACTAAGGGCCATAATTCAAAGACCCCACTGTAGGAAGTAAGTCCTTCCAATTCTGCCCAATTTGTAATGACTTATATTTCATCTTACCTCCTATAACTCTTCCAAATGGTTGTCCATTTACTGCACCCATGGTGCCCTGTATTTGCATGGGACTCAGATATATATGTTTTGAAACTAGACAAGGGTTATTGCATATTAAGAGAATATAACAGTAAACAAATCCCATTTGCCCAAAGCAGTGACTTTCTAATGGGTAAGTTTAAGACACAACTATGAGATGACAATGGCTAAAAAAGCAGGGGCTTCCCAATGTCCTCAAATCACATGATAAATTTTTCTCTTTGTCTGGCATGCTTTATCCTTTCTATTATTTTTAACAAGTGTGATCCCTTTAGCATGGGTTTTCCTTTCAGTTCTCATCTCGCTGACCACACATGCTGCTTCCAGGCCAGCAGGGAGATGTCAGCAATATCACATACTCACTCATGAGCTCTGATGTTGACTTTCCACATCTACCAGCCACCATCTCTTCATGTTGCCTTGTCTCTCTCTTCCTCTTTCCTTACACAGAACATTGATTGTTCAAGGATTCTGACCACTTCACTGCCTTTCAACTTCCACATTTCAAACCCATCACTGATAATCTATTTTATAAAATTCAGACATTCCTTCAAAGCCACCAGTTATTCCCCCAGATTATGCCATTGATCCATGGCAATAGGAGAATAATCTGCCTGTCATTACTTTCTTTTCATAGTCTTTTTATTCTATATATAGAGTCTAGCTCCAATTGAAAGGGTAGCATGGGGTCCTTGCTCCATCAGATACTCCACTGTTAACGTTTATATCTGCTTTGGGACAGATGTCTGTCCTCTGGACACTGGGGCAGGAGATTTAAGAATGTTCAGGAATGGCTATTTGGTACAATCCAACTGATACACAGGGATATGGAAGGAGATCATACAGCATGAGGAAATGGGAGGATGGGAGCTTCAAAGAATTTCTGACGTAGACAATGAGCTTCCTCTTTTTTTAAATTTTTTTCTCAGGAGGTTTCCACAGGGCCGAGTGCAGTGGCTCATGCCTGTAATCCTAGCACTCTGGGAAGCTGAGGTGGGTGGATTGCTTGAGATCACAGGTTCAAGACCAGCCTCACCAGAGTGAGACCTCATCTCTAAAAATAGCTGGGCGTTGTGACTCTGCCTCAAAAAGAAAAAAAAAAAAAGGTTTCCACAGACCCATTTTGTTGTAGTGGGGACAGTGGTAATGACATGGAGAGAGGAACAATGGAGGCTTGTTCCAAGAGAAGCAGTAAGAGGTGGGTCTGGTGGACCTATCTAGAAGTCTTTAATGTCCCAGGCAAATATTTTTGTATCATGAAGTGCACACCTGGTCCAGGTCCCTGCTCTCCATCATTCACACATTTCAGTGCCTGAAATAATCCAAAAAATGGCCAACCAGACCTCCATAGATTAATTAATTAATTTATATTCATTCATTCTCTCTCTCCCACCCTCTATTACAATCAATAGAGAATGAATTCAAAGATACATAACACTCCCTTCTCTGGAAATTTAGTGAGGGGTCATAAAAGGTTACCCTTGGATTTTCTCCCCCTTGGTGTGGCTTCCTTAACCCTCCATCATCACTTAACTGATAATAAGTCTGAATATGAGCTTCCTCATTAATTCCCATTATTCTGAAAACAGACTCCAGAGTCCAGCCTTATCCTCTGGAGCCAGCCAGGGACTTTCCAATATGCACAGTGTGCCTGCACTCCCCCACATTCTGCCTCTGCTCTGGTGTTATGGTTATAGTTTCAGAGGCTCTGAAACTCTCTTCTTCCTCTTGTCCTCACCACTCTGGTATAGATCCACACAGCTTCTGTTACACACCTCCTTGCCAAAGGAGCTTCGTAGCGGCTTAGTCTGCTAGAAACTAGTGATGTTGCCCTTCATCCACTTTTTATTGGGTAGAGAGAAATACCTACTGGAATGTCCCAGCAACAGAGCCTCTTCAAAGTCTCTAAATGCACTGAAATACATCCTCCTCTGATATTTCCCCTCCCTGCCCCTGCTCACAGCCCTGTTCAGAATCCTGAATGTGTCTGGGGTCTGAAATATGGGGACAGACTGAGGAGAGTCTATGAAGAGACCATGGATGCTGTAGGAGAAGAAGGATGTTTAAATTTATTTTAGAGACAAGGCCTCACTGTGTTGCCCAGTCTGGTCTTAAACATCTGGGCCCAAGTGATCCTCCCATCACAACCTCCTCCCAAAGTGCAGAAATTACAGGCATGAGCTACCATATTCAGCTCTATTATTTCTTACATTCATTTTAGTGAGTAGTATTTTTCTATTTTATCTAAATTTTCATATTATTGGCATAAAATTATTTATATTATTTTCTATTATTATTTTAATGTCTATGGGATCTGTAGTGATAGCACCTTTTCATTCCTGATACTGGAATTTTGTACCTTCTTTCTTTCTTTAAATCTCCCACAATCTTGCTAAAAGTTTATTAATCTTGTTAGTCTTTTCAAAGAAAAAAACATAGGCTTTGTTGACTTTTTCTATTGTATTATTATTTCTTATTTAATTATTTTCTCATCTTATTTATATCATTCCCTTCCTTATACTTTTCTTGGGTTGAATTTGACATTCTTCTTTTTTTTCTTGAGACAGAGTCTCACTTTGTCGCCCTTGGTAGAAGGCTGTGACATCACAGCTCACAGCAACCTCCAGCTCTTGGGCTTAGACAGTTCCAAGTAGCTGGGACTACAGGTGCCTGCCACAATGCCCAGCTATTTTTTTTGTTGTTGTTGTTGCAGTTTGGCCAGGGCCAGGCTTGAACCCGCTGCCCTCGGTATATGGGGCTGGCACCCTACTCACTGAGCCACAGGAGCCGCCTGAATTTGACATTCTTTTTCTGAATATATAATTGACTTCAGCCTTTCTTCTTTTCCAGTCATATGCATTTTAAGGCTATACATTTTCACCTAAGCATGACTTCCACTACATCTTATGTTATAGTATTTAGTAATGCAAGTATAACTCAGGTTGCAGTATTTTAAATTTTTACTGTCAGGGATCTGATAATAATTCAGATTTTCATATTTTATTTCTGATTTCTTCTTTGATCTATGAATTATTTCATATACATAAAATATGTATATATGTATATATATGCATACATATGTATATGTATATCAAATATATGTGAAAGAAACATATATACATATAGATATGTGTGTGCATATATATATTTTTATTATCATTATTATTATTATTTTCTTTTTGCCACAGGTTCTCACTCCCTTGCCTGGACTAGAATACAGTGACCTAATCACAGCTCACTGCAGCCTCAAACTCAAGCAATTCTGCTGCCTCAGCCTTCTGAGTAACTGGGACTACAAGTGCCACCACACCCAGCTAATTTTTCCCTTTTTTTTTTGAGAAATAGTGTCTTGCTATGTTTCTCAGGCTGGTCTCTAACTCCTGGTCTCAAGGGATCCTCCCACCTCAGCCACCCAAGGTGCCGGGATTACAGGAATGAGCCACCATGCTTGGCCCCAAATTATATTTCTTAATTTCCAAAACTCTTGGAAATTTTCTGGTTATCTTTTTGTGATTGATCTCCAGCTCTGTTCTATTTTTGTCAGAGAACATATTATAAGCAATAAAATATAGTACTTTGAAATATTCTTTTTTTAATTCTGTTTTGGTAGTGTTATTCTAGAAATTTGTCATTTTTTTTGAGATGGGGTCTCACTATGTTGCCCAGGTTGTAATGTAGTGGCTGTTCACAGACGCACTCATAGCTCGCTACGTCCCTGAACTCCTGGGCCCAGCTGATTCTCCTGCCTCAGCTTCCTAAGTAGCTGGGACTCCAGGGATACACTACCACACCTGGCTTGAAATTTGTCCATTTTATCTAGGTTATCTAATTTGTTGGCTTACAGTTGCTCATAGAATTCCCTTATAATTTATTTTATTTCTGTAAGGTTGATAGAAACATCCCATCTTTTATTCCTGATTTTAGTAATTTGAGTGTTTTCACTTTTTTCTTAATCTCTCTAGCTAAAGGTTCATCAGTTTTCTTAATCATTCCAAAGGACCAACTTTTGATTTTGTTGAGTTTCTCTATTGTTTTTCTATTCTCCATGTCATTTAACACAGATTTATAATTAATGTTTTATGCAGTTTTCTTTTAAATTAGATAGGAAAAAAGTCATAAACCAAAAAAAACACATTTACATTGTCTTTTATATTAACCTATTTTAGTTTCCTTTCCTGGTGTCTTTGTTTCCTTATGTGGATTTGAATTACATTCTAGTGTCCTTTTGCTTTGGCTTTGAAAGTACTTTAGTGGGACCCTTTTTTTTTTAGAGATAGATTCTCACTTTGTCACCCTCGGTAGAGTGCAGTGGCATCATAGCTTACAGGAACCTCTAGCTCTTGGGCCTTAGGCGATTCTCTTGCCTCAACCTCCCGAGTAGCTGGGACTACAGGCGCCCACCACAAAAACGCCTGGCTATTTTTTTGTTGCAGTTTGTCCAGGGCCGGGTTTGAACCCACCACCCTGGGTATGTGGGGCCGGCAACCTACTCACTGAGCCACAGGCTCCGCCCTAGTGGGACACTTTGATGACAACTTCTCTCTGTTTCTTTTTATCTGGAAATGTCTTAATTTCTCCTTAACTTTTGAAGTATACTTTTGCCAGATATAGAATTCTTGGCTGACAGCTTCCTCCATGCTCAGAGGACATGACAGCTGGCCTTCATGTTTTCTAATGAAAGATCATCTGTTAATCTTCTTGATGATCCCTTGAATGTGATGGGTCACTTCTCTCTTCTTTCAAGATTCTCTTTTTGTCTTTGACTTTCAACAGCTTGATTCAATGTGTGGAGGATGGATTTCTTTGATTCATGAAAGTTCAGTTCATTAAAGTTCTTGGATGTCAGTTTAAAATTTTTCATCAAATTTGAAAAGTTTTTAGCTATTATTTCTTCAAATAGTCTTTCTGCCACTTTCTCTTTCTCCTCTCATTTTGGAACGACTATTACACATATTTTGGTATATTTGACAGTGTTTCACAGGTCTCTAAGGCCCTGTTCATTTATTCTCACTCTTTTTTTCCGTTTCTTTGTCAAATGGATAGTATCAGTTGACTTACATTTAAGTTTGCTGATTCTTTCTTCTGTCTGCTCAAATCTGTCATCAAACCATTCTACTGAAATTTTTTTTTCTGTTATTGCATTTTTCAACTCCAGAATTTCTATTAATTCTCTATTATAATTTCTGTCACTATAGTCTCTATTTGGTGAGACATCATTCCCATACTTTCCTTTAGTTCTTTAAACATGGTTTCCTTTAGTTATTTGAATATATATGAAATGCTTATTTAATGTCTTTTGTCTATTAAGTCTAATTTCTGGGCTTCCTTAGAAAAAATTTTATTTATTACCTTTTCCCTATATATAGGCCATTATTTCTCCTTTCTTTGCATATCTTATTTTTTTTGTTGTTGAAAACTAGATATTTTGTGTAATATAATTTGGTGACCCTGAAAATCAGATTCTTTCCTTCCTTTCCTTTCCAAAGTTTGTTTTCATTTTTATTGTTGCTATTTTGTTTTGAGACTTCTGAACCAATCTTATAAAGTCCAATTCTTTGTTATATGTGGCCATTATAATTTTTCTCAGTTAGATTAGTGGCCACCTAATGATTAAATAAAAATTCCTCAAATGCCTAAAACAAATAAGTCTCAAGTCTTTTACGAGGGGCTCTGTCTTAGTCTATTTAGTGTTGCTATAACAGAATATTGGAAACTTGGCAATTTATAAAGAAAAAGACTTATTAAGCTCACAGTTTTGCAGTCTGGGAAGTTCAAAATTAAATGGCTGTATCTAGTAGTTTCTGGTGAGGGCCTTGTGCTGTATCAAAACATTGTAGAGAAATGGAAAGGGAACTAGATGCAGAGTGGTCATAAAGTTTGCATGCAATTTAAATAATTACAACTATTTAAATGTGAAGAGGGCAAACAAGAGAGACAAATTCACTTTATAACAACCCACTCTCTTGGGTACTAATCCATTCCCTCAAGAACTAACCTACCCTTGCAAGAAAGACATTAATCCATTTTAATGACTTAATTACCTCTTAAAGGTACCACCTCACAACACTGCCACTTTGGGGACCAAGACTCAACCTTAGTTTTGGTGGGGACAAATCATATTCAAACCATAGCAGGTTCTGTGTGCATGTTGAGGCATGCCTTTAACATTCAGTCATTTCAGACATTTGACAACTCTGCCTTACCTTCCATTTCCTGCTTGTACAGACCCTCAAGATCAGTCCAAGATTAGAGCTTAGAACTTTTTCGGGTCTGTCTTAAGCATATGCCCAGCCCTGTATGTATGCATGGTCTTCTAGAGTCTCAGGAATATGTTAGAAATAATCAAAGCCCTTTGGGACATTTCATTCTCTAGCTTTTCCCTTGGAGCTCCTTAGTTAGCCTACAGGCATCCTCAAACTACGGCCCACGGGCCACATGCAGCCCGCCTAGGACATTTATCTGGCCCTCCAGGTGTTTTTGCCGCGACTTGCCGCGACTGCCTGTCCTGCTTAGCATCCGACTTGTCCTGGAGCCCGCAGTCTGGCCCTCCAACGGTCTGAGGGACAGTGAACTGGCCCCCTGTTTAAAAAGTTTGAGGAACCCTGGGCTCTATTGTTTTCCTCAATTGTTATCCACTGCCTCAGGCAACACCAAAGTTAGTTAGCTGTTTCTAATAAATGCCCCATGGAAAAGGATTTTTGCACCAGACAAGCTCCAAGTCAAGTCAAATAAAAACTACCTTGCATGCTGGGTCTTTCAGGGAACCACCAGATAGGTAAAATAATAACAATTCTCTCTCTGAAACTGAAGTTTTGAAAGAGCCCACCTCCATTCTGCCCAATCCAGTAGCTTCTAGGCTACTGGTTTTCACTTGGATTACAGGCTGTTGGTTTTCAAGTCTACTGTGGAACCTGAGAGGACAGGATGAGAATTGAACAAGTTAAAGTACCACAAAACTCAGTTGTAATTGAGATTGCACCATTTTTCTTTAGTAAATACTCCCTGAAATGCTGCAAGACTGGTTGATTTACAGAAAGACTGATTTTTGTATAATTTTTGCCATTTTTTCTCATTGTTTTTATGTAGGGGAGAGTTTTTGGTGGTCCTTACTCCATTATTTTTGCTTATGTCAATCTATGAGTTCATTTATATCAATGCCATTTTTCAACTCTAGAATTTGTATTTGATTCTTTTCTATACATTCTGTTTATTTAGTGAAGTTTTTCAACATGTTATCTATTATCTTGAATATATTCATCATAGCTATTATAAAGTTTGTCTCTGACTGTTCCAACAATTAGGTATTTATTCTTTTTCTCAATAATGTACTCTTCCTCCAAAAGGGATTTGCCCTATCCTCTGTTAGGCATATAGAGTATCAACTGATCACCTATTTTAATTGGGAACTAATCTGACTTGAGCAGGGTTGACGTTTCTTTCAGGATCTACTCTTCCATCAACATCTTGATCCTGCAAGTCCTGGCTGCACTGGCAGCTCCAGACACCATTCTTTGTGTCTCCATGCCCATATGCTGTCTGCCAGGATTATAAGACTCTTGCTCTGTCCTAAAAGTAAAATAATTTCTTTAGGAATAAAGCAAGCACAAAATGTTGGCTCCCCTCTCTTTTTCTCTTCCTTCCATGATCTTACGTTCTCCAGCTGTGGTTGCCTTGAGAGTTCTCTGATTCCCTCAAGAATATATTTGGTGTATTTTATCTGGCTTTACTCATTGTCTTAAGCAAGAGAATTTACCTTGCGCAAGTTATTCCTTCATAGCCAAAAATAGAAGTCAATCTATAGTATTAGTTTTGATTTACAACTTGGCATAGAGTTGGAACCTCAAGTCTTTCTACTACCCTTCTTTCATCATCCCTTATTTCAGTATGGGAGTCAATTTTGGACATCTTCCAGTAGCTCAGAGTATATATTCCATCCATACACAAAGGATCTTGGGAGATAATCAAATGATGTACTATGACTCTCATAATCTCCCACTCCAATCAGCAAACCACTGATATATATCATATATCATATTGTCATATATAGTTGGTCAAGCGTACATTATGTGCCCATGTACCTTAAACTAAAACAATTTGATCTTGGATACTTTTAGAATAAATGACATTCATTAACCAGTTTATCACTATCATCATTGTTGTGTTGAATTAGAAATGAGGGATTATCTTCATTGATGTCAGTATTTCAAGTAAAATTAGCAAGAAATGAATAATAACCTGTATAGATGTGCTTGGGCAGGTCCATTTCAGGCTGAGGAGAGGATGATCAAGAACGTGAGTTAGCAAAGGTAAAGCATCCAAACCAGTTAGAGTGTAGGGTACAACCAAGTGGCAGAGAGTAAATGAGTTGAGGTTTTTTATTTGCCGCATCTCTACCTTCCTCTAGGTAAGGTAATAATTTCAAATGCTAGCTAGTAACAACAGATTGTTATAGCTTTATATTGAAGAATCAAGGCTTTTGGGTGATCAGTAAGCACATAAAAGACAACATTGAGAATTCTAAGATCATTAGTGTAAGAATCAGGCAAATCTTATTTTAAATCTATCTGTGCCACTAATTAAACCCATGAAATTTTTCTAGCAATAATTTAACTATATGTGGAACGAATGTAAAACCACGAATATATTTCTCTACCTTAAATGTGTTCCCAGCTTAACTTTCCCTTATCTCTAAAATACCTGTGGTCCCTCTATTGCCACCCGACAAGGGGCAAAAGGTATGTTGGAAGGGACGTTGGAGTGGAGAGAGACAGTAGTCTTAACCATTTGCTGTTAAATTATCTTACATGTTGCAAATTTTATAAAAACATATAAACATATAAAAAGGCTCCTAAAAGTAGAAGACTAAATTTTAAGTTTTTGTAGCTTAATGGTAAGTTGGCCTCTGCATAGGGACCATTTTATCCTCATATTCTGTCCTTTTTCTTTCTTTTTTTCTGGCTTTTATCCTCTCCTGTCTTCTTTTTCTTATCACTCTTTCTTTTTTTTTTTTTTTTTGAGACAGAGCCTCAAGCTGTCCCCCTGGGTAGAGTGCCTTAGCATCACAACTCACAGCAACCTCCAACTCCTGGGCTCAAGCTAGTCTCCTGCCTCAGCCTCCCAAGTAGCTGGGACCACAGGCGCCCGCCACAATGCCTGGCTATTTTATTTTTTATTTTTTATTTTTTTTGGTTGCAGCCATCATTGTTATTTTGGCAGGCCCAGGCTAGATTCAAACCCACCACCTTGGGTGTATTCTTAGCACTCTTTCTATACACTTTTTTTTTTTTTAACTATTTACCAACTAGTTGTAATTAAGAAATGGAGAATATGAAGAAATGGAGAACATGGGCAGTGCCAGTGGCTCAGTGGGTAGGGCACCAGCCCCATATACCAGGGTGGTAGGTTCAAACCCAGCCCTGGCCAAACTGCAACAAAAAACAGCTGGGCATTGTGGCGAGCACCTGTAGTCCCAGCTACTTGGGAGGCTAAGGCAAGAAAATCGCCTAAGAAGTTTGAGGTTGCTGTAAGCTGTGTGACGCCATGGCACTCTACAAAGGGTGATACAATGAGACTCTGTCTCTACAAGGAAGGAAGGAAGGAAGGAAGGAAGGAAGGGAGGGAGGGAGGGAGGGAGGGAGGGAGAATATTCATTATATTGGGGTTAATTCATTTATTTACTTAAAAAAATTCTATATTCTAAGTTCTAAAGATTTGAAATGTGTAAGTGATGCTTTCATTAGCCTTTATATCTCTAAAATAAAAACTGAATTACAACTTGTTTAACCTACTTCCAATAGGATGAACCCCGCCCCCACCATGAGCTAACTACCAGTAGTATTTGGACCTTTGCAGTAAGTCATTCTGCTAGGTTGACACAGACTTGTTATACAAACAATACCCCTACCCTGTTTCTCTTTGCCTGCTGCCCCTCTCAGAAGAAGTGGATAGTTTTTAAGAATTAAACCTTCTGGCTCGGCGCCTGTGGCTCAAGCAGCTAAGGCGCCAGCCACATACACCTAAGGTGGTGGGTTCGAAACCCCAGCCCAGGCCCGCCAAACTGATGATGGCTGCAACCAAATAATGGCCAGGCATTGTGGCGGGCGCCTGTAGTCCCAGCTACTTGGGAGGTGGAGGCAGGAGACTCGCTTGAGCCCAGGAGTTGGAGGTTGCTGTGAGCATGATGCCATGGCACTCTACCCAGGGAGATAGCTTGAGGCTCCGTCTCAAAAAAAAAAAAAAAAAAGAATTAAACCTTCTGTAATCTCATTCTCTTCTGAATTACCCGGCTGTCTCATTCTAGAAATTTTAGAATCCAGCCACTTAAACCAACAAATCAGAAATAACTTTTGTCTTCTTCCTTATTAGTATAGCCATACCTTCTCCTTCCTTAATAGAAATTTTACTTCTTACTATTCCTGAATATTCATGCGTTTTATATGAAATGCTATCATTTCAAAATATCAGTTCTTTGAGAGGGCTAAAGAGTCACAGCTGAGTTAATAGAGTCTATCTCAAAAAAGGAGACAGCTGGCAACTTGAGCTGGAAGGGCTTTGTGGATTCATAGCTTAGAACCTAAAAAACGGAACTTTGCTCAGAAGGGCGCCTCAAAGAGTAAACAGCTATTTCTCTAGAATTTTCCAGCTCAGTAGAAATTAGACAAGGTCCTAGGAGTGTTGCGTGATGTTTCTTATGAGTGGTCAGTGACACAGGTGCAGACTTGCAATTGAAATTGTATGGGATAAAGAGGACTACTGCTCTTATAATGGCAAATAGCAAACTTCTTTATTTCTTCCCAACTTAAATAGCCAGTGCTGTACATGCATGTTGTTAATTAATATTCATACCATTACCTCACTAACATATTGTAAAAAATAGATTAATTTTTTAATAGAGACACATTCTTCTAAGTTATCTATTATACTCAAAATAGTAGTCATGGAAAAGGAGACTGTCAACTCCCTAGCCCTCTTCTTGATAGATATGGAAACGGCTGTGGGGAAAAAAGGCTGATGGTTTGCCTGCTCTTTGCAGCCTCAGGCCATCTGGAGGCAGTAACTTAATCTTGCAAAACTACAATTGGAGGTCCTTGAGACGTACCGGTGACACGCTTACATGCCCCAGCCTCCTGGCTGGCTCCTAAGCACAGAAATTTTGGCTCCTTGGCACTAGGTCAAAGACCATAAGGGAGTTCTGCCTTAGTTTCCCCTGAATTGTGCCAGACAAGATCTGTACATGCTCACTCTCAGAAACGGCAGAAGCAAAAACATATAGGCTTTTCGCCTATATAGGAGGCCAACCAGTCTTTCTGGTTCAATATTAAATTATAGCGACAGATGTGGAAACCAAATTTCACAGTGGATCTGGCCAGGTATCTTGCTGATACTATGCTTCTGAGTAACTGAATAGGCTGCTTAGAGCTATAGCTGGGAGAAAGGAAAAGACTCCAGACTCCAGCACCAAGTGGACTTCCCTCGGAATATACAGCCTGAAGTGCCAAGGAAAAAGCTCTTTTATCACATATCAAAACTGTTTCTCCCACTTAGTGATAGGTATAAGGATAGCCTAGAGATAAGACATGATTCTTAGTGACCATATTTATGTCTAAGAACTTCAGGAATAGTTAGGGGAATCACCTGCACTGATGGTTCATGACCTAAAGGCCAAAGAAGGAAGATTTCCCCCAGGTTCCTTAAGATATACCTGATAAAAATTGAATACACTTATAGCATACAACATGATCTTTAAAGGAAGAATTTTGAAGGGGACCATAAATGAATCTACCTAATTTGCTGTGTTGATTAATTATTGATGCATAACAAATTACTCCAAACTTAGCTGCTTATATGATCAAACATGTATTATCTCTCAGATAATCATAGAAAATTACGTTTTTTGTGGATCAGAAATCTAAGAGCAGCTTAGTTGGGTACCTGTGGCTAGTGAGTTGTGCTCAAGCTATAGATCAAGACTGCAGTCATCTGAAGACTTGACAGGGGCTAAGCAACCTGCTTCTAAGCTCACATGGTTGTTTGTAATCCTCAAATCCTGCCTGGATATTGGCTGGAAGCCTCAGTTCCTCACTACATGGGCCTCTTCACAGGACTACATATAACACAGCCACTTGTTTCCACCAGAGCAAGTGATCCAGAGGAAAGACAGCAACCAAGACAGAAGCTGTAGTCTGATCATTTATAGTCTGATCTTGAAATTGGCAAGCCAACATTCTGATGTATTCTATTGTCACAAAGACCTACCCCAGCACAACATGGAAGGGGAGGTACAGAAGGGTGTGAACACCAGAAGGCAGGGATTATTGAGGGCCATCTTGGACACTAGCTGGCACAGTTGTAGAGTGACCTGGGTTGGATTGGGTATCTTTTTTCACAAAGTTTAAGATGGTGGTTTTAAGAAAGGATGAGAATATATGACTAAATCTGAAGGTTTTGAAAAGTAAAATCTATGGGCCACAGTTATAGAAAATAGAAAGCAGATGTTAATCTAATTATTGGCTTCTTTTTTTCTACCTTAAACCTGACTCTATAAAGTTCTGGGCATTTAGGGAGGCACTCTCTATAGAGCAAATGATGTAGAAAATATTTAGAGGTAAAGGTGATTTGAGAAGATAGAACTACAAAGGAGGACATTTTATGTTTGTGTTATGGGAGTGGAAGGAGAGAGGCTGAAAATTTAGGCTGAGTCTAAGTGATATGGAACCAAGTTGGGAATTTTGGACTTTACTCAGTATCACTGGGGAGTTGATGAAAGTTTGTGAGCAGAGAAGTGACATGGTTAGAACAGCAATTTAGTGAAAACCTGCTGTCAGTGCTTAAGATGGATTTGAATTAGGAGACTGGATTCTAGAAGTGAGGAGGACAATCTTACTTTCCTATTTTCGGCAGAACAAATCACATTTAGGAGGAACATCACCAAGGTTTACATTTATAAACTGTTTTATTCTTTCCTAACTTCTTTCCCAAGCACTATTTCTCCTTAGTTTTTTCTTCCATGAGTTTTCTCATCTCTGATCCAGACCTGCTGATCAATCCGAGCATTCTGCAAGGATCCAGGCAAGGCAGCTTGCAACTGGCGGCTGCTCTGACTGCTCCTTCCTGTAAAGCAGCAATTCTAGCCCTAGCTGGTGTGCACTTCAGCTGCTCCCAGCTGTGGAGGACACTTCCTTCCTAAGAACCCACTTAGACTCTCAGTTATCTCACCTCATACGTCCACCTCATACATTCACCCACCCTCAAACAGAACTATTCTCTTGATACCATGCCACTTCTCCATCCAGAACCCAAAGATACAATATCTCTTTTAGAACACCTCTCTTTTCTCCATAACTCAACTCAGGACAATCACAGCATCTCGGTTAGCTGGATACAAGTGACAATGCCTCACATCGACTTCTCATTGGCTAGAGGGAAAGCCATCAAGCAGAAGTAGTAATTCTTATCATCACAGCTTTCTCCAAACTTGTTCATCAGCCCTTCCTCTCACTCTTACAGGCTAGCTTTAACCATTACACAGAGAGTTGAGTGCACAATGGCCCCTTATTGGGATCCATGTTAGCTGACTGTGTATGCTAATCCTGAGCAAAGAGAGAGAGGGAAACAGGAAAAGGAGTGAGGGAATGGGCTGCAATGCTGCCTTTTCAGAGAGGAAGGAGAGGAAAGAAATAGACAATTTTTTTTTATGGTACCCATTTGGTGCCTCTAATTTTTCCACAAGAACATCAAGTAAAGTTTAAATACCAGAAAGAAAAAAAAGGCTTTTCTACGAGATCTGAAAATTTAGAAAGAGGGTAACTTTCTTGCTTGAAGTTCTCTCACCCTAAGGAAGAACCTTCTGCTCCTCCCTTATTCACGAGTGCTCAGCGCTTACATGAGCCCCCTGTATACTTTAGTGGGAGCCGATAATCCTACTTCAGACAAAAAAATTGGAATCAATAATACGTTTTATGGCCAGGAGCAGTGGCTCATGCCTGTAATCCTAGCACTCTGGGAGGCCGAGGCAGGTGGATTGCTTAAGCTCATGAGTTCAAGACCAGCCTGAGCCAGAGTGAGACCTCAGCTCTAGGAAAAAAAAAAAAAAAAAGCCAGACATTGCGGCAGGTGCCTGTAGTCCCAGCTACTTGGGAGACTGAGGCAAGAGAATCGCTTAACCCCAAGAGTTTCAGGTTGCTGTGAGTTGTGAAGCCACGGCCCTCTATGAGGACAAAAAAGTGAGACTGTGTATGTATGTATTTAAACATATGTAGGTACACTTTTCTCATAAATAAACCAAACCATTCCTGCCTGACTTCTCAAAACCTCCATAATTGAGGCATAATTAGGAGTCAGAGATCCTAAAATCAACCCTGGTTCTGCCCTTTTCTCTTCTCTGGACCAAACTTGCTCAGATTTTTTAATGGCTCCCAAATCAAAAGCTCTTGAACTATTTCACTCATTTTCTGTTTTTCCTTATACCATTGTCCAGGTGTTACAGAGTTTTCCGTAAGAATATATGTGTGAATGTACAAGGCTTCAGCTGAGGTCCAAGCAGAGCACAGGAGATCTATCACGTTTCTGACTGCAGAACTACTGCTGATGCTAATGTAACCTGTCATATTGTTCTTTGACAGGCACATCAAACTGTTGGCTTTTGCCCATGGGTGGCCAACCAGATGCTTACAAGTGAGAAGGAGAGGGCCATTCTCTTCCCATAGCCCTCCCCCTCTTACCTACTTACTCCAAAATGCTGAGATGGGTTCTCCTCTGTGTACTGCTCCTCCTTTCCCACCTTTAAGCAGAGACATACTTAAGTCTAGTCTCCAGCCCTCTGCTCACCTCCACATTTGTTCTTCTGCAGATCTCACTCACACTCATGGCATCAACGATTATGCCACAGAAAACTCTCACATCTACAGCCTCCAACTTCACCTTAGGACATGTGCTGGGCTCTTCCACCTGGATGTTCCACCATTACCTCAAACTCTTGTCCTAGATTTTTCTGTTAGAAACATTTCTTGTCTGCACACCTTGCTTTTTGTTCAGCATGACCCCCTGGCATCCTAGTTTAAGAATGTCATCTTCTTTTCTTTAATAAAAGCTTGGTATACATAATAGAATGCATAGAAACTGTTTCCAGCATTTCCCTATTTTCCAGTAAGGAGGATTTCTTCACTGAATCACAGTGTCATATCAAGAAATTTATTAGTTTTATAGGGAAAGTTGAATGTTTCCAAAAAAGTTGAAAATGTGTCAGTTATTAATTTTTTTTTGAGACTATGTCACCCTCAGTAGAGTACTATGGCATCACAGCTCACAACAACATCAAATTCTTGGGCTTAAGCAATTCTCTTGCTCAGGCTCCCAAGTAGCTGGGAATAGAGGCACCCACCACAAAGCCCGGCTATTTTGTTGTTGTTGTAATTGTTGTTTAGCTGGCCCAGGCTGGGTTCCAACCTGCCAGTCTTGGTGTATGTGGCTGGCACCATAACCACTGAGCTATGGTGCGGGGTCTGTTTTTTTTTTGAGACTGGGTCTTGCTTTGTCTCCCAAGTGACAGTGCAGTGGCATGATCATAGATTACTGAAACCTCCAACTCTTGGATTCAAGCAATTCTCCTGATTTAGCCTTCCAAGTAGCTGGGAACTACAGGTGCATGCCCCCATTCCTGACTAATTTTTTTCTATTTTTTTTAAGAGATGGGAGGTCTTACTCTTGCTCAGGTTGGTCTTGAACTCCTGGCCTCCACCAATCCTCCTGTCTCAGCCTCCCAATATGCTAGGATTACAGGTGTGAGCCAACCCATCCAGCAATGTGTTGATTTTCATAGATAATCCTTATCAGGTTAAAGAAATTCCCTTTTATTCCTAATTTTTTTTCAAAGAGCAAATACCTTTTTCTGCATCTATTGAGACAATATGATTTTTCTCTTTATTCTGTTAAGATAAGCCTTCTGTTCCTGGCATAAACTCTCATGGCCATGCTACATTATTCCTTTTTTAATACATTGTTAGATTCAGTCTTACAATCTTTTGTTAATAATTTTTGTGTTTGGCTGGGTGCAGTGGCTCATGCCTGTAATCCTAGCACTCTGGGAAGCCAGGGCAGGTAGATTGCTTGAGCTCATGAGTTGGAGACCAGCCTGAGCAAGAGCAAGCCTCTGTCTCTACTGAAAATAGAAAAACTGAGGCAAGAGGATTGCTTGAGCCTAAGTGTTGGAGGTTACTGTAAGCTATAATGGCACCGTGGCCCTCTATGCAGGACAACAGCTTGAAACTCTATCTCAAAAATAATATAATAATAATAATAATAATTTTCATGTTTATTTTTGTTAGTGATAGGAGTCTATAGTTTCCTTGTAATGTCATTGTTTGATCTTAGCATACTGGGCTTGTAAATTATTGGGATGTGTTCTCTTTCCCTCTTCTACTCCCCTCTTTGTAGAATTGGTATTATTTCCTCAAATGTGAGATAGAATTAATCAATGAAGCCATCTGACCTGGAATACTCTCTGTGAGAGGTTTTTACATTACAAAGTCCATTTCTTTCTTTGATTCAGGTATCATCCCAAATCAGTTTTGATCATTTTAATCTCTCAAGGAACGTTTCTCTTTTTATATATTATTTATTTACTTATTTGAGACAGGGTCTTGCTATGTTGCCCAGGTTGGAGTGCAGTGGCTATTCACAGGCGCAATCCCACTACTGATCAGCAGGGGAGCTTTGACCTGCTCTATATCTGACCTGGGCTGGTTCACTCCTCCTTAGGCAACCTGGTGGCTCCCTGCTCCCAGGGAGGTCACCGTATTGATGCCGAACTTAGTGCGTACACCCGATCAGCATAGTGCACTACTTGTAGCCCAGAACTCCTGGACTCAAGTGATCCTCCTGTCTCAGCCTCCAGAATAGCTGGGACTAGAGGCACGTGCCACCATGCCCGCCTCAAGGAATGTTTCTACTTCATATTGTTAAAAGAAAAACTTAAGACAAACTAAACTTACCAGTTTATTTGAACAAAGAACAATTAATGAATCTGACAACACTCAAGACAACAAGAGGTGCAGAGAGCTCCACCCCAGAATGTGGGCAGGTACTATTTATACATAGAAACAAGAAATACAAAAACATCTTGAATGGTTACTGCTCCTCATTTGTTCATTTGTACATTTTTACTATTTCATGCTCTTTTCATCTTAATATCTAGAGAGCACTCAGAAAGAAAGAAAATTGTTACTCAAATAAGATATTTTTCTTGGTCAGGCACAGTGACTCACGCCTGTAATCTTAGCACGCTGGGAGGCTGAAGTAGGAGGATTGCTTCAGGTCAGGAGTTCAAGACCAGCCTGAGCAAGAATGAAACCCCCATCTCTGCAAGCAAAATAGAAAAATAAGCCAGGCATGGTGGCACATAGTAGCCTCAGCTGCTTGGGAGGCTGAGGCAGGAGGGTCTCTGGAACCCAGGAGTTTGAGGTTTTAGTGAACTAGCCTGATGCCACTGCATTCAAGCACAGGCAACAGAGTAAGAATCTGTCTCAAAAATGTTTTTTTTTCTTCAAAATCAGCACTGTTCTTCAAAAACCTTTGATAAAAGCTTTGCTGGCGGAACCTATGGCTCAAAAGAGTAGGGCACCAGCCCCATATACCGGAGGTGGCAGGTTCAAACCCGGCCCCAGCCAAAAACTGCAAAAAAGAAAAATAAAAAAGCTTTGCTAGTGATGATTTAAGTTCTCTCATATAGAGTAACTATAGCAGGTAGAAACTAGAACGGATGGGGTGGCTTCTTCTTTCTTGGCCCTCAGTTGATGGTGTAAAAAAAAACTGCATGGGAATCAATATGGTTATAATCCAGCCTAGGGAAAGAAACCCAAGGTCGTGAGTAGAATCCATATCTGCCTGAAGTCTTAACCCAGACAGACCAAATCTCTCCCTCAGCGAGTCTGATCACTCAGTCTTCAAGGTACATCCAACAAAAGCTTCATCCAAGTAACATTTCCTCCAACATCCTCTCCCCACAGCACCCTATCCTGTAGTTAGGGGAGAACCCACGGCTGAGTCAATATTCTCAACTCCTTCCATCCAGCTGGGATCAGGACCTTCAGCCACTCCACCCACAGCACAGCTTAAAACCACACCTTTTTTTCTTTTTAATTTATTGTTGGGGATTCATTGAGGGTACAAGAAACCAGGTTATACTGATTGCATTTATTAGGTAAAGACGCTCTTAGAATTGTGTCTTGCCCCTAAAAGGTGTGGCACACACCAAGACCCCACCCCCTCACTCCTTCTTTCCCTCTCTGCTCTTCCCTTCCCCCACCCAACCCCCACCATGTCATTAATTGTCATTACTTGTCCTCATAGCAAAACTTAGTACATAGGAATTCATGCTTCTCCATTCTTATGATGCTTTACTAAGAATAATGTGTTCCACTTCCAACCAGGTTAATAGAAAGGCTGTAAAGTCTCAATTTTTTTTAAATGGCTGAATAGTATTCCGTAGTGTACGTATGCCACAGCTTGTTAATCCATTCCTGGGTTGGTGGGCATTTAGGCTGTTTCCACATTTTGGCGATTGTAAATTGAGGTGCAATAAACAGTCTAGTGCAAGTATCCTTATGATAAAAGGATTTTTTTACTTCTGGGTAAAAAATCCCAGTGATGGGATTGCAGGATCAAATGGGAGGTCTAGCCTGAGTTCTTTGAGGGTTCTCCATACTTCCTTCCAAAAAGGTTGTATGAGTTTGCAGTCCCACCAGCAGTGTAAAAGGGTTCCCTTCTCTCCACATCCACGCCAGCATCTGCAGTTTTGAGATTTTGTGATGTGGGACCTTTATTTTTTTTTTTAAAGTATTATATGTGACCTGGTCCTAGACTTTTAGCAAGAAAAACTCAGACTCTCACAGCTTTGAAATATTGAAAAATTTATTGGTCTCAGGGAGGGAGAAGTAAAGTTTTTTGAAGAAGAACAGGTTGAAGCCCAGTGAAGGTGTGACTCTACACCAGTGCTACAAAAGCATCAGTATTTATTTATTACCTTCTATTTGTCAGGAACTACACTAAGGGCTGAGTGCTTTAAGGTAAAAAAGAAGGATAAAGGCTGGGCATCTGAGCACTCCGGAAGGCCCAGACAGGAGGATCCCTTAAGCTCAGGAGTTTGAGACCAGCCTGAGCAAGAGTGATACTCTTTCTGTACAAAAGAAAGAAGGAAGGAAGGAAGGAAGGAAGGAAGGACGGAAGGAAAGAAAAACTGGGTATTGTGGTGGGTGCCTGTAGTCGCAGGAGGCTGAAACAGGAGGATGGATTGAGTCCAGGAATTTGAGGTTGTAGTGAGCTATGAAAATGCCACAAAATTCTAGCCAGGGCAATAGAGCAAAACTCCGTCAAAAAAAAAAAAAAAAAAGAAAGGAGAAGAAAAGAAACAAAAAAACCAAGGACAGAACTGGAAGATCAGCGATTAAGTCAGCCATCAGCCACTGGGGTAGAGAGCACATGCACTGAGAAGGGAAGCTGAGACTGGGAGTTCATAGGCAGCTGGAATTCAAATCTCTCCCATGTCCTCTTCTTTTCAGGAATTTTCTCACCTGCAGCAAGACACACACAATTACTTTCATCCCTGTATTCAGGACTTGAAACTCAGACCTACCTTCCCCACACCCTTTATACCTGACCCCCCATTTCTCTGCCCTATTCAGGTCCCAAGGAGAAGGTGGTCACCCTGCATGTTCCCTGGCCCTCCAGGTGAACAACAGTTAGAAGTCATACTCTAAAGGGATCAAATTTCATTCTCAAACCCCAGCTGACTTTGGGGGATTCCACATGCTTCAGTCTCCAAAATATCCTGAGAAGGGGAAGAACTACATTACTGAAGCCAAGGAAGAATCTTAGCTCCAAAATGATGGCAATGAAGAAAGGATAATTGCTCATGTTGTATAAAACTGCTCTGAAAAGATTCCAAAACCAAGGTATATTTTCTCATAAGACCTCAGATTAACATGACCCTGCTCAGTACTCCCTCCCTCCTGAAAGTCTTTACTTCCTTGGCTTATCTAATAACATATTCTCCTAATTCTTCTGCCTCTCTACTTTTTCTACATTTTCTTTGAATACTTCTCTTTTAATATTTTGTTAATCATGTATTTTTGCATCAATTTTGATTTTTAAGATATTTCATTAAAATGTGATTTATTTTGATTACTGTGAAATTTCAGGTGCTACTAAAGAAAATACAGCCATTCCGGTGTACAGATGGGCAGTACTTAGTCAACTTAAGGATTTGCATTCTCAGTGACCCTGCAACCTCTTTCAAGGCATATACATTCCAGAGAACACAAGCATTGCGTGCAATAGCGGAGAACCAGAGATGATCCAGGTATCCCAGCGGGAATTCAGACACACGGATGTATAGAGTACTATAGAACAGTTGGAAGCAATAAACCAGATGTACAAAATTAGGTCTATAATATAATTCCATTTTGGTTTATTAAAAATACATGTATGTTAAACAATAGTATGTGTTATATAGGATATATGCAAATAAAAGGAAGCTCATCATATCTATTAGAATGTTTAAACAGGAGGTAGGCATAAAAGGTTAAATATGAGAATAAAGACTAGAGCTAAAGGGAACAAATAAAGCCTGGAGGAACCCATGATGATGGGAGGCATGAACTGAGTAGCATGATTGACTTAATCCTTTGCACCTGAGGGCCAGCACAAATAATAATGATGATGAATTAGATGTCTTCATGGATAGAAAACTATGGGATCCCAGAAGGGCAATTTTTGTATAACTTTGTCATTCAGCGAGTCCAAGCAGAGAAAGCAAACAGCTTATAGGCACTTATCATACTGTGCTGTAATTACGTATAGAAATGTACACACGTATTATGTACAGAAATATGGATCTGGCTTCAGTACTAGACTCTGGGTTCTTGAAGAGTCTGGACTTGGTCTTTTTCTTTTTCTTCCTAGAAGACCAAGTGTTTAGATCAGGGGTTAAGCAAACAATCTTGGATCCAGACTTTCCGGATTGGAACACTAACTCCACTGCTTCCTAGCTGTGTAACCTTGGTCAAATTGCTTAATGTCTCTGTGTATGTACAAAGATGAAGTATCGTTCATGTAAAATGGTGACAATAATAGTACCTACCTCACAGAGTATTTGTGAGGATAAAATGAGTCAATAAGTGTAAGTTCTCAGAACAGTGCCTGAACATGTTAAGTACTCAGTAAATTACTGATGTAGTTGTTGGGCAGCTCAATGCTTTTAACTCACTGAGATAAACGTAGTTATCAAATTGACTATTTCCGTCCTTCCTTATACAGCACAGATCCTAGGCTCCCTCCTCTTTTCCTCTGACTGTATCCTAAGATCACCCCCCTCCAGCTTCACAATGACTCACAAGGAACCCTGGGCGCGGGGGTCACGACCAGAACGCAGAGCCTTTACGATGAGGATGATGCCAGCAATGATGCCGGCCAGGCCCAGTATCAGGCCCAGGGCACAGAGCACAGTCTCTGTTGTCTCAGGCATCTGGATGGGCTCCTGGGCCTCTGCCGGAAGAATGAAGAGTTGGGGTAAGAAGGAGCAGTGAGGGTGGGGCTGGCTTGGGATGTGTGTGGGGGTTGAAGGTTATGGGTCAGTTGACAGCAGGTTCACACAACGAAAGCAGAGACCCGGTGAGTGGGGAAAGCTGATGCAGAGGGCACCTGGTCCTGGGAGCAGAGGGTTTCGGGGAGATTACGCAGAGGTTAGACTCCATACCCCAGTGTCTGAGGAAGGGCTCGTCCAGGCCCCAGTGCTCCACCTTGCAGTCATAGACGTCGTCGGCCAAGGGCACGAAGGTCAGGTAGTGGAACTTGTGGAAGTTGTAGTCTGTTCTGGGCAGGAAGAGGCTCTCCCCGACGCCCTGGGTGACCGGCTGTCCATTGCGCAGCCACGTGACGTTAAGCACCGGTGGGAAGAACTTGTTGATGTGGCAGATGAGGGTGTTGGGCTGGCCCAGCTCCACGGGCTCCTTGGGAAACACAGTCACCTCAGGGGGCTCTGGGAGGAAACAGGACCCAATGAGTCTCCTGTTCTGGGACGAAGCACAGAAGCATTACCTTTGGAGTGTCATCTACCTTAGGGTCAGACTTTATGGTACCTCTGGGTTTCAGAATCAGAGCCAGGAGTCTCATCCCACTGACCACCCTCACTCAGCTCAGCCTTTCTGGTGTGTGAGAAGGAATGATGAAGCCCCTGGCTGTACTGGAATAAGCCAGTGGCCACTCAAGGGAGGATTGCCCAGCAGAAGGCCTCTGGTTCTCCCACTCTGGGTATGGCAGGGGCCCTCCTATCCCTTTTCAGCTGGGCTGTACAGAGGAAGAAGCAAAGATGGGCAGTACCATTGGTGTCTTGGCTGTGGTTGGAATGCCGGATCATGATATTCAAGTTGTCTTTCATTATAGCGATGTTAGCCAGCCCACCCTGAGCCTCAAAGGAAAAGGCTTGGGCAAACAATGGCAGATGCCAGACCGTCTCCTTCTTGTCCAGATCCACATAGAACATCTCATCCTCATCGAACTCAAACATATACTCCCCTGATGGTCTGTGAGTCTGTACAAACTCAAAGTAAGTTGACACGTGGTCTGCTGTATAGAGAAAGTAAAGAAAAATGTGTAAGTATATGTACATGGTGGAGGCCAGTGAACGAATAAAAATTAATGAACATAAAAAGGCAAAAGGAATGAGGTCAAAGGATGGGCATATGGGGGAAGAAGGAGTAACACCAAAAAGGCGGTAAGGCAGAGCAGACAAGAGCAGTTATAAAAGGAAAGCAGGGAGGAACAAAACGAGAATGTTATCACTGAGAAGTCGAGGTGCTTTCTGGTCTTCAGAAGCCTAGGCATCCTGACTCTACAGAAATAGTAATAATATCAATAACAAGTAACATTTGTTGAACACTTATTAGTGCCAGGCATTGTTCTAAACACTTCACATATTTCACTCATTTAATTGTCTCTATGACTCTGTGAAGCAAATATGTAATATACTGTTTTACAGATAGGAAATGCAAAGAAGTTAAGCAACTTGCTTAAGTTTACACAGCTATTGGTGGAACTAGTAGAGAAATTTTTGTCTCCCTAAAAACTCTCAATTCTTCTAGGACCACAGGTGTAAAATTATTTTTAGAGTTATAGGAACAGGGGAGCAGAAATTTCATTTTTCTTGTTACAGAAAAGGGAGAAAAAAAGTAGGAAATTGCAAGGGAGGAGAAAATACCCTTCAAATTTAAGTGCTCTTTGAACATGAAACTGTAGAATGTGTAGCTTTGTTTTTTTGGGGGGTGGGGGGTGGCTTTTTTTTTTATACAGAGTCCCACTATGTCGCCCTTAGTAAAGTGCTATGGCGTCACAACTCACAGCAACCTCAAATTCTTGGGCTTAAGTGATTCTCTTGCCTCAGCCTCCCAAGTAGCTGGGACTACAGGCACCTGCCACCACACCCAGCTATTTTTTGGTTGTAGTTGTCACTGTTGTTTGGCGGGCCCAGGCTGGACTTGAACCCACCAGCTCCAGTGTATGTGGCTGGCACCCTAGCTGCTTGAGCCATAGATGCCAAGCCAGAATGTGTAGCTTTGTTAATAATAGTTTTCATTTTAGGCATACTAAAGTCAAGAGTATAGTACAATCATTTCACCATTGGCTCCATACTTTTTTTATTTTTGTTTTTGATGGAACTGTAAATTGTTGCTGAGTTTGAAACACCTGTGGGCTTTAATTTATTTTGTTTCTTAGTATGTTTTAATTTGCAAGAAGAAGCAAAAAGGATAAAAGCAAATATTGTCATTAAATAAAGCAATGAATATGTGAGAGCTTCTGCTTTAGAATAATAGATGAATAAGACTGAAAAGGAAAATCAGGGCTTTTCTAGCCTAACCAGCTACTAACTCATGGATTTCCCTGTGAGTCTGCAGCTCTGACATGTAGGACCCCCCTCTAAATGTCTTGTGCTTGGCCATTTATAGTGAGGGAAACAAGATTTTTTCACAAGGATACTTAGGGTCCTTAGTTTACAGGAATCATCTTCAGAAAAGAAAGTAAAATAAGAAGAAACAAAACCCTTTAAGAATTATTGAGAACTCAAGTTCTTACTACATGAATGTAGTTAGCACTTTTTTTGAAGTTTTAAAACAGATTTACAAATTCTGGGGTCTAAAGATCAGCCAAGTATGAGATATTATTTTCCTTCAGATATCATTTTAATTCAGACAAAAAAAATGTATTAAAAGCCTACCATATGTCAGACAGATGTTAAATATTCAAATAAAAATAATACATGGTTCTTGTCCTCAAGATGCTCATAGGCCACAGGAGACATGCAAGTGACAGGGCAACAGCAGACACAATTTGATAAGTGCAGAAATAGTGTGATGTACAAGATGCTATCAGATAAGGCATTAGGAAAAACTTCCTGGAGAACAGATGGCTTGAATTTAGGTAGTCAGAAAACAGAGGAAAAGCCATTTCTCACATAGGGGAAGAATGTTTAAAACACATGACAAATTTGGAGAATCACGGATACTTCAGTAAGACCAGAGCTGGCTGCAGATGTGGAACAGCAGCAGGAGATGAGAAGAAATAGGCAGAATCTAGATCATGGCAGGCCTTATATGCAAAGCTGAGGAACTTAAACACTATCCTGGAAGTCACAGAGAATTATTGAAGGATTTTAAGCAGGAGAGTGACAGCAGATTTGCAAATTAGGAAGATCACTGTGGCCACAGTGTGCAGCACAAATGGGAGAAGCTAGTTCAAGAGGCAAGACCAATAGTCAATAGTACCTGAAAACTGAGAGAGAGAAGTGCGCACAGCAGCAGAAGGAAGACAGAAGAGGAATCTGATTGATGGTAAACAGGGACCTTTTAGGAATTGGTAAGTGATGGAGGCAGTAAGAAAGTTGGAAAACTCCCAAATAACTTTCTTATTCCTAGAAAGGCCTGTGCAGTCATATCTCTCTCTCTCTCTCTCATCTTCCTCCTCTCATGTCTCCCCTCTCTAAATAATTTATATTGTGTACAACATGTTATTTTGAAATATATATATCGATGAATGGCTAAATCAAGCTAATTAACATATGCGTTACCTCAGTTATTTTTTGTGGTGAGAACATTTAAAATCCACTCTCTTGTTTGTATCAGAATGTTTATTGCAGCCCAATTCATAATTGCCAGGTCATGGAAGAAGCCCAAGTGCCCATCAATCCACGAATGGATCAATAAACTGTGGTATATGTACACCATGGAATACTACGCAGCCCTAAAGAAAAATGAAGACTTTACCTCCTTCATGTTTACATGGATGGAACTGGAAAATGTTCTTCTTAGCAAAGTATCACAGGAATGGAAAAAAAAGTATCCAATGTACACAGCCCTTTTATGAAACTAATTTATAGCTCTCAAATGAAAGATACAACTTAATTCTAGCCCAAGAATATGGGGAGGGAGTGAGGAAGGGGAGGGGAGAAGGGCGGCTGGGTGGTGGGAGGGTGACCGGAAAGATCACCTTTATTTCTGTCTACCAAGGGTACAAGTGAACTTTTCTAGAACTAGAATATAAATGTTTTGACACAATGACTATGCAAATGACATGAAATTTATGTGAACCAGCTTGATGAAAGTATTTCAAAATGTATATGAAAACACTACACTGTACCCCATGTTTGCATTAATGTATACAGCTGTCATTTAATAAAAAAAATAAAATAAAATAAATAAAATCCACTCTCTTAGAAATTTTCTAGAATACAATATATTGTTATTAACCGTGCCTACAATAGAACTATTGAAGTGAAATGTTATCTCCTTTAGACCAACATCTCCCCAACCAAATACAATCATCTTGATTCCATTAATGTAAAGAGTATTAGTAGAAGACAGTCTGTTTGGGAGAAAATACTGAGTTCAGTGTGGGACATACTGTATTCAGAATACCCAAAAGTCACACACGAACAGTAGTATATGATGATTGATCTCAGGACAGGGTTTTGGCCCAAAGAACTGAGAGTCATAAGTGGTGGGTAAAGGCTAGGTGAGATTTTCTAGGAAGATAGCAAGAAATAAGAAATAAGAATTGCAGAGAGCTGAGGGTATACTCAGGGAAACATGATAATTAAGAGGCATTTTCAAAGGAGAACAGGAGAATCCAGAAAACGCAGGCAAAGGACAGAGTAAGCTAAAAAAGGATCTTTTTTAAAAAGTTCCAATAAGAAAAAACTAAATTACAATGCAAATATTATCAAGAACTCAAGTCTGAGAGACACTGTAAAGTACCCAGGGGATTTGATCTTACATAGAGGTTCCTGACAGCAAAGACAAGGGTATCCTCAGTACTGTATTGGAGACAAAAATCAGAAGCTTAGCTATGAAGGTAAGAACACAAAGAGAGTATTTCTAGGGTAGGATACAGAGTGAAGGCAAAGCTATTTTTTATTCGTTGATACATATTATGTTTTTAAGATAAAGAATATATTTATAGGTGGGCAGTGCCTGTGGCTTAAAGGAGTAGAGTGCCATATGCTGGAGGTGGTGGGTTCAAGAACTGCTTTAAAAAAAAAAAGAAAAGAATATGTTTATAGGTTAAGAGAGTAAGAACCAGTAGGGAGGGAGGCACTACAGATACAGCTGAGTTAATTAGTAATATCTGCCAAGAATCCTAAAAAGTATTTATCTGTGTATCTGTGTGAAGATATGTTCATCATGGTATATATGCATATTATAATACAAAGTGACCATCAACAGGGCAATGGGTATTTCTGGGTCTCCCTGACCTCACCTCCTCTTTACTACTAAGCACCTTTAGACATCACACCTTAAATAAAACTGCAGGGGGCAGAGTGCATCTTTATGTTTTGAATTCTAATCCTTCACATCACTGGATTTGTGAATGACAGTATCATACACAGGCTTGACACTCCTGGATGTCAGCCACAGGATTTAAAATACTGGCTGAGTCCTCATGGTTAAAACTCTAGGCTGTCCAACGATCCCCTGGGTCTCTCAAGACCTGAATCAGTGTGATAACAAAAACAGGCAACACTGCTGTCTTGAGAGAGAAAGCTTGTAAACAATCCACGAAGACCCAGGAAGGGTTCTAGGTTCCTGGGAGACAGAAGAGACATAGGAACACTCTTAGCACCTGTTCTCCTGGGTTCCAACACACAGACCCACACTTCTGGTTCTCCCCAGAAGCAGCCATACAGGCTGGGTGCAGTGGCTCACACCTGTATTCCTACCACTCTGGAAGCTGAGGCAGATGGATTAGTTGAGCTCACAAGTTCCAGACCAGCCTGAGCCAAAGTGAGACCCTGTCTCTACTAAAAAATAGAAAAACTAAGGCAAGAGGATTGCTTGAACCCAAGAGTTTGAGGTTGCTGTGAGCTACAATGCCACAGCAGTCTACCAAAGTGACAAAGTGAGACTCTGTCTCAAAAGAAGAAGAAGGAGGAGGAGGAGGAGTAGAAGCTCCACACAGAGCAGAGGCTGCAGATCCAGGAGAGAAAGAGAGGGGTGGGGGCTCTGCAGGGTTCAGTTAGAAAGTCACTGTGTACAGAAACCTGGGGAGTGCAGAGTATGGTCATCAAAATGGGTCTGGACTTAAAACTTGGCTCTTTGACTTGGTGTATACCTTAGAAAATATAGTAATCTTTCTGAGTTTCCATTTTTTCACCTCTAAATTAAACATAATAATATCTTCATTGAAGATGCTTGTGAGATGAGATTGAGAAAAATACTTAAATAGGTGTCTAGTAAACTATGGCTGCTATTGCTATTATTCTCACTGGAGTGAAAAGGAACAACAGTGAACCCCCACACTAGGGAAAGAAGAGAGAAAATGGACAAACAGGAAAATAGGTCAATGAGTCCCTAAAATCTCTCTCTAATTCCTGATACACTTCACAGTAGCCGCCCCCATCTGTCCCATCCTCCCAGTACTCACCCTTGATGGCCCCAGCTCCTTGGAGACTCAGCAGGAAAGCCAAGCAGAGGGCTCTCAGGATCACAGCTCTGGTCTGGAACATTCTGTCTTCAGGGAAGACAGGGGGTCTGGAGTTGACAATTGTGAGCAGAGGCAGGCTGGGGGTAGACAAGCTCTGAAGTTGTGCTCTTCTATACCTGAAAATGGCCAAAATGGGTGGAGAGGAAACAGCATGGCCAGGCTTAACCAATCAGAGAAGTAAGAGAACTGACATCCTCTGTTGTTGGGTAAAGCCAACATTGGAAGGGCTGGAGACTAAATGGGAGGATTTTCAGGGACCAGCAGGGCCAAGGGAACACTGATTCACAGTTCAGTTTCCAGAGTCAGAGAAAGAGACATGAAAAGATAAGTCATACATCCTTCCAGTGGCAAATGTTTTATATAATTGTCTTTATTCCTCACATCCACCCCCATCCCCAACATTCAGATGATCTCTGACGTTTATCTCCTTTTATTTTTCGACATGATTTTTTAAGTTATTTCACCAAATTTACAAAAATATTCTGCTGGTATTTAGGGATAAATGTACTATCTGATTGAAAATATAATTGATCTTTTTTTCTAGGTGCACCTGCCTGAGATATCTACTTTTTATTTACTCTTTTATGTAGAAGTTTTATAGTTTCCACTTGCAGGTATTATTAACTTGAATGAAGATGATATTTAAATCTTTTTCTATGCCTGGACACCTTTATTAGTGAAATTTCTAGATAATTCTTATCATCCAGATTTCCTATTATTTGAGTTTTCTTGGTGGTACATAAGCTGTCGGAAATAATATTTATTCTCTTGAAGTTACTAGTTATAGCTTGATGTGGTGGCTCTTGCTAGCTATCTCAGCTACTTGGGAGGCTGAGGCAGGATGCTCACTGGAGACCAGGAATTCAAGACCAGCTAAGGAAAAACAGCTAGACGCTGTCTCCAAAAAAACAATTGTTTTTCAAATTAGCCCAGAGTAGTGGCACACACCTATAGTCCAAGCTACTCAGGAGGCTGAGGCAGGAAGATTGTTTGACCTCAGGAGTTGAGTGACCTGTTGAAGCTGCAGTGACCTATTATTGCACCACTGCACTCCAGTGTAGACAACAGAGTAAGACTCTATCTCTAAATATAAATAAATAAGTAATTTTATTTCATTTTCACATAAAAATACCCAGTACAGCATTACATATGGTAACAATGGGCACGTTTATTTTTATCTTGCTTTTAAGAGGAATTTCTCTAGTGCTTTACTATTACAGGTAACGGTCATTTTTTGATCTATATTCTTTTCATCGTATTTAAGAAATTACTCTTCTTGTCTTATTTTAAAGATATTTATTTTGAAATAGTTCTTCAGTATTCATCAATATCACAAAACATTTAATGTGATAATGATGTGTATTATATTAATATTTTTTTATTTTCCGGTAGCCTTGCCTTGCATAAATAATAATTAAGTATTAACAGAGTAATACATGAAAGATGCTATTCTAAGTCTTTCACAAATATTACCTCATTTGATCCTCTCTTCAAACCTAAGAGGGAGGTATTATTAATATCCATTGTAAAGATAAATTACAGGCCAAACACATTGACTCATACCTGTAATCTCAGTGCTGTGGGAAGATTTTTTGAGGTCAGAAATTCCAGACCAAACTCGACAACATAGCAAGACCCTCATCTCTACAAAAAGTTCAAAAGAATAGCCAGGCATGGTGGCACTGCCTGTAGTCCCAGATACTCACCAGACTGAGGTGGGAGGATCACTTGAGCCTAGGAGTTTGAGATTACAGTGGGCTGTGACTGGGTCACAGCACTCCAACCTGGGTAGTTGAGGGAGAACCCATCTCTGAAAAATAAAAATAATAAATAAATAAAAATAAGTTACCTGAGACTTGTGAAGTTAAGTATTTGTCTATTTGTCGATTTGACAAAGAGAAGAGTCGAACCCAGGCACTTTCAGTGAAGAACCTGAACTTTTCCCCACAATTCCATACTGATTCCTCAGTCCTCATCGACGCTTTATGCCATGTAATTCTTTTGAACTCTGGCATTTTATGTGCTAACATATTATTGACATTTTAACATACATGTCTACATGAAGAAAAAATAGCAGTCTGTCATTTTCTTTAATAGAATTGGTGGTCCAACAGAATCATGTTTTAAGTGTGTAATATTCTTTAAAAGTTTGTAAAAATATTCACTATGAACACAACAGAATCAGATGCTTTGGAGGAGCTAGGGTCTTTGATGATCTTCTTTCATTGCCTTCCCCGTTTATTGACCTATTTATGTTCTTTATGGACTTTACTTTTCCAAAGCAATTTCAGGTCTGCTTATTTCATTTGATCTAAAGCACATTGTATTAAAATCGATTATATCATCCCCAAATTGAAGACTAAGAATTAAAGGCCATAAGAGGCAATGTCCTTAAAGGTGCATTCTTACTTGGTAGTGCAACTAGTATGTCCATACTCTCAGGTGAAAGGTCGCTGGACTGAGCTCTGCCAACCCTAATGACAGTCCTATGGAGGGACCCTGTGTCCTTTGCATATCTCACGACTCACATACCTTGGGAGAAAGAAAACAAGGATGGATGCTGATCATAAACATGCCCTGAGCAAAGGCAAGACAGACAGACTCTGGGTCTCATTTTGAGTTCTGGCATGGGCACTCTGATCTCTTTATATCATGCCACTGAATGACCCTCTACACCAGGCATCCTCAAACTATGGCCCGTGGGGCTGAGGACATTTATCCAGCCCGCTGGGTGTTTTTGCTGCCGCTGCCTGTCCTTTTAAACTATAGTCCGGCCCTCCAACAGTCTGAGGGACATGGAACTGGCCCCTTGTTTAAAAAGTTTGAGGACCCCTGCTCTACACAATGAGATAACACTTATTCCACCCCACCCCATGTCCTGTGGGTGTGTGAGGTGGGGCAGGGTTGGGGGAGTAACAATCCCATAGATGGGCCAGCAGAATACTTGAGATCACCTTCAAAGCCAAGAACACACATGTTCTCCCAAAATCTCATGACTTTCCAACTGGTTAAAATGAGTATCACTATCCTCCATCTGTCATCTTATATGCATCATGCACTTTAAACTGTCAGACCTTTTACACTAACCATCTGCCCAGTGACAGATGACTCATATAAGGCTCAGTGTCTATTGGTTCTTTTCTCAAATTCTGTCCAGTCCCAAGACTACAGGAGACTACTTTGGTTCATGATCTCCAATATTTCAGACAGGAGCTCCATTTAGTGACTCCTTCTTTTCTTGATTGCAACTCTCTCCGTGTTTCCATCCTTTTCAGGCTCCATGTTGGTCCTGCAGGTGCCCAAGACCCCCCAGGCAGCAACTCTGATGGTGTTACTGATGGTACTGCACAACCCTGTGGTCCAGGGCAGGGCCACTCCAGGTAAGAGCAGAGTGGTTATTCCTGGGGTTCTGTCTCCAGGGGAAAATATCTGGGAGATTTTCGCTTTAAGGGACCAGACACTAAGATAGGCCAGTGTCCTTCCTGCCTAGCTAGAAAAGCAGACTCACCCCTATAGGACAGTTACTGTCCAGCAGGCCATTCTCTCTCCCAGAGACACAGGTTCTGTGAGCTGAGAAGAGGAGCAAAGTGGTTGGTGTATTGTTGTGGAAAATGGGGCCAAGAGGTCAGAAGTAACATTGGAGGGACAAGGTTTCCAGAGAGCACGTATTATTTTTCCAACTTCCCTAGAACTTCGTTAGAGTGTTAGTGTGGATTGGAACTTGTAGGAAGGAGAAAAGGATGTGTAGTCTGTGAAAGGGGTTGAGTATAGATTATCACACAGCCAAGGAGAAAGAAAAAAGAGAAGAACCGCTTCCTCATGTTACCCCCTCTGGCTGGTGTAAGATTCTGGCTTCCACAATCCTGTTGTTCTCTAGATGCTTAACTTTCTAGTCCAAAGAAGTAGGTGTCTTAGTTTTCCACGTTTCCTGCAGAGATCCTCCCTCCTTTAGACCCCTTCACAGCCCTCCTGGGATAGATATGGAGGCACTGTCCTCATTTCATTTCCCCATTTTCCAGGGACAACAATATTTAAATCTCCTGAGTACAGCCATCAATCCCCAAGGCCCCTTGCATATTACCTTAGGTCCATCGGCTGAGAAGGGAGAGAACTCACACTTGTACTCACAGAGGAGTGCTGAGAACTAACTAGCAGGAGGCTCAACTGTGGGAACAGAGCCTTCAAAATCCTAGACATTGAAGGGGGCTGTGTCTGGGAAGGGAAGAGACTTGAGCAGTGGTTGATGACACTAAATAGTGTCTAATGGGAGGTAAGGGGAGGCAGTGCCAGCATCCCATAGGAAGGGACAGTCTGAGGGATAAGGGGCAGTGTTGGGGACAGTCTGAGGAATAAGGCACAGAAACCCAGAGGCAGGGCAAACACAGAGCAGGGGCGTGCATGTGATGTGGGATGTGAATAGGTGGAGGGGCAAAGGGTGGTTCAAGATTTGTAGAAAGGATAAGATGAGGATGTGCAGGCATCTGACAGGGGCTGAGGGTGGGTGGCCAGAGCACCCTGCATAGGGCAGTGTGGGTAGAGTGGGCAAGGCAGGTTCCACACTTCCCTTCCTACTCCACACAGATCCCCAACCTCAGACAGGGCAGGAGAGAAAAGGCCTGAGGAACCAGGCTCTGGCCTGCAGGCGTTGGAGGAGCCCAGGGAGCAGTAGGAGATGTAGCAGATGGGCTGGAAGAAACCAGAGTCATGGTGGAGACTTCCTTTGGTTTATCACAGGATTTTCAGGGCTGAGTTTGCCCCATCTCCACACCCATTACCCCAGGCTTTAGGGCCACACTCCCAAGTCTTCCTGTCACACCAGCTGACAGGAAGAAGATCCTTGTGCATCTGAGTCTTCATGTAATTACTCTTCTGTCATTTTTATCCTCCAAGTAAAATTGCTAAGACAACAGAGAAGGGAGAAAATGCAGTCAGCAAAGAGTCAAAAAAGCTTTTCAACTCTTAAGGTCTGCTCTACCTGGCAACTCTCCTTGAGAATTTCCAGTAGCCCATGAGCTGAACTAGTTCCTCCCTCCTTTACACATGCATATTGAAAGACATCACACATTGTAAAGGGGCATGTATTGAGCAGTGCCAGATGCAATGCTACGTATTTTATGTATATTAATTCATTTAATTCTCACAACAGTTTTACAAGGTAAATAGCGTTACCATTACTACTTCACTTTTCAAGAAATGGAGACAAGACAATTATTACAAGATAATTTCTTGTCCAAGATCACATAGTTACAAGTTGTAGCACAGGTATGGAATCCATACCTATAACATGTTCTTTTTCTTTCTTTCTTTATTTTTTTGGGGGAGGGGACAGAGTCTCACTTTGTTGTTGCCCTCAGTAGAATGCTGTGGTGTCACAGCTCACAGCAACCTCAAACTCTCAGGCTTAAGCGATTCTCTTGCCTCAGCCTCCTAAGTAGCTGAGACTACAGATGCCCACCACAACGCCCAGCTATTTTTTTTGAGACAAGGTCTTGCTCTTGCTCAGGCTGGTCTCGAACCTGTGAGCTCAGGCAATCCACCTGTCTCAGCCTCCCAGGTGCTGGAACACATTATCACATTGCATCCATCATGTCCTCCTGCAATTTTTAAAAATATTTTTTCTTCTGAATGACAGATGAGTTCATATCAATGGTTTTCAAACTATGCTTTGTGTAATTCAACTATCAAGAATTCCTAGCAGCGCCTGTGGCTCAAGGTGTAGGGTGCCCGCCCCATATACCGGAGATGGTGGGTTCAAACCTGGCCCTGACCAATAACTGAAAAAAAAAAAGAAGAAGAAGAATTCCATAAAAGCGGCTCAGTGCCTGTAGCTCAGCAGCTAGAGCACCAGCCACATATACCAGAGCTGGCAGGTTTGAACCCAGCCCAGGGCCTGCCAAACAACAATGACAACTACAACCAAAAAATCACTGGGTATCGTGGCAGGCACCTGTAGTCCCAGCTGGTTAGGAGGCTGAGGAAAGAGAATCAGGTAAGTCTAAGAGTTTGAGGTTGCTGTGAGCTGTGATGTCATGGCACTCTACTGAGGGTGACACAGTGAGACTCTGTCTCAAAAAAGAGTTCTCAAACACAAAGAAATGGCGGTTTCAAATTACACAATAAAAACACTCATCACTTATGTCTGCTTTGCAGATAACTTTTCCATTAAAGAAGTTAAATATTGCCAAAAATAATATTATTCTTGACAGACAGATGTTCTCTTACTGATAAAGGAGGAAGAGGAACGAGAACTGGGGTTTAAAAATCACAGGAAACACCTTCTGAGTGGGGAAGTTGAATAGTAAGGGCAGAGGAGAAGGAATCTGGACTGAAGGGGCTGGAGTGACGGACCCGAGAGTGTCAGAGCCTGGGGCCCAAGTCCCCAGAAGAGGAGGCAGGTCAGGGTACCTGAGTCAAAGACCTGGGATCTTGCCTTAGCAATGACACTGTAGGCCTCGTGAAGACTATGGTGCCCCTGAGGCTAGACACATCCCTTCTCCACTGTCCTCTGCTATTTGTAGTGCAGCTTCAGGTGAGGAGTGAGGTAGGACAGAACTCCCCTGATGAACTCATGTTTTTCAGACCATTACCATAGTGACAGAGTAGCAGGAACCCTGAAACCCTTCTTACTGCTAGAAATCTCAGGCCGATTTTCTTCTATCCTCAGGAAGGCTCCCCAGTATTTGAAGCTAAAGCAAGCAGTACGTCTTCATCTAGGGTTGGGAGCTTCTCATCTTAGACTTTCACCTTTCCCACTTCCTCTTAGTCTCTCCCTGACAGGGTGAAGAACAGGTGAGCATCCTATTTAAGAACTCCTGTGTCCCCCAGCACACTTAAATGTTAAATGTGGTCTCAGTGTATCTAGACTTAAATACTCAGTGTATCTAGATTTAAATTTCAGATATTCTGTTTAATAACTCAAAGACTACTGTTTTAAAAATATGCCTTGTAGGGGCTGGGCATGGTGACTCATACTTGTAATCCTGACACTCTGGAAGGCTGAGGCAGGTGGATTGCCTGAGCTCAGGAGTTGGAGACCAGCCTAAGCAAGAGGGGGACCCTGCCTCTACTAAAAACAGAAAAACTAGCTGGGCATTGTGGCAGGCATCTGTAGTTCCAGTTGCTCAGGAGGCTGAGGCAAGGGTATTGCCTAAGTCCAAGAATATAGAGATTGCGTGAGCTATGACACCACAGCACTCTACCCAGGGTGACAGAGGGAGACTCTGTCTCAAAAACAAAACAAAAAACACTCCTCATAAACTTTTTGGAGTTCCTTCTTATATTCCAAGCAGAGCATTCATTTTATTTATTAGTTCATTTGTTCACTGATATGAAAATTTTTTCTCAGAACTACGTTAGATACTGGACATAAAAAGAAGGCAGCAACATCTTGCCTTGAGATGTTAATTCATGGAGGATGAAACCAATACGCAAAGCAATCACACCACTTTGCTTTCCCCTGTGTAACCAGGACCACGGCAGGCCTAAGCAAACAGAAATGTGCTGGCTCCCTGCTACTCCTGTGCAGATGTGCACCTGCCCGGCACTGCTGGTGGGATCCCTGGGCAGAGCAGCACGTGGTAGAGGCTGCCACATTACTCTGTATAAAAGTACACCATCCATGTCACTAAACGTGAAAGAGTCCACCCTCACTGGTCTCTGGTTGTGATTTTTGTTGATTGAGATACTTCCCATACCTTTTGAGATCAATTCTTTCTATAGCCACGTTTGAAAAGTGAAAAGATAGATACATTAACTCTTGGGCTAGAAAGCCTTGCTTACACTAAACTTTAAGAAAGTTTCAAGAAATTTATTTCTACGTCTCCAGTGTGCAAAACAAGAACAAGTTGAGGTCTATTCAAGATATTGGCAGGGAAAAGAGCACCCAGCTGTGGAAAAGAGAGGGGGGAAAAATAAGGGAAGTCTTGCTGGTGGAGGTGACACTTGAGCCCAATTGTCACCAGGATGGGAACTTCAGGCAGGTGTGAGGCAGAGAGAACAGCAGCTGCCCTCTGAGTCCCCAGCTCCTCCCCCCCTGCCGTGCTCTGAATGGGGGGCCTTCCGCTCTGGTGCGATTCTGCCCCTCCTGCCACCCTCAAGAAGTGTCTCTCCTCTTCTCCAGGTGCCACCAGAAGTGACCACTTTCTCCTCACTATCCCCACCCCTCTCTAATGACACTGAATCACCCCTGGCCAGTGAGTTAGTTGAAACTCAACAAATCCTCTCACTTCACGGAGGGGAATACAGAGGCCTAGAAGGTTCTGTGGCCCACCTAAAATGGCATAACTCCATATTGGAAAAATAGTACTGTAAAATACCAAAATCCCATTGTGAGTAGGGGGATCTGGGGAGAATAGTTACCACTGAGAGAGAGGTGGGACCGTGGTCCCGCTCACCGCCCTGCTCCCCCAGAGAACTACGTGTTACAGTCGCGAGATGACTGCTACGCGTTTAACGGGACGCAGCGCTATGTGGAGACCTACGCCTACAACCGGGAGGAGTACGTGCGCTTCGACAGCGACGTGGGGGAGTACCGGGCGGTGACCGAGCTGGGGCGGCGGAGCGCCGAGTACTGGAACAGCCAGAAGGACATCCTAGAGGACGCGCGGGCCACAGCGGACAGGATGTGCAGATACAACTATGAGCTGGACGAGGACGTCACCCTGAAGCGCCAAGGTGAGCGCCGCAGGCCGGGACTCTGAGGGAGCGGCGGGGCCCAAGGAGCAGACAGCAGGGGCAGCCAGGCCGGCCTCGGGGGCCAAGGAGAGGGGCAGGCGGGGGCGTTGAGGGCTGGAGATTGAATGGGGCGCAGAGCCAGACCAGAGACTTGTCCCGGGAGCCGGGCCTGAGGTGGGCCGAGCTGGGGATGAGGGAGGTTGGAGGCAGACAGACCCTCAGGCCTGGCCACCCACGGGGTGTGGGCTGAGGGGAATCCAGGGGCAGGGTCAGGAGCAGGGCTGTCGTGTGGAGGGGGAGACGGTACCTCGGGCCCAGCAGGCCCTGCAGGGAAGAGACTTGGTGAAGTAAAAGGGGTTTGCAGTGTCTGTGGGGACCTGGCACAGCCTGACAGACAGTACAGAGAAGGGTGTGCAGCGGGGTAGGTGGCCTGGGCCCCTTGACACCCTCTGAGGAGAGGGGATCCTGGGGAACAGGGCAAAGGACTGGACCCTGGGGCTGGATGCTGGTGATGTTGACACAGAGAGAAACGCCTGTGAAGGAGAGAAGGAAGCAGGAAAGCAGGTGTGAGGAGTCTCAGGGGCAGGGAAGGTGACCTCAGAAGCACAGGGGACAGTGGTGCCATGACTTAGGGAGGCCAAGCACACAGAAGTTGGAACAAGTGTTTGGAAACCAGGGAAACTTGGAGAAAGCAGGCCGGTTCCAGCAGGAGAGCTGAGAACAGTGGAGGGGTAGGTAAGGGTGGGTGTGGAGCCCCAGTCCCCTGGGCTGGAATGGCAGTTTATTTGTTCTGGATTCAGCACCACTGGTCCAGAGTACTGTCTGAGCTGAAGTGCACTATTCCTTCAGGAAGTCTGAATGTAAAGGGAGGAAGAGAGGGGAGGTGTGTGCAGAGTCAGGAGGACGTTTCAAGGATGGGAGAGAAGAGGGTGGGGGAGCCTGGGGCCCTGCCCTGAGGAGACCTGAGGAAATAGCACGGTGGTGTGGGGGTGAGACAAGGACAAAACAAGGGCCATGCTGACAGAAAAAGGAAAGAATGAAGGAGGGCACAGGGAGGGGATAGTGAGGTCACGCCTTTGGTTCTCTTTTCCAGGGGAAGGGGAAAACAAGGTCATCTGTTAAAAGTGAGATGGTGGACATGTTGGGTGGGGATTAGGAGAGGGATGTGAGTTAGGGAAGTCACTGAAGTAATTAGTGGAGAGAAGTGTCCAAAGAAAAGTTGTGCAGACTAGGCTCAGTGGCTCATGCCTGTAATTCTAGCATTTTGGTAGGCTGAGGCAGGAGGATCCCTTGAAACCAGGAGTTTGAGAACAGCCTAGGCAACATAGAAAGACCCCATTTCTACCAAAAAAATGTTTTTAATTAGCCAGGCATAGTGGAACCTGCTTATAGTTGCAGAAAGCCCAGGATACCAGCCTCAGGAGTTGGAGTTTATCTTCTAGGCCAGCAGGTCCCCAACCAAACTGTTCCAAAGGCTCTCCTAGAGATTTTAATTGCCTAGAGATTCAGATTCTGTGGATGGTAAGATCTAGAAATCTGTATTTTTTTAATTGTAATTTTTATTGGAAAACAAATATACAACTTGGAACAGATTTGGGCCAAATTATACCATAAGCATATTTTTCTTTAAGTTGCTAAACAAAGTTTAAAAACAAGTAATAATAAAAGAAAATGCTTCTGGTACAGAACCAGCAGGACAAAAAATTAATGTACAAGTACTAGATAAACACCTGTTTTGCAGTAGTGTAACTTTTAAGTACATATTATTGTCTATCCATAGTCCATTCAGAGTTACAACTGCACACTTCAATAACATGCTGATGGTTCCTAAAGAAAACTACTTTAAGAAAAGTCATAACCTGGCTGTCCCCTCATCTGCCTGACTCCATCTAAGTTTAGATGTACAGAACGGCTTAGATATATCCAGAGTAAGCCACGTGCAATATGTTACTTGATCAATTTTCTAAAATAAGGTTTCAGGACAACAAGAGTAAGATAAGGATAAGGGAAGAAAACATGGACGAATGAAGCCCTAGTTACTACCCAGGCATATATTTTTGACAGTAATGAGAAACCTTTTACAGATAAAAAATAAAGGAACTTTTTACAGCTAAGTTACAAAGAAAAGGCAAATAAACAATTTTGTACAAGAAATTTAACACATTTTGTACAATGTCTTCACTTTTCATCATTTGTACAAACTCTTCATAGTTTCCTTGACCATCACCACTAATATCTGCCTCCTTAATCATTTCATCACCCTCCTCTGTTAACTTCTCTCCAAGGTTTGTCATCACATGGTGAAGCTCTGCTGTGCTAATATAGCCATTGCCATCCTTACCAAACACACGGAATGCGTCTCTAACTTTTTCTTCACTGTCTGTGTCTTTCGTTTTTCTTGCCATCATTGTCAGAAATTCAGGGAAGTCAATCATGCCATTACCATCAGCATCTACTTCATTAATTGTGTCCTATAACTCTGCTTCTGTGCGATTCTGCCTAAGAGACCTCATTACAGTTCTCAATTCCATTGTTGTTGTAGTTCTATTACCATCCTTGTCATATAGTGAAAAAGCTTCTTTGAATTCTGGAGTCCCAGTATAAAGATAAGAAGCATCACTGCAGATGATACCTGGAGATATCTTACTAGTTTCTTAACTCTCTTATAAAAATAAGATTTCTCCACTGTAGCCTACTTGTCTGTGTGTTTGTCCCTGCAATCTACTCTTCATTCAGTTGGTCAGCCATACGGCAAGCACTACTGGGTTCTGATTCGCCACCACATAACCACTCACTTTGCTCGCTCCACTCAGACTCAAAATCTATGTTCTCACCACTCTCTGGTGATTCCTATGTAGCCTGATGTGTATTATCTGGGCTCTTAAGGTTTTTTTAAATGAAATGACAAGATTTGAGCTGTGTTTTCATAAGAGTATGAAGTGGGTTGGAGAGAGGATGGGCTAGAGTTTCCAAGATCAGAAATAAGGTAGAAAACTGCTTTTACTGTCCAGGGAAATAATAATGAGGGTGTGAAATAGAATATGGAAAACACAGGGCCAAGGAGAAAAGTGAAGTGGGGAGGGTGGGAGGATGGTGATACCAGTGTGGATGCCTAACTAAACCTAGAATTGAACAAATGTATTCTGGGCATTAGATGAGGCAACTTATAAACAGGAGTCCTTGCCATTGTGAAATTTATTTGAACTGGGTCAGAAATGAGAAAATTTGGTATTGAGTCTGAGATCCAGCGCCCCCATAATGGAGTCTCTTACGTACTCCAGGATGCCTAGCACCTGTCAGTATTGATCAAAGTACCTCTTATGGAATGTTCTGGGACCTTAAAATAGACACCCAAGTATATCCTGATTTTTGTGTGGGGGGTGTCAAATTATCCTTTGTTGAAATATTTTCCTTTGCCTTTTAAATTTTTTTAATTTAATCTAATTTAAAAAAATTTTTGAGACAGATTCTCAATATGTCACCTTCAGTAGAGTGCCATGGCATCACAGCTCATGGCAACCTCAAACTCTTGGGTTCAAGTGATACTCTTGCCTCAGCCTCCCGAGTAGCTGGGACTACAGGCACCCACCACAACACCCGGCTATTTTGTTGTTGTTATTGTTGCAGTTGTCTTTGTTGTTTAGCAGGCCCAGGCCAGGTTCGAACCCCGCCAGCCTCAGTGTATGTGGCCAATGCCCGAACCATTGAGCTATGGGTGTCAAGCCCTTTGCTTTTTTCAAAAGCATTCCAGTTTTATGGAATGAAAAAACATCTATGTGGTGGACATTCCACTATACCACATAGATGTTATCGATGATGTCATGAGGGTGGTGGCTATCAACATAGCAGCCCACAAACTAGGCAGTCCACGGGAGTTCTTTAGTGGTTCCAGAGGGTTCTCTTTAGATAGGTACCACAACTGTCTGGTAATGTTAACAATCTCATCAAAAGTGATATTTCCATTGTGCTTAATGTTTTTCTGTTTCTTTTTATCTTTTGGTGTTATTGAGGGTTTTGATGATCAGGGCAGGGGCAAAAGGAACCACTTCAATCTGGGCCTGTCTGTTCTGAATCCTCATTTTCACTATACTCCTCAGATCCTTCCAGTCACAAGTTGCCTTGGTGATATCATCACTGACCTGGGGAGTGGGGTGGGAGATCTTGGGGGCCAAGGCAGACATGGCACCTACTTCACCACTGGTGCACCTCAGGTAGGCAACTTTGATCTCGTTGGAGTCAAACTTCTGCATGGTGGAGGCAGCTAGTATAGAATAAACCCAGATTCAAGACAAACAAAGAAAGTTGCATATTAGCCTCCTTATACCCAAAGCCAAAAGCTACCACTTGATTGTTATGGTGCCCTATGGAGAAGAAATTAAATATAATCCACATTGGGATACAGACATGTGTTGAATAGTCTGAAGAACTTTGAGTTTATAGAGGTGACTGAAGTAGAGCGAAAACACAAGGTGCCTCTAAAGTAAAATCACACTGAGTGAAAAAGACTGACAATTTGGATAACTCTGAACAAAAAGCAAAACTATCATAAGGAGGAAACATTGTGGGTTAGTTCAAGACTGTTATTTTTGGCCTGGTGCCTGTAGCTCAGCAACTAGGGCGCCAGCCACATACACCAGAACTGGCAGGTCCAAACCCAGCCTGGGCCTGCCAAATAACAGTGACAATTACAACCAAAAAAAAATAGCCGGGCATTGTGGCAGGTGCCTGTAGGCCCAGCTACTTAGAAGGCTGAGGCAAGAGTATCACTCGGACCCAGGATGATTTTGAGGTTGCTAAGAGCTGTGATGCCACAGCACTCTACTGAGGGCAACATAGTAAGACTCTGTCTCAAAAAAAAAAAAAAAAGACTGTATTTTCACTTGGCCCAAACCCACCTTAGGGTATTTGTGTTTTCTGTGAAATAGAAAGCAGAAAGGAAAGAACTCAGTGATTAAAGACCTAGAAGCTGTGGTTAGGGAAACTCCACAGGATGGAGTATTCTCTTGGGCAGTTGGATCTTTTCTGCCTTCTGCAGAGGAAGAGAGTAGTGGAGGCAGAGGTCCAAAGAAAAACTGCTGGTGGCAGCATGGAAATCCACCCACGAGCCTCCGAGGAAAGAGGAGGGGTCAATACATACAAAGCTGCAGAGGTGCAGGCAATGCATGATCATCTGTGATGCCCCCCCAACCTGAAAGATGTTCCACAAAGGAGGAGCTTAGAAAAGGATGGGATTTCCACTAAGCAGCCAGGTAGCAGCTCAAAACACTGGATTTGAGGATAGTATGTAAATATGACATTCTGAGATTTTGTAGGGGAGGCCAGAAAATACATAGATTTTTGCAGGATAAGTAATGTTAAGCTTGCTTCATTTTCTTTATATTTTTACGAAATAAAGTTATTGCATTCATAGACTAGGAAAATGCTGTTATCTCTATATCTTAATTTCAAGCAATTATTTCAGCAAATTTTTCCTCCTTTGCATCAGATACAACATTGAAAGAGTGGCTTCACAACTAATTAAATATTCTTTGTCCAAAGACTGTTAACCAATTGCTTACAGTTAAAATTTCTTCTAAATTGGCTACAAAGTGCTGCCTTTATCTCTCTCCTAATCTTCGCATTACTTATTATTTTTTTAAGACTGCATCTTCTATTTGAAGGTTTATTTCAATCATTTCACACCGTCCTATCCTCTAGCCTAATCACATCATTCATATTTTAAGCATCTAGCAATCAATTCTATAATGAACATTTCTAAGATATAATAATAATCTCAAATGCTATTTCTGGTTTTCTCCTCCTAGTCCAACCTAAAGTGAATGTCTCCCCCTCCAAGAAGGGGCCCCTGCAGCACCACAACCTGCTTGTCTGCCACGTGACAGATTTCTATCCAGGCAGCATCCAAGTCCGATGGTTCCTCAATGGACAGGAGGAAACAGCTGGGGTGGTGTCCACGGACCTGATTCATAATGGAGACTGGACCTTCCAGATCCTGGTGATGCTGGAAATGACCCCCCAGCAGGGTGATGTCTACACTTGCCAAGTGGAGCACCCCAGCCTGGACAGTCCTGTCTCTGTGGAGTGGAGTGAGTTGTTCCTCTATGACTCATCTAGACACACACCCCCCCCATCCTAAGGAGCAGGGGAGTCTCTGGCTCTGGGCCCCACCCATCTTGGCTATGTGCCTTTGCCCTGCAGCCATATCTACCCCAGCAGTCTTCTGTACAACCTCCAGAGTATAGTTTTAAGCTGGGGGGGCAATGGAAACTCCCTGGCCTGGGAGGTCTTAAAGATTCATAGTTCTCCCTTGTCAGAGAATCTAAGAAATTGGATACCTTCCTGAATTTCCCTCATCCATGGAACTGTTCCTCTCCTTCCGCATTTTACCCTATTCCTGGTTACTTTAAGAGATAAATGGCAGAATCTTCATCTGTCCCCTGTTGAGGTCACACCCCAAACTCCAGAACTGAAGGGGTGGGTCTCTCTAAATTTCCTCTTTATCCAAGGTATATTCCATTACTGTTTTCCCACTGATATTCAGGCTCCAGGTCTCAGACAGGACCTGAGCAGGGGTGCAGCAGGTGGAGGGGAGACTGACCAGGGTCTCTCTTCCCAGAGGCACAGTCTGATTCTGCCCGGAGCAAGACACTGACCGGAGCCGGGGCCTTTGTGCTGGGGCTCATCACTTTCGGAGTGGGGCTCTTCCTGCACAGGAGGAGCAAGAAAGGTAAGAAAGCCTGTGAGGTGCCTGAGACCTGCCTTCCCCTGACTTGCCCATCTCCCAGGCTAAGGGGCCGAGACAGAAAAGCAATGGCAGAGAGTTCTCCAGGCTGCTGAAATAAGACATTTGTGGAACAGAGATGGCCTGTAGGAGAGAGGAACCCCAAGCTAGGATCTTAACAACCAGACCTCAAGCTCTCAGTTACTCCAGCTCCTCAGGGCATCTATTGAGTGATAGGCAATTGAGATGAGATGCCAAAGTCTCTAATTGTCTCGGTTGGTTTTAATGGCTCAATAATTCCCTTTCCTTCTTTCATTTCAGTTCAGCGAGGATCTCTATAAACAGGTAAAATTCCTGCTTCAATTTTCTTGAGGGGATGGGTTGCAGTAGGATGTAAGTCCTTTCTCGGCATTGAGATGCTAAGATACCTCCAGGGAAGAGAGTCTTGGCCCTGACTGTTTCTTTCAGCATCAGCCCTGGGATGAGTGTGGGGAAGGAGCATGACTCTGCTCCACTGGTGAAGGAAGCCGAGAGAAACTCTGTTCTTTATCAGGCCAAGTCTCAGACTCTCACCACAATTTTTCTGTCCTGGGATTTAGGAAAAGAGATCAGCAACATGAATAATTTATTTTTCTTTTACCCCCCACAGGGTCCCTGATTAATCTGAGAAACGACATGTGCCTTGGAATGAGCATTTTTCTATTTCTTTAGTGCCAGAGGCTGGCTCTGGGATAGACCCCCAGCTTCCCAAGAGGAAGTTCCTGCCTAATAATTGCTCTGAAGCCTGTTTCTACAGTTCTGCTTTTCTACTCAATGCACGATGTATCTCATGGGACTTCCAACCAAGTTCCCTCTCCTTAGCTCCATAAACTTTTTCTTTAAATCATTGTTTGTTTTCTTTTAAGAATATATACCATGTCATCCCTACCATTGTTCTTGTCTACTGGTTTTGGTTAACAGTGGGGGTTATTTAGAAGGTCATAATCAAGAAGGAAAACAAATATGGAGATGTTTGAATATTGTGAAGGGAGGACCTGGGCATGGACCTTTTCTGAATTTACTGCATCTCAGTGGGCTGCCCCACAATCATGTTTGGTACCTTCATCCATTTGGTCTGGGACCATTATTCAGTGGTGAGCAGGCTGTGAATCTGGGTTACATGACCCATATTTACATTGCACTGACTAAACATATAATTTATTAAAAGCTTGGACCAAACATGGCTTTGTCTTTTGAATGAATCCAGTAGAAGACACTTATTCTCGGAGTCTCCACTCATCCGTCCAGCCAGACCTCCTGTCCTAATAATCCATACGATCTCATCCCTGTTATGAGAAGACCAAAGCAATATATGTAGGATAAAAAACACAGGTGTTTGTTTTACAATCCAAAATTATGGGTTTGGGGTTTCCTATTAAGTTATCTTTAAGTCAAGGTAGAGGACATGTTTGCTCTCAGCTTTCCTTTTGTGTAGAATGTAAATGCTCACCTCCTGGTGCACACGATGAGCGCTCAGCAGCTCCCTGACACAGCTGGTTGATGGAGTCCTCCCCTCCTGCTGCCCCCCCCCCCATCTTCTTACAAGCAGCTTCTGGGCCTTGTGTGCCCCTGGACATTTGCCCACCCTCCCCCCCCACTTAGTTCCTATGTGCTCCTGTCACCCAGCTCCCTTCTCAAATCCACCCTGCGTCTGGGAACCAACTTCTCCCATTTCCAGAAGAGATAGGACTGAAGGTATAGACATAGAAGTAAATAACAGCTGGAGTCTGCAGAAAGGATGGACTTACTAAGTCAGGGAGTCAGGGAAGAGAAGCCACAGCCAAGAACAATCAACCATGTCTCATATCTGCTAAGTGCTTCATTTAAACCTCTTAAAGTAGGGAATAGGACGTAGTTTTATTTTCTTTTTAAAATGTGGAAAGTGGGGCTTGTTGAGGTCCTGAGATCCCACAGCTATGACATTGAAGCCGTGCCACAAATATGGAAAATTTAGACCTGTTTCCAACACCCATGCTCTTTCCATTAGTCAACATTAGAGAAGCTATAGACTGCAGGCATCCTCAAACTACGGCCCACGGGCCACATGCAGCCTGCCCAGGACATTTATCCAGCCCACTGGGTGTTTTTTGCCACTGCTGCCTGTCCTTTTAAACTATAGTTTGGCCCTCCAGTGGTCTGAGGGACAGTGAACTGGCCCCCTATTTAAAAAGTTTGAGGACCCCTGCTATAGAGAGACATGGTCCTTGCCCAGTTAAAGTGTCCTTATCCCTATTTTGTGCAGTAATTCAGCTATCACTTAATGACATGAAGAGGACAGTGTAAATAAATGAGGACCCTTGATCTGTCTCATTTTCCCTTTTGGCTTTACACCCCACACATGAGAAACCCATGCAGCAAGAAATTAATATGATCATTATCCAGCCATTAAAAGACAGAAAGCAGTCATGAAAATTCTGGAAAGTCTTAAAATCTAAATCACTATTAAATTCTCAGTCCAAAGCATATAAATCCCATCCTCAGAGCCTCTAAGTACTGAATATTACAGACCATATCTAATCAACCATCCCCAACTATTGTGGCCCCGTACTCATGCTACAAGCTGGGGCGGTGCCCAGGGCAGAAAGAACATTCTCTGAACATAACTCAGATCAGAAACTGCGATGTCTGCACCCACATTACAGGTCCAGGATATGTGCTCCTGGGGAGCTGAGGGTACACGGAGATGGGGAAAGAGAGAAGGCATCAGACACATCCATCTCTGACAAACACGGGTATGTGTTGATGTCTGGGATTTCTCAAGAAGGACGCAGTGTAGGGTGAGGCCCCAGAGGAAACTGAGGCAGAGAGGCCATTCAGTGTGGGACCACCTTGTCATCATACTTCACATTTTTAATGTTTATTGAGTACTTTCTAAGTGCTGGGCCCTTTGCTGACTGCTAAATGCCGCAGCACCATAGACAGCCAGAGCTGGAGAGATCATGGGCACATTGGTCGCTGGTGTTGAGGAACAAAGATTCAAAGGTAAATCAGGATCAGAGCTTTAAAGTGGGCCTGAAGCTGGTGGCAGCTTCCCACTCAGAAAGCTTGTCAGCTGCACTACAGCAAACGCAGTGGGGTTAGGCCTCCCAGGTGGTGGTGTAGCCTTGTCCCTTTCCTGCTGGTCTCTTCATTTTACGTCCCTCACAGGCCTAAGGAGAGGTAGCACACAGCAGATGCTGCTGCCCCAGAAGGCCAGCAGTGAGAAGTCAGGGGAGACATTTCACCCTCTCTGACTCCCCTCCTGTGCACGTACTCTGAGCCTCAAGAAATAGGGAGGCCCAGCCATGAGATTGTGAAATTTGAAGGAACTAGGAATTGGCCACAAGATACGAAGATGCTCTTTTCTTTTTTCTTTTTATCCTTTGTTAAGAAGGAAATGTATCTCCCTCCATCACCCAGGCTGGAGTGCAATGGTAAGATCATAGCTCAGGGCAGCCTGACTTCCTGGGCTCAGCTTTCAGAAGCTCCTGAGATTACGGGATGAGTCACCACCCCCAGCCTGAAGCTGTGCTTTAAAGGGCTCCAATAGCCATTTAATACCAGGACAATGGTCACTCATCTTAGTTGATGCCTTTTGAACTCTACCACTATGAAGTATTTCCTCCTTCTTGAAATTTCTGCTCCTTTGGCTTATGTGATAAACCATTTGCCTAATTCTCCTCCCTCTTTGCTTTTCTGAAATCTCTTTGAGTATGTTCCCTTCTGTGCATTTTGTGTAGTAAGGGTAGGATAGGCGTGCTGGAGAATCAAATGCCCATATCTAGTTTTCGCTTATGTTATGTACCCAAAGCAAGTCAGCAAGGAAGCTCTGCTCATCATTTTACTTAGAGGACCAGACTGACAGACCTTCACCTCCACATCTGCTCCTGTAATATCCCCAGCAGCATGCAGGGAACCTAGGAAATTGACTCTTTATGATCCCTGGTAGACGGGACACACTTCTCTCATCTCATTGTCCAAGGCAAAGCACATGGCTACGTATAACTTCAAATAAGTTGTAATCTTGGAGGTAGAAAGCATTCAGTAAGTACATATTAAATAAGTAATAAAATACTTACACAAGAGACATTTATTGAGTACTTGGTATGTACCAGAACCTATGTTAGGCGTTATGGGTTAAAGGAGCTTCTTGCTCCTGAAAAGTTTGCAAACTCCCTGCTGGCTGGAGGGGGCTGTGGAATCAGCTGGTGAGACAGGGCAGTGTCCTCCAGGAGGTGCGGTAGAGGCAGTGCGGGGTGGGCACAGGAAAAGCTGTCTTGGAGAGTGAGACGGGTGGAATTTGGGATGAACATACTGGAAATCAGTGTTTGGGGCTCCTGGGGGTGAAGAGTGACAGAGTGGAGGGCGGAATAAGGTGAAGTGTGGAGGCTGCTAGGTCCAGATCCATAAAATGAACGAGGTGAGTGCTCTTGAGCATGTGAGAAACTCGGGCGGGGAGGGAGACAGAGGACCCAGAGCTCCCTACAGTTTAGGTGCTGAGGTGCTTGTGGCCCCGTGAAATGTGGAGCCAGGAACTGGGGTCAAACAGGTTCAACACTTTAATCCGTTTAGTCCTTATGCCTCCACCTCCTCAGGGTTTCCTCAACTTGCAACACAGAAAAAGAAAGAAGCAAGGTGGAGGGGAGGGGCAGGAGAATAGGGAAATGTTTCATCACATTTGGCTAAAAGGGCCAAAGTAAAGCTGCAGTTGTTGAGAAAACACTAGCTACTATCGGATGGGAAGAAAGCTGTGGCTAAAGGTAACATCATGGATGCCACAGGTCTGTAGTTCACAGTCTCTGGGAAAATCCACTGTCCTGACACTCAGCAAGCTGCTATTCATCACACCAGCGGGAGGCAGCAGGAGGAGCCTGAGGACTTACACTTTTGTTTACTCCTTTCTTTCCATTTCTCTTTCCCAAGGCAAAAAAAGGCAGAAAGAACTGTCAGCATTAACTTTTTTTTTTTTTTTGAGATGGAGCCTCAAGCTGTCCCCCTGGGTAAAGTGCCATGGCATCACAGCTCATAGCAACCTCCAACTCCTGGGCTCAAGCGAGTCTCCTGCCTCAGCCTCCCAAGTAGCTGGGACTACAGGTGCCCCCCCCCCCAACGCCTGACCATTTTTTTGGTTGCAGCCATCATTGTTGTTTGGCGGGTCCGGGCTGGGGATTCGAACCTGCCACCTTAGGTGTATGTGGCTGGCACCTTAGCCACTTGAGCCACAGGCGCTGAGCCATCAGCATTAACTTAAGGAAAGCTCCTTTTCAAGTATTTAAGCCTTGCCCCAAGGCAGCTCTATCCTTTGGCTATCTCTGTCACCAGGTGTCCTTACCCACCACAACCTGACAAGCAGAAGGACTCTAACCTCCACTGAGCAGAACTGGACACCATGCTTTACGGCAGGCGTCCTCAAACTATGGCCCGGCCTGCCAGCCACATGCAGCCAGCCTAGGACATTTATCTGGTCCACCAGATGTTTTGCCACTGCTGCCTGTCCTGCTTAGCAGCCAACTCATCCTGGGACCCGCAGTCCAGCCCTCCAGTGGTCTGAAGGACAGTGAACTGGCCCCCTGTTTAAAAAGTTTGAGGACCCCTGCTCTGGGGTTTATTCAGATCATCTTATTTCATTTTTCAGTAGTATCTCAAGTTAAAATATGTATGATAATATATAATAATAACAATGTTCCTTTTTATACATGGACAAGATGAGACTCTGAGGGGTTGCTGTACTTGCCCCAGGGCACACAGCCACTGACTAGTGGACATCTTTCGTGGCCTGCCCCACACCGCCTTCCTTACACCCTGTAGTGCTTACACACATCTTAACGTGACCTGTTCCAGAAAGAAGATGATTTATTTACACCAGTGGCTTTCATGTTCTATTCTAGAATGTTCAGGCAATTTTCAAGAGTTTCACATTCTGTAATATATTCATATCCACACAGAAAAACCAGTTTGAGGGACTCCTGTGTGAAATATATCTGCTTTGCAAATGCCTCTGAGGGAAAAAGACACTTGCTTTAAAAAGGAAAAATTCTAACCATTTTCATGGCCAACAGAAATGTGTCTTGAGCGAAACGCAGGTGGGAAAAACCTATTCACAGAACCAAAAGTGGAATTAGAGGTGAAGGAGTAGATCAGGGACGGCAGGGGAAGGCAATGTCCCAGAGACTCCAAACTGGGTGGGGCCAGGTTGGGGTATGTAGTTTCAGCAAGGGGCCTTCCGAGAACTTAATTTTTGGAGCAGTGCTGTGTGCCCCCAGTGTTTCCCCCCTCCCTCTGCCCCTCAACTCTGATTTAGTTGCGTATGACAAGAATGACCCAATTTACATGATCAACTTTCACAGAGGCAGTGGCCAGACCCCCTCACAGCCTCCCGTTCTTGCTCCTGGATCTCCCCTCAAGGCCTCTGTACTCCCACTGAAGGCTCCTGATGGAGGGAGAAACGGGTTGCAGAGCTCTACAGGGTGTGGGGGGAGGGTAGCAGGATGGGCCTGCCTGGTTGGTAGCATCCCTGGCACCCCCAGCTGCCAGCACAGCGTGCTCCGACCTGCAGTTCCCACTTATGATACATGAGAAATCCTTAGAGAAGCTTGCAATTTAAAGACTCCTGCAACAGACATTGGGGCACCCCCAATTAGATTCCAAGCAGTCAGAATGTAAGAACAGTGCATATTTTGTGACAGGTTAAGGGGTAGTTAGCAAAATACATACAGTAATCAAAAATACTGTATTGATTTGTTGATTTGTTGAGAGCAACAAAGGCCCTGGGAATGAGGTAGACAGACACAGAGAGAGAAAATACTGAGGGCATGGTGAACACAGCTTTTATTTCAGACGTCCTCAGGCCCCCTGCGTGGGTCAGCGCTCCCTGGACAGAACACGTGGCACATCTGACCTGTAACTGGGCGCTTGCTGGGAGACAGGTGGAGGCCCTGGAGACCAAGAGGGTAGGGACAGAAATACGCAGCCCTGCAGGAACTGACACATGTGGCGTGGGGCGGGATGGGGAGGGGAGGGACGTGGGCGCTGCCGCCTCCTTGGCTCCGCTCGCCGCCTCTCCCTGTACTCAGAGCTCCGTGTGCACCTGAGCCAGAGCCAATGCTGCTGGTTCAGTGGCGACTTGGAGCGCTGTGTTTACAACAGAGAGGAAGGAGTTCGTCCAATCCGACTGTGACCAGGGTCATTTAGGGCTGTGACTGGGCTGGGGCGACACTGAGAGTGCGCCGTGGACGCCAAGTTAAATGAGGGTTTCACCCCCGAAGCACAGACGCGAGAGCCTGGGTGGGAGAGAGAAGACCCCGAAGGGGCGGACTGAGGCACCCGAGGACGGGAGAGGCTGTGTCCCAGGCTGTGTCCTGCACAGAGAAGTCTCCTGGCGCATGGGCCGCCAGACCAGCTGGGGACAACGGGAAGGAGCTAAGTAAGACCACAGGGGTGTGTGGCTCTTGCCATAAGTGATGTTGTTGTTGTTGTTTTCCTGTTTGTTTTTTGTTTGCTTGCTTATTTTTGTTTTGTTTTTGCTAGAGTTGGAGAGGAAACAAATTTTAAATCAAATGAAGAATGCTTCAGGCTACTTCATTTAGTCTTCTCTTTACTAAAATAAGGATCTCAGACTGATAGAGCAAAGGAATGTTATCAACTTATTCTATTTTCCTACCCTGTACCCATCTTCTCCCTACAAATAGTTCAAGAGATGACATGTTCATTTTAAGTAACAAGAAATCAGTTTGGTGGGAAAACAACTACATGTCTTAATTATCACAACAACAAGGTTCTTTCCCCTTCACCTAGTCCAGCCTAAAGTGAACATCTCCACTCCAAGAAGGGGCCCTGCAGCACCACAAAGTGCTTGTCTGCAGCCGACAGATTTTATCCAGGAAACAGTTGAGTCCCATGGTTCCTCAGTGGACAGGAGAAAACAGCTGAAGTCGTGTCCACCAAGCTGATCGTGACTAGGATCGAAACTTCCAGATCCTGGTGGTCCTAGAAATGACCCCTCTCCCCCCCAGCAGGGAGAGATCTACACCTGCCACATGGAGCACCCCACCCTGGACAGTCCTGTCACTGTGGGATGAAGTGAGTTGCTCCCCGTGATGGTCTAGACTCCCGTCCCAGGCCTGCCCATTTTGCCTTGTGTCTCTGCATATTGGGGCCACACAACCCATATTTCTCTGAATCAACCCCTGACTGTGGTCTGGGCTGGGAGCAGGCGACAGCTGGTGATTCTAATGCCTGTGTTTACCCGACCTAAGGCATCTGGAAGCATCTCTTCTTGTCACAAAATCTCAATAAGGCAATCACCTTCACACCTGGCCCTTAGCCATGGGAACTGGCCTCTGCCTTCAGCCCATGAGCTTAGACTTAATGGGCTAACTAGAGGGACAGCCACTTAATCACCCTAAAACCCAGAACTTTGGGTGCTTTCCGCATTTACTCTTCGCCTCAGAGTGGGTCCAGGCTTAGCCTTAGCCTGTCCCTTTTACTAGATCAGGCCCCAGGATGTAAGATAGGGCCCATAGAGTGGGTAGGGGAGTGGACTGGGAGGGGGGAGGAGGTGGGACTGACCCTGGGTCTGCTCTTGTCCAAGGCCCAGTCCATTTTTCCCAGAGAAAGATTCTGACTGGAGCCAGGGCCTTTGTGCTAGGGCTTATCTCCCTGGTAGGGAGCTTATTTCTCTGTTTTAGGAGCCCGCCAAGTAAGAAAAGTTGTGGAAAGTGATTAATACGTGTATTGTTACTCCACTGCCTTACTTTCCTTTTTTTCTGTGATAACATTGGAGCCAAAAAGCAAAACCACAGAGGATAAGAGGCCACTGAAGTCAGATTATGATATGGCAAAAACAGCCCTGTAAGGAGAAAGGTGCCCAGGCAGATCTTGGCTCTGTGAGGTTCCTGACACTTCTGTTTCCTGTTCTGCAGAGTATTATTTTAAGCCTGGGATAGGCTGAAATCTGCTTTAATTCTCAAAGACATGGGGAATTGGATGCAAATGTTTGCATAACTTTCTAAGAAGATACTGCTATTTACTCTCTCAAAGATGGACTACATCTCTTTTGTTTTCATTTATGGATGACAAGGACCTCAGCCAGTAGGTGCTATTTCTGTTCCCTTCTTACTTCTTGGGGTGTAATTTATTTCATTGCTTCATGAGTTTGGTGGCATTTCATGAGTATACTATGTTAGAATATTATAAGAGGTGCCCTGCAGATGGGGAGAAACTCTCAGAAACTCTGTCCCTTTTTTTCAATAGTTGAGAATAATTGCCCCCAACTCTTTGTCCTGTTTGAGTCTTTGGATGGGTGTATGCAGTGAGCAATACTTCACCTCATTGCTGAAGGAAACCTGAGACACGTTCTTCCATTGCTCATCAGGCCAACACTCAGCTTCTCTATAATGTTTCACTCTCCTGTGGACTCTAGAGAGAAAGGAATGTAGCCTATTGGTTTTTTGGGTCAGTTTTTCTCTCCTGCTGCCTTCCCCTTTCTCCTCCTCCTCCACTTCCTTCTCCTTCACAGGGCTCCTGAACTAATCTCAATCATCACATGTTCCTTGGAACAAGGATATCTGATGCTCCTGATGTTCAGCAGCCTCTAACTTTCAACCTCCAGCCTCCAGAAGGACATTGCAACTGAACTGCGCTTCTGACACCACGACCTGAGTCTCTATTTTCCTTCAATGTTCTCCCTCTTTCTCAAGTTCTCTAGCTCATAGCATGTCCTTTCCTGATGAACACAAATCATAAGTCACCTAGATCCCATGTTACTGTCTGCCTTTCTTCCTGAGAGGAAGGGGATGGTCATGTGACTGTTATGCTGGAAGGGTTTGGTGACCACTGAGCCCAGTGAAGGGCAGGAAGACTGGTTATTATTGTTTTGCCCACACATGGACAAGTAACCACCTTGATGGTGATCAATTATCCTTATTAAATAGGACAGCAACTGACAGAGGAACTCCTAAGATTTGCTTTATTTTACTTTAGATGCCCAAATTCATATTATACCCACATCAGCAAGGACTGGGAACATCACTCCTAGTGATACAGATGGAACCAGCACTGAGCTTCCTTTGAGGGACTTTTGCCCTAAAAGTCATACAGGACTTATAAAGTGCATCAGTTATGAAGAACATGCTATACAGATGTAAAAATTAACATAAGAGCCCGATTTTAAATAACAGGCATAAGAGCATAATACATTATAATTCTTTCTATATTATTATTTGCATCAAGTTATAAAGGCTGACTTATCCCATAACTTTGTGATCACCCCAACCCTCACCAGATCACCCCAACCCTCTCCTTTGTCAGTCTTTTTCAAATTTTTTTGAGACAGAGCCTCAAGCTGTTGCCCTGGGTAGAATGCTATGGCATCACAGCTCACAGCAACCTCCAACTCCTGGCTTAAGCAATTCTCTTGCCTCAGCCTCCCAAGTAGCTGAGACTCCAGGCACCCACCACAACACCCAGCTATTTATTGGTTGCAGTTGTCACTGTTGTTTGGCAGGCCAGGGCTGGATTGGAACCCGCCAGCTCTGGTGTATGTGGCTGGCACCTTAGCCGCTTGGGCTACAGGCGCTGAGCATCCCTTGTCCATCTTACAGTGGAAAATACATTCTCAGTTTCAAGGTCAAAGACGTGTGTAAATCCACTTATTCAGACATAGACCTGCATTTAAGATACAGTTTATTATTATTTTTATAAATCATTTAAAGTGATGTTTGAGACCAAGACAAATATCATATTGGCTCCAATCATTTCATGGTGTATTGTGCCACCTAAGTCCAAATTCTATATAATAGTAATCAGGAAAACTTATAACTGCTGTAATAGTCTTAGATTGATGTCAATTTTCAAAAGTGGCAGAGCCTTAACTAAGCTCAAATAGTTTTCCTTTCTTAACTGATCTTCTTAGATGTGACTACAGAAATTCATTTTGATGAAATATGTTCAATAAATTATGACAAGTCAGTTTTTTGTGATTTTATATATTACTAGCTACTATTGCCAAAGAAGGAGCAGTGTCAGGTGTCCCCAGAACCACCCCAGGTTAGAGGATTCACTAGGACCACACGTGGGACTCATCACTCATTCGTGCTTACTGCTAGGGCTTATTACAGTAAAAGGACACAGAGCAAAATTGGGAAAGGAAAAAGGAACCTGGGGAAAGTCCAGGAGAAACCAAGGGCAGCCTTCCAATAGTCCTCCCCACTGCAGCCACACAGGACAGGAGTAATTCCTCCAGCAACAAGTTGTGATGACTTGTGTTAAATACTGTCTATCAGGAAACCTATAGGAGACTCAGCACTAGGGGATCTATGAGGACTTGTGTTAGGGTTTTCCAGAGATACAGAACCAGGAGGAGAAGGGATTTATTATGAGGACTCATTCATTTCATTATGCTGGCAGAGAAGCCACAAAAGGCCATCTGCAAGCTTGAGACCCAAGGGAGCCAGTAACAAAGCTCAGTCTACATCCAAAGCCTTGGGACCTGGGAACCCACGGTGTAACTCTGAGCCTGTGGCCAAAGGCCCGAGGGAAGCCGTGGGGCTGCTGGGTCAAGTCCCTGAGTCCACGAGTCAAAGAAGCCAGAATTCTGATGTCCAAGGCCCGGAGAAGAAGGGTGCCCCAAATCCAGAAGAGAAAGCTCTAAAATTCACCTTTCTTCTTTCTTCTACCTTTTTGTTCTATTCTAGGCTGAGAGCCAGCTGGATGAGGGGAGATCTTCCTTCTCATTCCTCTGATTCCAATGCCAGTCTCCTCCCAAAACACCTTCACAGACACACCCAGAAATAATGCCTTACCAGCTGCCAGGGCATCCCCTAATCCAGTCCAGCTGACACCTGACGTTAACCATCACAGGGATGATCATGTCATCACCCTCTGTCCCATGCATCCCAGCCAACACCCCAGCCTCCCAAAAGGAAAGCAGGTGCTCAGCATGAGCTATATGGTTTGTACAAGCAGTTTAGACATGGTGAGCCAGTCTTGTCAGTTCTGGGAACGATGAAAACCCTCCTGAAATCCAAGTTCCTCAGATGCCAGCCAAGGCCAACATTGCAAGCATGCTTTCCAAAGGATGGCAGTCTGGTATGATATGTTAATCATTTTGTGTACAGGGGTAAACCATCCATTTTGTTGACAATTTAAAAAAATAACAGGAACATCAAAGTATATCGGCAAATGCCTTATATTGACACATAAGATACTCTTAAATCCAGAAAATCTGGAAACATTGGTCATTATAGAAGATACAGTGCTAGTTCATAAAATGAATTTTTCATTCTGAAATTATTATTATAAATGTTTTATGAATCCTATCAACATTTAAGCAAGTTTGGTAAAGAGGAAGTTACAAACCAGAAGATGAAAATGTTGCATGAAATTTTAAGTTTTTATTCAATGCCATGAAAAACTATACAAGCTGTCTGCTTTATGATATTTCTCCTAGAAAGTAGGGGCTTCCCATCTCTCAGTGTCCCCAATGAGAAGGAGAAGTTGTCATTTTATATATCCACTGCTTAAAAAAAGGGAGAGGTAGTCTACTCTGTGCCCAAAGAATTTTACATCCAAGGAATTTGACTACGAATGAGCCTCCCATTGCCTGCCTTGCCTGAGAGAGGCTTCACTATTGGGGATTTGGGGAAGAAAGAAACACAGAGACCAGCAAACCTCATCATCAGAGGGCTAAGAAACTAGTGTTCACATTATCTGATGATTGATTTACTATTATCCTGAGTCATAATAACTTAAATAACTTTTTTTTCTGGTTCTGGTCTAATTTTATTCAAGGTTATTGGCAGCTGCTTAATTTAATCTTGTTTTGATAAATTTTGGATACATGAGAAACAAAAGCCTTCCACTGTGGCAGTTATTAATAACTGCTGTATTGAAAGATTTTTAAATTATTTTTTATTAAATCATAACTTTGTACATTGATGCATTTATGGGGTTCAGTGTAGTGCTTTGATATACAATGTGAAATGCTTACATTGAACTGATTAACATATCCAGCACAATCGTACTCATTTCTTAATAGTTTTGAAATGTATCATTGTATCATCCCCATTAGGTGAGGGCCCCCCAAATACCCTCTCTCCTCCCATGTCCCCCCTCCTTTTCCCTCTCACTCCCCTTTCCTTTCTACTTTCTGGACTATGGTTATGTTTTGCCATTCATATGAAAGTATAGGTGATTATATATTGAATTCATAGTAGTACTGAGTACATCGGATACTTTTTTTTTCCGTGCTTGAGATACTTTACTAAGAAGAATATGTTCCAGCTCCATCCAGGTAAACTAAAAGATGTGAAGTCACCATCTTTTTGTGGTTGCGTAGTATTCCATGGTGTATATATACTACAATTTGTTCATCCATTCGTGGGTCAATGGGCACTTGGGCTGTTTCCATGTCTTGGCAACTATGAATTGGGCTGCAATAAACATTCTGGTGCAAATGTCTTTGTTGTAAAATAATTTTTGATCAGCTGGGTATTTACCTAGTAGAGGAATTGCAGGATCTACTTTTAGTTCTTTGAGTGTTCTCCAAACTTCTTTCCAAAAAGGCCGTATTAGCTTTCATTCCCACCAGCAGTGTAAAGGTGCTCCCTTCTCTTCCCATCCACACCAGCATCTGTAGTTTTGGGATTGTGTTGTGGACTAATCTTACTGGAGTTAGATGATATCTCAAAGTGGTTTTGATTTGCATTTCTCTGATGATTACAGATGATGAGCATTTTTCCTGTGTTTGTAGGTTGTGTGCCTGTCTAAAATAACTTATTTTAAAAACCATTTTGCTATCTGACTTTTGGAGTCCTGAACATTTCATTCTCTGCTTTATGAAAAAATAAAACCAATAGATTAAAGAATTTGACAAGGAAAAGAGGTCTCCCTGGACTCTCTGGCCAAGAATTCCTCCCAACATGGTGTCATCAGACTACAGTCCCAAAGCTGTGAGTCAACTCAGAATTCTCACGGTGGAGTTGTGAAGTGTGCCCTCTTTGGGAGAGAGGATTGCCATATGGAAAAATAATTTAGTACTTTTTTTCTTTTCCCTTTTTGTGGGAAAACTACAGATAATTAAAACTGTGGGTTGTTGGGCAGTGCCTGTGGCTCAAAGAAGTAGTGCACCGGCCCCATATATCAGAGGTGGTGGGTTCAAACCCAGCCCCAGCCAAAAAAACTGCAAAAAAAATCAAAAAACAAAAAACTATGGGTTATTTTTGAGGAAAAAAATGCCTGACTATCCACTGCAAAGAATCCGATTTTATTTTTTTTTAATCATTATTTTTTTTT
>NW_003852426.1:3983581-3990945 GCF_000181295.1 Otolemur garnettii
CTCAGCCTCCCAAGTAGCTGGGACTACAGGCGCCCGCCACAACGCCTGGCCATTTTTTGGTTGCAGCCATCATTGTTGTTTGGCGGGCCCAGGCTGTGGCTGGCGCCTTAGCCGCTTGAGCCACAGGCGCCGAGCCAAAGAATCCGATTTTAAAATGGTATTGAGGCTAGAGAATATTGTGATAAACAGGATTCTATTGCCACCTAGTGGCTAATAGTGGAATGTAAGCTTGGAACAGAAAATAAGGAAATTTGGGAGTCAACAATTTGGGAGTGGCCTAACATTCCTTACAAGAAAATCTCAGCATATAAAAGCACATAAGTCAAAATAAATATGACCAACTAGATAGGCAGCACCGAGGCTTCTGTGATTTGGTGTGCTTTTAACAGAAGCTGTGAAAATATGCTAAGCATTGTTCTGTTACCAAACAAGCATAATTATATTTTTTATGTTGAGTTAAAAAAAAATCAAAGGATAAAAAATTTCAATTGGGCAAATAAGTTCAAGATATCTATTGTATGACATGGTGACAATAATCATAACAATGTGTTGTATACTTGAATATTGTTAATATATTTTGTGTTCTCACCATATAAAAATGGTAAGTATGTAAGGTACATATAGATATTAATTAGCTTGATTTAGCCATGAGTCACTGTATACATAAATCAAACAGCATGTTGTACATCATACATATACAATTTTTGTCAAATAAAAATATTTTTAAAAATAGATATACATGTTTTTATTGCCAAGTTGTATGAGACAGTAATAATTAAAGATGCCAACAGAAGGCAAGCCTTCAACATCAACTTTGGAAAGGAGAAGGTACAGAGTAGAGAGTCCCAGTACCTGCCAAGTGGGGATGATCATCAGAGAGAATCACTTTGGGCAGTGCTGTCCATCACCACTTTCTCCTCTCATGAAAATGTTTTATGTCTGGCTGTCCAGTGGAGCAACCGCTAGCCACAGATGGTTCTTGAGCACTTAAAATGCTAGTGGCTAGTGCAACTGAGGGGCTGAAGTTTTTATTTAATTTTAAATTATTTAAATTTAAATTATTGCATTCATACATATACTAATAGCTACCATATTGGATAGGCAGGGCAGAGTGTACAATCTTTCCCTAAAAATAAATGTAGACTTTCTCTGAGTAGTTTTTAAGGGAAGCAGGACAGACCATCTGTAAGAGAAAGTGCTAGATAATTGAAAAACTGAAAAAGAATTTAGGAAGTGGTAGGATGGTGAAGATACTATCTGGTCATGGCTCTGTGAATATCAGAACCCAACAGCAGCATGACAGGCCATTAGCACATTAATCAATTTACACAAGAGACCGGGCACTCTGGGACACTGAGGCAGGTAGATTGCCTGAGCTCGGGAGTTCAAGATCAACCTGAACAAGAACAAACTCTATCTCTACTAAAAATAGAAAACACTAGACTGGTGTTGCGATGGACACCTATAGTCACAGCTACTTGGGAGGTGAGGCAAAAGGATTTCTTGAGCCCAGGAGTTCGAGGTTGTGTGAGCTATGATGCCATGGCACTCTGGCCTGGGTGACAGACTGAAACTCTGTCTCAAAAAATAAATAAATAAATTTACACAAGAGATTAAGGAAGCATCAAAAATAGTTCAACTTTAGCAGATAAAAAAGCTATATCCATAGAAATAATTTTGATGAACCCTCAACTCATGCAGGCTAAAAGAAGCAAGCCAAAGGGGACACGAGACACGAAGCTTATAAACCTTAAGAACGAATTTCTCTCAGTGTATACAGGGAGGGGACACTTCCACACCTCCTTTGATTCATATTCTGAGTTTAAACCCTTTCTGATCCTAAGTCGGAAGACATCTGACAGGTTTTTTTGTTGTTGCGTTTGTTGGCCTGCTCCCCTGGAGGAAAAATGCAGACACCTTTCTTACAGGAGAAATTTCATCACTCAGCTTTTGAGCAATGTGAGGAACAGAAATTCAAGAAAGAGAAGAACATCATCTTCTGACACTGAGGAAAAGCTAACTGGGAAGATGCATTTTATAACGCAAAATGAAAAACAAAATCAACAAAAGATTGCATGGTTTGCAGCAGAAGAAACCAGAAAGGTGGAAGGAGAGAAACCATTTTCTACTGTGACACACGCAGGAGGAAGCCTGGACTTCATCCTGGAGATTGCTTCAAGAAGTATCACACTCAAAAAAATTATTAACAAACATAAATACTTTAATCATTTTACATAACCTAAAATAGATAATAAAATCATAAGTTCATATTTATGTTTTTCTCCTTTAAACCTGTAGGATAATCTTTTCTGTGGCTGCAAAGCTTAGGAGGCTCCTGGCCAGTCACACTTGTCAGATCTTATTGTCCTATGTGCTTCTTTGCTCCCTATCCCCAATTCCTCTCAATAAAGTAGTTTGAGGGCAGCGCCTGTGGCTCAAAGGAGTAGGGCGCCAGCCCCATATGCCAGAGGTGGTGGGTTCAAACCCAGCCCTGGCCAAAAACTGCAAAAAAAAAAAAAAAAGTGATTTGAAACCTCTTCAGAAAACTACTCCACCAACCTCTTTCCCACCCAAAGTAAATAAGAGCTGGGGAGTATGCAGGTGGCAAAAAATCGGACTGGAATTTTGTTCTAAAGGCAGATCCTCTCATAGGACAAAACAAACAACCCCAATGTCCTCCCCTCCAGATCGAGGGTCTGGGGATACTCTGCACTGTAGTAAAAACCTTTTAGACAAAGGACAATATTTAGGAATGCCAAAAACTTTAGGATATAGGATCAGTGGCAACTTTTAATTAGGATAACCTAATCTAATAAGAAGGACGATTTTGAATACTGGGGTGTTTGGAGGAGAAAGTAACTAAGGTGGTAAGTAGCAATAACACTAATGAGGGATACAGAAAGCTAAGGAAGTTTCTGTGGTAATTTCACTTGCCCCAGGGTATATTATTTGGTTTTACTATCCAAATTCTGGAAGCTAGAAAAGCACTTACTTAACTGAACCTCTGGAATTCCACTTCCCTACAAAAAATGTAAATATAGAACAGTGCCAAGTCCCTAGGAGACCATGTAAAATAACAATTATAAAATAGTTGGAGAAGCTTGAGATAATCCCTCCCACCAATAGGACTCTTTAACAACTTATTTTGGCCAATCAAAAGGTTGGTAGCTCTTGGAAGTTAATTGTGAATTACAGCAATTTTTTTTTTTTTTTTTTTGGTTACCATTGGAAGAATGTCATGGCGTCATAGCTCACAGCAACCTCAAACTTTTGGGCTCAAGCAATCCTCTTGCCTCAGCCTCTCAAGTAGCTGGGACTACAGGTGCCCACCACAACACCCAGCTATTTCTTAGAGACCGGATCTCACTCTGTTCAGGCTGGTCTTGAACTCCTGAGCTCAGGCGATCCACCCATCTGGGCCTCCCAGAGTGCTGGGATTATAGGAATGAGCCACCACGCTCAGCCCTACAATATTTTTAAAGGTAGCTGATTCTGAAAAGTTCCAGGAATTGTTCTAAGCACTTTACATGTATTTAACCCATTTAATTATAAAAAATAAACTAAATGTGATTAGCACCAGACTTGATATCATTTTCTTACTAGACAATCTTGCTAAATCAGTCCTTGATTAGCACGCATGCATCCATCTGTTGATGTATTCTTTTCAATACCAAGAGATTATGTTTACCACCAATAGTCTGCTTTCACTTGGCAGCCCCAACAAGTGACCTTTACCATATTGCCACAGTTATTTCTCCCACCCTGAGGCATAATCCAATAAGTAGAATTTAAACAAATAGTCTAAACCAAATTAAGTATAAAAATTGTTCATTGCACTAATGACATTAACCAGGGGTGACTTAAAAAAATTATCTCCACGGCTTAGCACTTATGGCTCAAGTGGCTAAGGCGCCAGCCACATACACCTGAGCTGGCGGGTTCGAATCCAGCCTGGGCCCAAACAACAACGACGGCTGCAACCAAAAAATAGCCAGGCATTGTGGCAGGTGCCTGTAGTCCCAGTTACTTGGGAGGCAGAGGCAGGGGAATCACTTGAGCCCAGGAGTTGGAGGTTGCTGTGAGCTGTAATGCCAGGGCACTCTACCCAGGGTGACAGCTTGAGGCTCTATCCCAAAAAAAAAAAAAAAAAAACTATCTCCATAAGGAACCTTTTTGGGATGATAGAAATATCCTTTATCTTGATCACAGCAGTAGTTACATAAAAATATGTTAATCAAAACTTACACAATAAGGCTGGGCGCAGTGACTCACACCTGTAATCCTAGCACTCTGGGAGGCCCAGGCAAGTAGATTGCTTGAGCTCAGGAGTTTGAGACCAGCCTGAGCAAGAGCAAAACCCTGTCTAAAAATAGCCAGGTATTGTGGTGGGTGCCCACAGCATCTTGGGAGGCTGAGGCAAGAGGATTGTTCAAGGTTGCTGTGAGCTATAATGCCATGACACTCTACCGAGGGCAACAAAGTGAGACTCTGTCTCAAAAAAAAAACTTATACAATAGTACACCTAAGGAAGATAAATTTTACTGTATATAAATTATATCTCAGTAAATCTAATGTACTTTTTAAAAAAAAGAAAGAAAGAAAAAGGCATCTGCACCCTAAAAGTCTGTCTTTCCTCACTAATTTCATGAATAAAAAGGAATGAACCATAAAACAGCAAAAAAAAAAAGCTCAGCAAAGTTTTAGGTAGTGGAGGAGGGAAATTCAGCTAAGACAAAGAAAAATCCTTTGCTTTTGAACACACTATCCAAAAAAGAGAAACAGAAATTAATTGTCGGGCTGGGCATGGTGGCTCATATCTGTAATCCTAGAGGAGACTGAGGCAGGTGGATCACTTGAGTTCATGAGTTTGAGACCAACCTGAGCAAGAGGAAGAGCACTGTTTCTACCAAAAACAGAAAATAATAGCCTGGTGGAGTACTGCATGCCTATAGCCCCAGCTACTCAGGAAATTGAGAGAAGGGAATTACTTGAGCCCAAGAGTTTGAGGTTGCAATGTGCTACGACAACACCACAGCACCCTACCTGGGGCAACAGCAGGACAATTTGTCTCAAAAAAAAAAAGAGAGAGAAGAGAAAATTACTTGCTGTGTTTGAAGTCTGAAGAATACACATCACACATCTGTATTAAATTTGGGTCTCTTCATCAGATTAGTAAAAAGTAATCCAAATTTATGTGGGTCCTTAACAAAAAGATTCTACAGAATTGTGCTGTGCTGCCTGTGGCACTAGCTACATGTGGCCATTTAAATTAATTAAAACTAAATAAAATTAAAAATCAAGTTCTTCAGGTGCACTTGCCACATTTCAAGTGCTCAATAGCCACATGTGGCTAGTGGCCACCATATTGGATTGCAAAGACATAGAATATTTCCATCATCACAGAAAAATCTATAAGACAGCACTGCCTTAAGGGTCAAACAGGTGTAATCATTAAACCCTGTGATTTAATGATTTGAGTATTGAATACAAAATTATATGGCATGTGCCCCTGAGAATTCAGTCACTCATGTTTCTAAAAAATTATTAAAATCATCTTGGGATGATACATATTGTATCTATCCTAATGGTGCTCTACACAAAACCAATGCCTTCTCAGACACCTCAGAGGTAGGTATAAAAATAGAGGTAACTAACCATGGCGTCATGGAGGAAAGTGGACTGCTATCACATTGGCACAAGCTCTATGCACCTATGACAGCCTCCAAATATTTCAAGAAATCCCTGGGGGAGGTTTGCCAGCAAAACAAAACAGTATATTTGTTTTAAGACACCTACTATGATGCTTTGCCTAGAGGTATGGGCTTCCAAGCCATCACTGGTAGGATTGATTATATTGACATCTCCCTCATAAAAGCAAAAAATATATTCTTTTTTGGAGACAGAATCTCACTCTGTTGCCCCAGGCTAGCTAGAGTGCAGTGGCAACATAGCTTACAGCAACCTCAAACTCCTGGGCTCAAGTGATCCTCTTACCTCAGCCTCCTGAGTAGCTGGGACTACAGGCACCCACAACAACGCCAGGCTTGTTATTCTATTTTTTAGTAGAGATATGGTCTCCCTCTGGCTCAGGCTGGTCTCAAACTCCTGAACTCAAGCAATCTACCACCGTTGGCCTTCCAGAGTGCTAAGATTACAGGTGTGATCCTCCACACGTGACCAAAAAATATATTCTTAAACACTTGGTTTTATGCAAATTATAGAACTGCTTTATTAAAAGTGGCCACTGCAGAATCCTCCATTTCTGACTCTTACCCAATAAATTGCTCAGAGACATGATATGGCAGAGAGAGAATATAAATTGTTCCCCAATATCCATAGTCCCATGATTCCTTAGTAGAACTTTCCATTTTAATTGGGCACATGGACTTCAAGAATAAGTACTAGTTTCCCATTCTCCTTTCCAGATTCATGCGGCCACATGACCAAATTCTTCCCAATGAGCTCAAAGTAGAACTGTTGTGCACAACTTCTGGAAAGTGGACTTATAAAGAGAGGGTGGTTCTTATTTCTCCTTCCTGCTGACTGGAATACAAACATGGAAGCTGGAACTCAAGGAGTCACATCTGAGAGGGAAGAGCTATGGTGAGACTGAGGAAACAAAAAGACAGGAAAATCCCAAATCTCTGACACTATTCAACGCTACTCCATTCCTGGGGGTTCTATGTAAGAAAGAAATAAACTTCCATCTTGGTGGGGCTGCTATCATTTTCAAGGTTTTCTGTTTCTCACAGCTGAACATAATCCTTACTAAAACAGAACAAGCACGGACTCATCAAAATATAAAATAGAGCTTGGGATGGGCATGTCACCCCCAAATGTCAGATGTAGCAAAGGGATGGGATGGTTGCCCCAAGTCCCGGTTCGAGACCCTCACCGACAGGTTCCTGGCACGCTGTTTGTCCTCCTGGTGATCACGCCTTGCATGTGCCTTTTCCAACATCATGCCACTCCGTGGCGCTCATTAGTAAGGAGCAAGTGTGATTCTTTCTATTCAGCTGATCGGCGAGCCTCAAAACTCTATCAGGATAAAGAGTATCAGACACTCTTGTATATGTCAATAAGACATTTCTCGCGTTAGGGCCATCGCTAATGATTTCAGAAAAGACCTGCATGGATTATTCGTGGTAATGAGTCAATTACACAATTTAAAAGCAATTATACTTCCCAGGTTCCCATGTTTGAGCTCTATCTACCAGGTGCAAGACTTAGTCTCCTCAAAGCATTTGCAGTAAGAAGAAAATGGCTCGGCTCGGCGCCTATAGCTCAACCAGCTAAGGCGCCAGCCACGTACACCTAAGGTGGCGGGTTCGAATCCCCAGCCCGGACCCGCCAAACAACAATGA
>NW_003852426.1:3992024-3993352 GCF_000181295.1 Otolemur garnettii
AAAAAAAAAAAAGCGAAACTTCTGATCTTCTCAGATGAAGAGTCATGTTGTTCATGGAGAGATGCTCAGACTATGATAGGTGCATAAGACTTAAAAGCAACTGAGAAACCAGCTAATTTACATCACCCCAAGATCACCAGGTGATTTACAAATTTACATCACCCACATCATACTTGCCCCAAGATAATGAATTCTGAATTAGTGTATATCATAGGAAGCTACCTTAAGCCTTCAGAAAGAGTGTTCCATCATTCACCCAGAATGAATCATCTTAGACTTGCCAACCTGTGAACTTAGACGTCACCTCTGCTAAAGTGGTTCATAGCCCAAATAGCCAAGCTCTTCTTTTCACCTTAAAAACTGCTCAGGAAAAGATTCTTCATTTAGAACTAGAGAGAACACAAGCTGAAGATAACCTGAACGCGCTTTCCAAAGAAGCAGCACAGTATAAAAAGGCCTTAGAGAGTGAAACGAATGAGAGAAATCTGGCACATGAGGAACTGGTAAAGCAGAAAAAAGACACAAGTATACAGTTAAGCTCAGCCCAATCTCGTTGTACCCTTCTAGAGAAGCAACTAGAACATACTAAGAATGGTTCTCAGTGGAGAGCAAGGAAAGAATATGATCCTAGAACAACAGGCCCAGCTTCAAAGAGAAAAAGAACAAGATCAGATGAAGCTGCACGTGAAACTCGAAAAGCTTGATGCCTTAGAAGAGTGTTTTGGGCTTACAACTCAGAAAACTGCTGAGGACAAGATTAAACATTTAGAGGAAAAACTTAAGGAAGAAGAACATCAGCATAAGCTATTTCAAGACAAAGCTTCTGAGCTTCAAACTGGACTTGAAATCAGTAGCATTTTAATGCCTTCAGTTTCAAATCCAAAACACTCCAAGGAAAAGAAGGCATCTTCAAAGAAAACTCAATATTTAAAGACAGGACACTTTGGCATATTTATTCAAAGTTTGGAGCCCTGCCTCTTGTAACAGAGAAGTCCTCCAGTGCAAGCTGTTCCGTGAATGTAAGTGCACAGAACCTTATGCAGATGAAGCAACACGGTGGCCTCCACTCCCCTCAGAAACCATCCGAAGTGACTGAGCCTACATGTCTCTACAAGCCTATTGGAGAAACTTCCCAGAATAAGGCTGTACTTCTTGGCTCTGAAAACAGTCTATTTCCATTTGTGACAATGCGTCTGAACTTTTAATGGCAGTGCAGGATGAGCTGGTCCCAATGACTATGGAGCATCAAGAACTACTGAAACAAATGAAGGAGACTGAAAGCTATTCGGTCTGTGATGACGTAGAATGTGAACTTGAGGCTCGGCGCC
>NW_003852426.1:3994192-4059256 GCF_000181295.1 Otolemur garnettii
AGTCTCCTGCCTCAGCCTCCCAAGTAGCTGGGACCACAGGCGCCCACCACAACGCCCGGCTATTTTTTGGTTGCAGCCATCATTGTTTGGCGGGTCCGGGCTGGGGATTTGAACCCGCCACCTTAGGTGTACGTGGCTGGCGCCTTAGCCGATTGAGCTATAGGCGCCGAGCCTCTAAATTTTCTTATTAACCAAACTCTCTAACCTCATCATGTCTTAGAACATTGTTCAGTTTGCAAATATCTTAAGCTAAATCTAAGAAACGATACTAAAATTAACTTAATTCTGACATACAAGTACCATTCCACTTTTCATTTAGTAAGCTATAATCTTAAGCATTAATGTTAAATTCAGAATTCAGAAAGGTCTCTTAACTTTCGTGGTGCTTTCTCCCTATCTTGTTTTAAAGGTATGAAATGTTTTCTCTTTTGGAAAAGAAAGAGCCTAATAGTCCTCCAGTTTTATGAAGAAGACTTTAATTCAAGTTTTATGTGACATTTACAAATAAGAAAGCATAGTTACTTAACTTTTGGGAGATAAAGTTAAATTTACTCCCTGGAGCTACTATTGTAACTTAGCCGCAGAACTTTTCCTGTGCTGTTCCCATTCTCTTTTATAAACCTAGTTTGTTTGTTTTTTTTAATACCAGTGATTTATTTTATCTCACTTCTTTATAACTTCTGCTGACTTTTATTCTTTGATATAATGTTCATCAATGTAAATTAAGACTGTGAATTTCTAGGACCTACAAAAGTGATATATTTTTTATAAGAAAGTATAGGAAAAAGAAGTTGGGCATTGAATTACCTCATCTAGCAAAATTTCAGGGAAATATGGTTCATTTTTATTTTTTATTTTTTAAAGTCAATGATGTTATGATAGATTTCTTTGTGTACACATGCTTTATAATAAATTTTCACTTGTTGGCCTGTCAAAAAAAATGTGCTTGGCTGGGTGCAGCTGCTTGTGCCTATAATCCTAGCACTCTGGATGGCTGAGGTGGGTAGATTTCCTGAGCTCACTAGTTCGAGACCAGCCTAATCAAGAGCAAGACCCCATCTCTACTAAAAATATAAAAGCTGGCCAGGCATAGTGGCCTGTAGTCCCAGCTACTTGGGAGACTGAGGCAAGAGGATTGCTCAAGCCCAAGAGTTTGATGTTGCTATAAACTACAATGACTCCATGGCACTCCATCCAGGACAATAGAGTAAGACTCTGTCTCAAAAAAAATTTTTAAATTTATGGGCGGCGCCTGTGGCTCAAAGGAGTAGGGTGCCAGTCTCATATGCCAGAGGTGGTGGGTTCAAACCCAGCCCTGGCCAAAAACTGCAAAAAATAATTAATTAATTAATTAATAAAAAATTTTAAAATATGCTTATAGTTTATCCAAAGAGAATAAGAGTAACATTGTGAGAGGGTAAAGTATAAAGATATAAACATCTAGGATCTTGATGACATCATTGAATATACTATACTATATTCAAAATTAAAACTGAAAAAAATAATATGTACTAATTATTTTTAAAATAGGCATTGAATAGGCAAACCAACATCAGTAGCTGCCTTCCAACAAGATTCCTTGCTATGTGAGAAAAATTAATTCCTATTTACTTAAAAATTAATTCCTATTTACTTTAACCACCATTATTCAGTTTTTCTGGGCCCATACTTGCAAGCTTATCTGCTAAATACAGCAGGTCCCAGGAGGCTCTTTCTCACTGGGGGTATTTGGTTGCCTTTGCCACTCTGTTCCTTTGCTTATTTCTTACAGGGCTCTTTCTAGTTTAGAGCAGAGGTTCTGACCCCAGACTGCACTTTGAAAGCATCTGGGGAACTTTCACTAAAGTCCCTTTGCCCAGGCCCACCCTAGATGGATTGAACCCACATCTCTAAGGGTGGGGCCAGGTGGACAAGATTATTTTTGAGGTCCCCTAGGTTAATGATTGTCAAACTTTTTTGGTTCGGCACCTGTGGATCAAGTGGCTAAGGCGCAGCCACGTACACCCAAGGTGGCAGGTTCTAATCCAGCCCGGGCCCGCCAAACAACAATGATGGCTGCAACCAAAAAATAGCCGGGTGTTGTGGTGGGCGCCTGTGGTCCCAGCTACTCAGGAGGCCGAGGCAGGAGACTCGCTTGAGCCCAGGAGTTGGAGGTTGCTGTGAGCTGTGATGCCACAGCACTCTGCCCAGTGGGACAGCTTGAGGCTCCCGTCTCAAAAAAAAACAACTTTTTTTAATCTGGGCGGTGCCTGTGGTTCAAGGAGTAAGGCATTGGCCCCCATATACCAGAGGTAGTAGGTTCAAACTCGGCCCCAGCCAAAAACTGCAAAAAAAAAAAAAAAAAACTTGTTTTAATCTAAGGACCCTTTATATTCTTAAAAATTACTGAAGATACTAAAAAGCTTTACTTACATGTGTTATTGATATTTACTATATTCAAAATTAAAACTGAAAAAATATAATATGTACTAATTATTTTTAAAATAGCAAAGATAAACCACCTTGTATACATTTACATTTCTCCATAATAAAAAGTAGACAAAAACTGTTTTGGGGGGGTTTTCTGAAACAGAGTCTCACTATGTCACCCTCGGTAGAGTACCATGGCATCACAGCTCACATCACAGGTGCCCACCACAATGCCTGGTTATTTTTTTGTTGCAGTTGTTGTTGTTTGGCAGGTCCAGGCTGGGTTTGAAACCACCAACCCTGGTATATGTGGCCAGTACCCTAACCACTGAACTATGGGAGCCAAGCCAGACAAAAATAGTTTAAATAAGGAAATAAATAGTTTTTAAAGACTTAAAAGACTATCAGCTTTATTTGGATTGTGACTTAAACAAACACATGTACAAAACTCACAAAACAACCTGTAAAATCTGAACACTGACTGGATATCTGATAATAGGAGTGATATTAAAGATGTGATAATAGGCATGGTGCCCATTGCTCAGTGGTTAGGGTGCTGGGCACATACACCGGGGCTGGCAGGTTGAAACCTGGCTTGGACCTGCTAAACAACAACAATGACAACTACAACAAAAAATAGCCAGGCATTGTGGCGGCGCCTATAGTCCCAGCTACTTGGGAAGCTGAGGCAAGAGAATCACTTAACCCAAGAGTTTGAGGTTGTTGTGAGCTGTGACACCATGGCACTCTACCAAGGGTGACATAGTGAGACTCTGTCTCAAAAAAAAAAAAAATGTGATAAATAGAATTATGATTATATTTTTAAGAGTAAGAAGGTAAAATCTGGAACAAAGACAAGGGCCTAGCTAACCATTATGCACAGTAGATGCAGTGTCTAGGGTCCACAATACTTTGGAGGGTCCGTGGAAAATGTGTACCCTTCTTTCCCCCACCCCTCTTAAGAAACAGTGCAGGGTCTCACTCTGTTGCCCAGGCTGGAGTGCAGTGGTGAGATCATAGCTTACTGCAGCCTCAAACTCCTGGGCTCAAGAGATCCTCCCTAGTTTGCTGAGTAGCTGGGACCACAGGCATGTGCCATTATACCCTTCTTGTTTTCTATGGGGATCTCTCTATGTTACCCAGACTGGTCTCCTGGCCTCAAGCAGTCCTATCACCTTGGCCTCCCAAAGTGCTGAGATTACAGATGTGAGCCACTATGCCTGGCGTACATTTCTTTCAAAACAGAAAAAAAATTAACTTCTAGGTTGAAGAAAATATCTTAATATAGCATATTGCCTGTAAACCAATACAGTCATAAATATGATTTGAAAATGTTTTTGGAAGGAAAAATTCCAGAAAGTCAAAAGTACACAGTGTTCACAGAAGTATAATGCAGCCCTGGATATAAAAGGCATGAAAGTTTATGTGCTGAACATTGAAGCATCAAAATGCAAACTGGCAAAGATGCTGGCTTCTGAGGTTAAAGATCTCATGACATCATGGCCACAGAGCTGAACATGACTTTGGGTTGCCCATTAGGGAGGGGGTGAGTGGAGGAGAGCAAATGTGGTTATGAAGAGACTGGATGGATCAGGGGGGTCTAATATATACAAAGAGGTCTGTTTAGAGGGAAAGGTTGCAGACACCTCCTGGGTGTCTCAGTGATCCCACATTATCTAGGTACAATGTCCCCAACACCCCTCAACTTCCTACATATCTGCTTATTGGTACACCAGGCCCCCAACCATAAACAATTGGTTCTCAGGGAGATAAATGACCCAATCTAGGCCAACCAGATTGTTGCTTCACAGGGCTGACCTGTCGAGCCCAGAGACATAAAGGTTGAGACCAGCCCTGCCAAGTGGTGTTCCTGGTCACACTCTAGGGACAAAGTCCATGAACCCTTGAGGTCCCCAGAACTGCTCTCCCTATTGAGTCAACCCTTCCCTCAAATCCTGGGAAACCCTAATATTTTTACAATAAATTCCCTTGGGGGCCTAAGCTATTCTGAATCAGATTTCGATACTTATAACAAAAAAAATTAAGCTACAATAGGGACTCTACCTAACAAATTCAAATATTTTGATCTAGTTATACGTACCCTCACATTAACCTAAAATTTAAAAAAATTAAGTATGAAATCTGAACAGCACTACGATCAGAAGTGTAAAGTGAAAACAACCACTGGGTCAACAATAACCAACTCAAGGTTATTGTAGCTGGCCAGTCCCCTCCTCTCCCTTTGCAGTACAAAGGCTATGATTAAAGGGGAAATTATTCCCTTAAGAGCAAGTAGTATCCCACTTTGCAGAAGAGGAAACTGATGCTGGAGTTAAATGTACAATTCAGTTAGAAGCAAAAACCCCAGCAAGCTAAAGGAAGGAGAAGCCCTTGAAAGAACCAGAGAGGCCTCCTGCCAGCAGGCACACGTGCTACCCTTGGCCCTAAGTCTGCTCAAACTTAGACCACCTGCCACTCAGACTTTTTGTCTAGTCCCTCTGTCCACAAGGCCTCAATTAAACACAGTGCTATTTCCCATCTTCTCCCTAACTTAATGTCTCTGAAATGCGTTTGCCAGTTTTCAGTTTTTGTTTGTTTGGTTTGGTTCTACAGATTTGGAATTCTAAAAGTAAGGAAAACTTATAGGTATTGCTAAAAATAGCCATAACTGAAAACTTGCAGAGTTATGAGAAATCTGTGCCAACACTGGTAACAGGGGTATGGCTTATTTAGTGAGGAGAATTGGCCCACTGCCTGATCCAGCAATACTGCCCAGACCTTGAGGAGATGTGAACACCACATAGGAATACATCACCATGACCCACATACTTGCCAGAGTCTCTGTGGAGTCCAAAGCCTTTACAGGTGAAGTGAGATGCCATAATATCCAATATGGCCTTTATTTGTTTTACTTTGGAAAACCATCTACCTATGTCTTAAGAATCAAAAAACCTTTGACCCGGGAGGAAGATGTTACTAACAGAAAGAGAGGCCAGAGCAAAGTGAACCACACTAAGTGACATGCTCCTGCCTCCTGAGGGGAGGCGGTGTGGAGTGGCGGCTCTCACTGCCGCTGAGAAAGGCAGTCTCTCTACTGCCCTGACTGTTTGAAGGTGGCCCTAAAGGAGAAGCCCCTATAGATGTCCCTGGTTTTCATTCAAGGGTCTTTGCTACTGAGATGGCAGTCTGCTAGCAACACCAGTTCCCATGAAACTACCCTGAAGATGAGAAAAAAGATAACAGAAAGCAAACGGCAAGCACCCAAGGGTGACTTTAGGTTGGAGTTCAGAAATCCAACCAGGCCTATGTGAGTAAACCCTCTGTGAACTGCACAGCTGGCCATGAAGACATTCAGGTGCAGCCCTGACACTCCCTGCTGACCACACTGAACTTGCAGAAACGAGGCCTATACAACCACAAAAGTGGGTGGCCACCCCTACTACTTCTTTCTGAGGCAGCTAGAGCCTTATTTTGACCGACTCCCTTCTCTATCTCATCTTCACCCCTAGTCCTTTGTAACTACAGATCCCAAACACAACACAGCCAAGGGAGGGAGAGAACCAACACATAGCCTGTGGCCTTCTGGGACACGTGGTGCTCCCATGGACAGTGATCTGAGCAGTCTCTAAGTTACTTTCATTTTATTCCACAAGTTATTTTTTGACCATAAATCACAGATGCTAAAAAATAACAGCCCAAAGCTGAGAAGTCCAAGGGTGTGACAGGCCAGAGGACCCACCCGCACAGGATTTCCTCTGTGCATCATCTCACTGCCTTCCTGACCCCGTCCTCAGCCACCTAGGAAGCGCACAATTCCATCAGATCACTTGCTTTCAGACACCATCAATGACTCCCTTTTACTTCTGGTGTTCAAGTGAAACTCCTCCCAGAGGAGGTCAAAATTTTTCAGAACTTAACTCCTCCAACAGGAGTTTATGCTCTACCTCAGTCAAACCCAAAGTGTTCCCCAAAGCCCCTGCCTCTCTCTTCTTATCTCCCCCCACCCATGCAGAAGCATCGGTTGCCCACAGCCATTGGAGCTTTGCCAGCAGCCACTTGCCAGGGCACCTGCACTGCCCACACCCAGCCCAGCTTGGGGCGGGGTAGGGGGTGGGGAGTCAGCTGTAAGGAGAGGCTGTAGTCCTGGCATCCTCAGTAGCAGCTTGGCACAGAATCGTTCACAGAACTGTTAGGGCAGCTGGATGACACACGACATAGTTAAATAGGCTTTTGTGATTGGCCTGGGGACCTAACCACTGTATATAAACGTTATTTGAATGACTGTATGGCATTGTTTCCATGGAGAAATCTGAGCTCAAAGCATCCGACCAAAAACGACCTTTGGGGACCTCCCCTTTGTGCTCTAGGGGGGCCTCTGTGGGTTTGGTTCCAACAGCAGAGGGAACCCCTGTGAAAACCTTGATTCTGGCCTTTTGTGGCTGGGACTGGGTGCGGGCGAGGAAGGTCCGGAGCCTCTATCTATTTAAGTCTGATCTTCTCTGGATCTGAGGCCTGCAAGGGAGATAAAGGGGTGTCTGAAGTTCTCCGGCCTTGGAAATTGAGGTGAAGGGCATGGATGATCCCAGAGAGATGAGATCGGGGGCTTCCTCCTCCATGTGTCCTCCTTCTGCTGTGGGAGGGCAGTGTGGTGAACGAGAGCTCAGCGGGTGAGGAAGGAGAAGCAGAGCTGAGGCTGGCAGGGGTGGCTCCGTCTGCGGGTGTCGGCCAGGGTCTGGGCGCCAGCACCAGGGGGCAGCAGAGGCGGAGGGAAGCGCGGCCCCGGGCTGCCCGCGCGGGGGAGGGGTTCGCCTGCCACCCGGCCGGGCGGGGCTGAGCACCGAGAAGCCCAGGGGACAGCTTCCAGAAAGAGTTAGCTCCGCCGCCCAGGATTTTGTCCTTGGGGGACTGTTAAGGCGGCGCCATCCAGGATCGGCCTGGAAAGAAGCACGGGGAGAGGGACGCGGGCGCTGGCTACCCGGGCTAGGGGTGCGAGGTCCAGTCGCACCAGGGGATTGCGGATGGGAAACCGGCACTCGAACACCGCGCATGCGGTTACAGCTGCCCACTCCTAGCCTCAGCAGCCAGGCGCCCTAACAGAGAGAGGGGAGTCCCAGTTGGGATGAGACCCTGGGACAAGTTTTCATCTACCGCTGGACGGAGGAGCCAGGCAATGCTGTGTGAGGAGGCCAGCTAGGGAGGCCTGGGTATCCTGGTGAGTCAAGGACAGAAGGCCCTACTGGGACACCCGACCTGGAGGGGAAAGGAGCAGCTGAGTAAGCCAGGAGAGAAGATTGGGACGGAGGGGGACTGTGCTTCCGACCCAACACAAAGCCTCCAAAGATATACACATAACCACAGGCGATACGGAGGGTCTAGCCATAGCCTTGGCTTTTTACAACAGGACATCGCAAGCCTGGGGGAGGGATAAGATGACCAGGAGTACAGGTGGAGTAAGCATTGTCTTGGAAGTGGGCCTCAGTTTCCTGATTTGGAAAGATTAGACTAGGCCATCCAAGGCTCCTTCCAGCTCTGAAATCCTGAAGTTGGGAGGGACTAGGAGAGGTAAAGGCTGTATCCCAGGTGGAAGAGAGGGCAGGCACACCCACACCCAGAAACAATCCCACACCTGTGTTGGAATCCTGAGCCAGAGGGGCACTAAGCCCCCACCTCATGTCTCTGGGGCATCTGCTTGTGCTTTCTTTTCTGTACTTTGTCACTCAGGTTTTATAAACTCTGGGCCCTGATACCCCACCTGGACAAGCCCTCCAAGGCATTGGGAGTAAACCATCCATTTCTGGTTAAGAGCTCAGCTGGGAAAATGGAGTATTGAATGAGGGCAAGGGGATTGAAATAACAACACAAGCACCAACACATATACCCAGGGCAAAGACACCACATTATTTAAACATCAGTCGGAATGGACACTGGGCATATGATCCTGGGAGTCCCTTCCATCCAGACATTAATCCTTTAATTGCAGGATCAAGGAAGGTGAGGGCACACAGGAGAGGGACTGGAGTGGCCAGGATGGCAATGAGATAGATACTCAGGGGGCTCAGGCCCATAGTGATTTATCAGCCAATATGGAAGAATTTTAATATTTCAACAATCTGCTGGATACAAGTCCTGTACACACTCCACACTGTTCTGTTTCTTCCCTGGGGGAGAGGCCTGGTCCTCAAATAGCAGACATTGCCTGCCAGACCCAGACCAAGTGAAAGACGACAGCAGTTACATGGGCCAGGGAGCCAACACCTGGTAGATAGAGGTGAGAAAGCCCCTCCCTGGGCAGAAAGAGTCAGAGCCCTGAGGCAAAGGAGACCATATATTCTGACGTTCACAGTGGGTGCTACAGGTGGGCTGTGAGGGAGGTGGGGTTTAGCCCGGAATCCCCCACACATAGTCACTGAGGAAAGGCCCTGAGGCAAGGCTGGGGTGCCCAGGCCCACCCCTGGAGAGCTCTGTCTCCAACTTCTGCTGATTTTTGTTGACATTTCTCTTTATCTTTCTTGTCATTTTGTTTTCCACTCTTTAAATAATATAATTACTTTTAAATACAAAATACACAGTGTCCTTTCTCTTCTCTTCCACTTGTTTGGGGGGATTGGGAGGTGAGTTTTAAATAAGGGTCTCAGCTCTCTAACAGGTTGCAGGCTCCAGGTTGGAGGCCCAAAAGCCCCAGATGCCACCCCTCCCCTGGGGTGTCCTGGCACCCACTTCACCCATTCCCTGGCCTGCCCCTGACTGAGGGCTCTCGTCACCAGGGCCCATTGTCCCCTAGATGGTGAGGAGGCCTCTTGGGAGGTGGCACAGATGGATGCTGGAGATCCCAGGTGCACCTGCTTCCAATGGACAGGATCAGACAGCACAGTCCTAGCCCATGAAGCAGACAGGCCCAAGCAGCACTCCTCCCCGCCTTGGGGGGGCCCCCAGGTCTGAGAAGGAGGCATCTAGCACTGGCAGCTGCTCCAACACAGGTGTCCGCACCTCCAGCACCGTTCGGCCTTGCTGTGTCTTGAGGGAGAGACAGGAGAGGAAGAAGTGAGTGTGGTAGAGGCACCCCTACCCCCAACCTCAGGCCCAGGCTTGCCTCTCCTTAGTGCCTTGACTCGATCTGTGTGACTTGGGATGTAGAGATTAGGGGTATCTGTGTGCCCACCTGTCACTCCATGAATGTGTGTTCGTACTCCATGTGTCTCTGCTGGACACCTGTGTCAGTGTGTGCGCAAGCCTGCATGACTCACCCTGCGTGATGCTGGGGTGGGCATAGATGAACTCCACACAGACAGCTCACATAAGTGGCTTCCATCCTTCCCACCCTCCTCACCTCTTTTGAGCGCCCTTGAGCATATCTGACACAAAGAGGCTGAAATCCTCCCTGCACTTCCTGGATGGGCTACCCAAGGGGTTTTCCCATGTCCTTCCTCCAGCCCGAGTCTGGGACCTGCCTGCCACCCAGCTCTTCCTGGTTCTCACCTGGCAGCCATCTCTGAATTCCTTGACATAGGGGCTGGTTTCTGGGCTCAGCTCATCCTCATTGGCTCCCCGGAGTCTCAGGGGACCATCACGAGCTGCTCCAGAGCATGGGTAGGAGACATCCTGGTGTGCTGAGACACTGAGCAGTCTCAGGAAGGTGAGCTGGACCACACCCACCAGGGAGCCCTCTGAATCCACATAAGAGAACTGGAAGGAGAGAGAGGGCTAGGGTCAGGGGGCAGACAGACATGGGCAAGGAGCATCTACAGCACCAGGGCAGCTGAGCCAGGGCCATGAGCAGGGAATAGGAGGAAAGGGCTGAGGGATAGATGAGGGCCAAGTGTAAGCCAGGGAACTGGCTGTAAACAAAGGCAAACTTTTGTTTGGGGTTGTCATGAGGAGACAAAGTGAACATCCAAGGACTGGTAAGAAGGACAGGAAGGAGCCAAGGAATGGAGAAGGGTCAGCAGACTCTGGGAGAGAAGGGAGCAGCCAGGGGACTTGTCACATAAACTCAGAAACCACGGGTCCCTGAGGGGATACACTATGGGCCAGGGGAAGGGAAGTCAGGGGCTGGCTCTCACCTGTGTGACATCATCCCTGGGAGTTACACAGGTTTCCCCTCCTGCTGTGAAGTTGCAGAATACCCGGAAGGCATCCCGAGCACAGCCCTGGTTGGGATCAACCCAGTACTCTCCTGTTAGATAAGGCAGAAGGAAAGTCAAGGCCACCCAGGTCCCAGGGTCCAGGATGCTGTCCACCCTGACATTCCCTCTCCCCCTCCAACAGTTCCACACCCGCCAGCCCTCCCTACCATGCTCTCTGTCTCCTAGGCCTCATCTTCTCCCACCCAGAGCATCATAAAACATCCCACCCTACTGCATCCCAGCCTCACTGTGTACCCTGGTCCCCACAGTAACCCCAGGCTCCTCTGACTGGAGGAGGTACAAGTGTGGACATCCCCACACTGGAGATAATGTGTGGTTGGAGGTGCTTATACAGATTCATCTGTGTAGATACAAATAAGTGTGTACACACAAATAAGTGTTACATATGTGTATGTTTATCTGCTGCTGTAGACACTGGGCTGATAACGATCTGGTACACACTGGCAGGCCCATATCACTTGCCAAACTATTGAAATTCTTCTGACCCAATTGGTAAACACCCACTGTTCCAAGCCCCTCAACCCTTACCCCACACCCAACACCTTGTCTAAGACTCCCTTAACACTCAAATTGCTTGTTCAGTGCCTATGCTGTGGGTAAGATTGTTAGGTCCCCTGAGGGACTGACCATCAGGCAGCTCCGGGTGGCATAGCTTCAGGTCCTGGCAGGTGCGAGCAGGGCTGTCCTGGGTTCCTGTTGGCCGCCTCATCTGTTCAATCTCCTCCCGAAGGGAGTCCAGTGAGCCAAAGATCTCCTCCAGACCTCCAGGACTGCCTGGGGCCCCCCTGGTTGGCACGGCCTCATCTTCCTGCATCAGGCGACTTCCATCCACAGAGCGTCTCGTCTTCTTAGGCATCTGGATGGGCAGTGGCTGGATCACCTCGCCTGGGGGGCCCTGCATGGAGGGACAGGTAGAGAGGCCAAAAGATGATGTTGGTATGAGGGTGAAGCAGAGAAACACCAGAGCAGAAAGGGACAGTCAGAGAAGCAGGCCCTGTCTTTTCACTCACCGGGTGTCCTGGAGGACCCTGGATGCCCTTCTCTCCTTTGGGTCCAGCTGGGCCCTGATAAAGGAGTAAATGCAGACTTAGAGGGGTCAAGAGGTCAAGCACGGGATCAAGGTCCCAGCAGGGTCAAATCTGTCTCCTGGCTCAAAATGAGGGGCTCCACAAAGGGAGTCTATTTGCCCTGGAGAGACAGTGTCAAGTCTAGCTGGGGGAAGCAAAGGTCAGAACTGATGGCAGTCACTCACTGTGGCTCCTTTGGCTCCTTTGGGGCCAGCTGGTCCCTATGAAATGAGGAACAAGAAAAAGATGGTCACTGCAGAGGAAAGATGGACTCAAAGGAATGGAGAGGCAGGGTCTGGAGGGCAGGCAGGAGGAAACATGAGGACATTTGGGAAGCCCTGAAAGTATGGGGAGGAAACACTGGGGGTGGGAGGATGAAAGAGGATACTGAAGACTATGTGAGTCTGGCGGTTGCCATAGAAGTCACTGGGAGGTCACAGGGTGGGGATGAGTAGGGTTTAAGGCACTTAGTGGAGGAACAGATGAGGTACTCACAGGGAGGCCAGGGGGCCCTCCAGGGCCAATGGGGCCTGATGCCCCTGGGATACCCTAGGAAAGGGAGGGGACTGTTCAACTGGGTCCTTCTCCCCACCCTTCCCAAGCATCTATTCCCTTACCCACAGCTGAGTCAGAATCTACCCCTCCCCACCCCAACATGAACCCTCACCCACAGGCTCTCTACTCACCGTCTCCCCCTTCTGCCCAGGGGAGCCCTGAGGGCCAGGAAGTCCCCGATCTCCCTTCTCTCCCTGCTCCCCTGGAGGTCCAATCAGTCCTATGAGACCTGGGTGACCCTAGAAAAGGGAGCAGGTGGTCAGGTACAGAGAGGAGTCACATGGGTGGGGATAAGGGCCAAGAAGGTCTGTGAGTGCCTCTCACTGAGCAAGGACACCTAAGGACTGGAGGCCTGAAGCAGAGCAATGGGCCTTTGGGGTCCCCACTGGTTTCCTGGAATGATGTTGATGGAAGTCATCTGGCCTCATGTCTGTCACTTACCTTCTCTCCCTTGGCTCCAGCATCGCCCCGGAGACCAGGAAGCCCTGGAGGTCCCTATGAGGAGACAGGAAGTCATTCTCTCCAAGCGAAGGGGGACTAAGTTCTCAATCTGTCGATCAGCCCAATCCCAGTCACTCACCATAGGACCTGGGGGTCCAGCCTGCCCTGTGGCTCCAGGACGGCCTTGCTGACCCTGCATATTGGAAGGGACCACAGGGGTCAAGAAGTGTATCCCCACACTACACCCTTCCTGTCCCTTCACCCCCAACTCCGACCACAGCCCTTCCCTGCCATGACTCACCACTGAGCCCGGAAGCCCCCTCAGACCATCAGGGCCAGGTTTCCCTGCTGGGCCTGCAGGACCCACAGGGCCTGTCTTCCCTGGGGCACCCACAGCACCAGGGTCTCCCTGAAACACACATAAGGATCATGTCCTGGCTTGGTGCTCCTAGCACGGTGGTTACAGTGTCAGCCACATACACGGAGGCTGGCAGGTTAGAACCCAGCCCAGGCCAGCTAAACGACAATAACAACTGCAACAAAAAAATAGCCGGACACTGTGGCAGGCAGGTGTAGTCCCAGCTACTTGGGAGGCTGAGGCAAAAGAATCTCTTAAGCCCAAGAGTTTGAGGTTGCTGTGAGCTATGACACTACAGCACTCTACTGAGGGCAACATAGTGAGACTGTCTCAAAAAAAAAAAAAAAAGGATCATGTCCTAAAGGGCAGAGGAGGAGTATGGCTGGGAGCGTAGGGTCCAAGGTAGCAGGGGTAAGGCAGGGAGAAGGGGCCAAACCCTAGGAGCCCCTAGGGCAGGAACAAGTATAGGGAACCCTGTGCCCAAAACGGGCTCAACATGGGAATGGTGGCCATGGGGTAGGTGTCTGGAGATGGAGGAATCTGAGGGGCAGGAAGACGGAAGAAGGCAGTGCCCAGGGCAGCCTCTCCCTCACCTTTGCTCCTTTCTCTCCTTGTCGCCCCTCTGGACCTGGTGCACCAGCAGGACCCTGCAGAGGGGCAGAAAGCAAAAGAAGATGCAGTGGACAGACAGGCTCAACTCTCCCCCCACCCCATCCTCCAGTAGACAGACACACACACAAGTGCACACACAGACACAGACATTAAGAACAGGTACAGCTGAACCAGTTATTGAAATATTGAGTAGTTCTTTACATTTAGTAAAGAACCACTTGGCCACACCCCACCTAGCAACATACCTCCCCAGCAACTAAAAGGTTAACCCTGGCCCAGCAGGGACCCTCCAGAAGAGCCAGCCAGCCCCCTCCTGCAGTGTCCATTCTGATTGGTAGATAAATATCACCACCTCTGGCAAGAACATGTATTCCAAAAACCCAGGAACAAACATACCCAAGATACACTGCACACTTAACAAACCCATCTGCTCATACACACAAAAACCCCATCCAAGGACAATACAGACGTCAGGCATCTCCCTGCCTATGCCACCGGCCATTGCCCAATCTCCCAGCACATTGCCCAGCAAGTGCCTCCTAAGGTTCTAGGTGTCCACTTCACTTACCCGCTTTCCAAGTGGCCCAGGGGGTCCATTCTCCCCAGTAGGACCAGGGGATCCCTGGAGAGAGGAATTAGGGTGACTGGGTGTTTAGCCTCCAGAAAAGGGACCCCCCTTCAGGAGTGGGGCACAGATGGGGTGTAGGGTCTCAAGGTTTGAGTTCAGTGGGAGCAGCAAATTCCCTGGTCACTCACAGGCTGTCCTGGTTCACCATCCTCTCCACGATCACCCTTAGCACCATCCTGGCCCTGTAGGGATGAAGCAAGGTCAGAGGTGGGCTCCCAACCTGAGTAGCATCACCCCTAAAACTCCCAATCTTCCTATTCTCCTGCAGCCTTGCGAAACCTGTAGCTTCCCAGCACCCAAGCCCACCAGCCACACAGTGCACACCTCTGTACAGAGGCCCTCCACAGACACCTGACCCTTTTTGCTGCTTCTCCTCCCTGGGTAAGACTCACCCGAGGGCCACTTTCTCCAGGGGGTCCAGGGTCACCAGGAAAACCAACAGGACCCTGATCCAGAGAGAGAACAAGGGTTACAGTCAGAGCCTCCTAAGTCCACCCAACAGACTCCCACAGGCACATGTCACTCTCCTCTACAGACGGTGCCCACTGGCACTGCCGAGGAAGAGGGTCTCTTGCAAATCTTCCCCCCAACCCTCACCTTGAACATGCTCATGTTCTCTCTGGATGATAGAGCCTATGCATCCCTGCCAGGAGATCCCATTCCCAGAGCTTCCCTCCCAAGTATCCCCCACCCAGAGGTTCCCCACACTCCAAGATTCTCCCTCACACACACCCATATTTCCCAGGTATCTCATTCACAGGACCCGCCTCAGCTCCCCCAAACCCTGTAAACTCACAGGGTTCCCTTTAGGGCCATCGTCGCCCGTGGGGCCTTTAGGCCCTGGTGGTCCCGCCTCTCCTGGCTGTCCTGACTCTCCTTTTTCACCGCGCTCCCCACGAGGACCCTGCAGAACAAGTGGAGAGTATAAATGGCCCTGGAGGTCTTGAAGATTGGGTTACAGCCTCTGCTTCCAAGACACCTTTAGCCTCCCTCCACTCCTCTCAGTGACAATGAGATACACACAGAAAGTCAATCTATGGGGGAGTCCCTTGGCCCCTCTGCCCTTCAAGGAGAGCATAGAAGGCTCACTCCAACCCAGCAATAAGGTGTTGCAGAGACTCCGGGCTGCAAAGGAATTTCAGCTCAAGGAGGTCCCAGGAGGTAGGATGAGGTGGGTGAAAGGGATTAGGGGGTGGGATCTCAGAGCTGTCACTCACTTTGACACCTGGCTCCCCCTGGACCCCTGGAGATCCTGACTCTCCTGGCTCCCCCTGCAAAGAGATTAAGGTCAAATACTTCCTTCTTAAAACAACAACAACAACAACAACAAAACCCTATATTCCCCACATCACATTCTCTTTTGTACCCTCAACCAAAATTTGCAGAAATCCAACCCTCATCCCCTACCCCCAAGACTGGCCCATTCACCCCCTTTCCAGTTACCTTCTCTCCAGGGGGACCCAGGTTCCCAACACCTCCAGGAGGACCTTGTGGGCCCTGGAAGAGGAACAAAAATAGGGTCATTGCTTGTGAGGAGGGGCCATTCCAGGTGCAGAGGCCTGGATGAGGACCTACGGCCACAGCAGTGAGACAGTAGGAGGTCTTCCAGGGGCTGCTCTTGATACCTGAGGTGAGACTAGAGTTTATGGTCTGGAAAAAGGGAGGCAAAGGGTTAGACCTGAAGGGAACAACAAGGGCTGAGATGACTCACATCAGCACCATTGGGTCCAGCTGGGCCTCGAGGTCCTGGGGGGCCAGGTGGTCCCTGGAGAAACAGATACATCAGACATAAAGAAGGGAAGGGAGAGACAGAGAAAGAGTGCTATAGATGGGCATGAATGGTGGAGGGAGGAGCAGCAGTGAGGCCAGGGAGTCAGCAGGGTGTGGGTTGGGGGGCTGGCTGAGGGCAGTAGGGTCACACTCACCATAGGACCCACATCTCCTGTTTCTCCCTTCTCCCCAGAGGGGCCTGGCAAACCCTGTATAAGTATACAAAGCACAGATCCTGGACCAACTCACCCAAAGAATGGCCCCAGGCAGACAAGGCCCCACATCTCCTCTCCTGAGACCACAAAAACCTCCCAGTCCTCTACCTCCTCCTCCCCAGGCCTCATCAATAGGCTGTTGGCAGGATTTGGAACAAACAGCAGCCCACCCTGACCCCACCTCTCAGCCCCTGTCCTCACTCCCTAACTCACCTGTAGGCCAATGGGTCCTGGAGGCCCATTGAATCCTCTTGTTCCTTCATCACCTTTGGCTCCAAAGTGTCCCTGGGGGCCCCGAGCTCCGGGCTCCCCATCTGCTCCCTGGAGGGAGGAAGCAGGGATAAGGACACAGAAGTAGATTATGAGTCAGGTGTTCTCTACCCACAAGCACCAGGCCCAGAGCCCCTACTCCCACCCTCAACCCCAAGGGTAGAGGGGAACTAAAGACAGACGAGAGCCACAAGAGCCTCAATATGGGCAGAGGGGTCACTCACCGCTGCTCCAGGTTGTCCCACAGGACCAATGGGTCCAGGGGGTCCAGGAGGACCCTGAGAGAGAAAGGAGAATCAGAGACACCAAGACAAAGAGATACCATGTGAAAACAAGGTTAAAAGCCAGATGACATCAAGGTCATGGGCACTTACATGTTCTCCCTTGTTCCCTTTGGTGCCCTTCTGTCCAGGGTCCCCCACTTCACCCTAGGAGAAGAAGGCAGATGAGATACGACAGGGGCCAGGCTAATTCCCAGATAAGCCACCTCTTTCTGGAGAGAAGATTGCTCAGGGCATGTGGGTTCCTCACCTTGTCTCCATCCTCTCCGGCCACACCTGGGGGCCCAGCAGGACCAGGAAGTCCCACAGGACCCTGTACCCCATCACGGCCAGTTGGACCAATAGGGCCCTTCTCACCCTGTGGGATATGATAAAATAGTCATGGCCTGGAGGCAACTCTCACACTCAGACACCAAGCCAGAAATCCTTAGTAGCTCATCACCTTGACTCAAGAGCCCTCCCCAGTACCCCTTCCCTAGAGCCTCCATACTCACAGGGACTCCTTTCTCTCCAGCTGCTCCAGGGGGACCCTGTGGGCCTGGGCGCCCTGGGGGTCCAATGGGTCCCCCTGATCCCGCTGCACCTCGCTCCCCAGGGGAGCCCTGAGAGAAGAGATGGAGTCAGACTCCCAGGGAGGATACCCCAGCCCACCATACCACCCCTGATCACAATTCCCAGGAAAAGAGCCCCAAATCAGATGCATTATGGCTGACCGTAGATTCCTTCTGCCAGTCCCCATCCCTGCCTAATCCAGATGCCATGCCCACACTTCCTCGCCCACACCCTTTCCCAGTTCCTTCCTACTGCCACCCCAGACAGGGACCCCAGACTCACTGCAGGGCCAGGGGGCCCAGCCGGACCTTCATTCCCCTTCAAACCAGGTCCACCCTGGGAACCAAAGATTTGGGAAACATGAGACTTCACAGGAACAAGAAGGATGATGGGAGATGAGCTCAGAGAGGGCACCTGGGGGTGACAGAGAGGGGGCCAGGATGCTTGGTGACTTGTTAGAGGCAAGGGTTTGGGAGTCACTCACAGCAGTGCCTGGCAGGCCTCTCTCCCCTGGGAAGCCCCTCAGACCAGCAGGCCCATCCTTCCCTGGGGCCCCAGGGGGACCAGGGTCACCCTGAAAGAAAAGGAAAGGTGATGAGTCACAGCCATGTTCCCAAATCAGAGATGCCTAGTCCCCCTCAAATCCCCAACTACCCACTCTTTTAGCACCCCAACCACAGTCCCCCAAGTTCCTCTCTGCCCAGCCCCTTACTGACCTTCGTTCCTTCTTTTCCAGCTGTCCCAGTCAGTCCCTGCTCTCCAGGGGGTCCTGGGGGGCCCGGGTGACCTCTCTCCCCCATAGGGCCAGTTTCTCCTGCAGCTCCCTAGAAAAAGGAAGAGGCCTCACTCTTGAGCCCTTCATCTCACTTTCTGCTGAAAGAGCCCACCTTGGCCACTCTAAAATATCCCTCTTGAACCCCTTTATTCCTGCCCCAAAGTTCCTGGATGCTCTCCTGGCTGTCACTGGGTTTCTCCTCCCCAGTGTACAGTAATTGCACCAACTTGTGTCCCTGTCAACTTACTGGGGGTCCCTTGTGTCCCTCTTCTTAGAAACAAGACAGTGAGAGAGGGCCCAGGAAATAGACTGACCCCTTTTCAGGACCCCTGCCCCAAATCCAGCTCCCACCATTGACCCTAGCTCCAGGGGTCTGAGTCAGGCAGAACAGGGCAGGGGTGTATGGCTGAGGAAAGAGGGATAGACAGCATAACTCCAGGGTCTGGGGTCCATTCTCTTCTGGCAACAGACCTACCTGAGGTCCCACCACTCCTGGGGGACCAGGGGGGCCAGTCTTCCCTTGGAAACCCTGAGATAAGAAGAGAGGAGAATGCAATGAGAGCATGCTGGACACTGTAGGGCAGACCCCATGCTCCTAGGGGAGGGGGGAGGTCATACTTAGACCTGGGCTGTTGAACTGAGCAGCTCCCCTCTGTCAGGATGCCCCTGTGGGCCTTCCGTGGTTTGAGGGTTCTAGGATTTGAGGGAATGGGTAGCCCAAGAATGAATAGCCAGGGGTATCACTTACCACTTCTCCTCTTTGGCCCGGGTGTCCCGGAAGCCCATCCTTCCCAGCGGGGCCCTAGGAGGAGTACAGATGTCAGGAGAACTCTAGGCTAGAAAGGGGCATAGAGAAGGACTCAGAGAACCAAAGTGGCACAGATCTCAGAGGTCAACTTACCGGGGGTCCTTTGGGGCCAGGAAATCCATTGGGACCCTGAGGTCCGGGGAGACCCTAAGGACAGAGATGGGTTGAGTCAGTGGAATGGGCCAAGTGCTAGGCAGGGGACACAGCCTCTTCCCTGGGGTGAGGAAGGAGAAGGTTCCACCCAGGGTCCCTGGGGAACCCTGGAGAAGGGGAGACTTGCCACACTCACCCTTTCTCCAGGGGGTCCATGGGGTCCATCACCACCAGATGTTCCCTGGGGGAAGGGGGAAAACAGAGTCAGAGAGTAGGGGGAGCTGCCTTCTAGCTGTCTCCAAGGTCAGAGGGGTGAGGGGGAGCTCAGCAGGAAGATGGACTCATGCAGAGGCCACTAACCTTAGCTCCAGACTTTCCTGTGGCACCTCGGGGTCCTCGCTGACCCCGTGGACCCTAGATAGAGAGGAGGGGAGTGGTCAGAAAAACCTAAATGCACCCTTTGGATTTTAGCCTCCTCTTTCTCTACCCCTTGCACTCACCGTGGGGCCCCGTTCTCCTCGAGGCCCTGGTTTCCCTGACAGGCCCTGGTGGGAAGGAAGTAAAGAGAGATTGTCATCTAGGGCTTGACTCCCCACAGAGAGCCCCCAGAGCCCCCAGTCCTTCCCTCCACTCCTTCCCTCCACTAGAGGTTCCCTTCCCTCAGCTTACCCGGGCTCCTTTCTCTCCACTGGCTCCAGGAAAGCCAGGAAATCCCAGGGACCCCTGGTGTGGATGGGGAAGGATGGAAATTGAGAAGTAATGAAAGAGGAAGGGCCAAGGGGGATCAGGAGGGATCACAGAGGCAGTGGCTTGGGTAACATGGGCTTAGTCAGTAACTAGATGGACAAACTCCTGCTGCTCTCTGGGCCTCTGCTTCCTGGTCTGTAGAATGGGGGTCAGCTAAATTCTCTCTAGGGTCTTCTACTGCTCTGCTAGCCTGTGTTCCTGGAATAGGGGTCAGGGAAGGGGAAAGGAGGAGGAGCACCAACAGAACATTACATCACCTTAGGACCTTGGCGTCCAGGGTAGCCAGGCAGACCAGGAACACCCAGCTTGCCCTGTGGAGACAGGGAGCCATTAGGAGAGAGGGGAGCCACTGTTACCATTCCATCCCTAGAGACCCCAGCCCTCAGAGACAACAGCCACATGCCCCACAAACCCCAGCCTCTGGTCTCCTCTACACCCAGGATGTCTGGCTTTCATAGTCTCTCCTTGACAGTAGATTTCCCCAACTCTAGGGCTAGGATATCACCCCCCTCATGTCTGTAGCTCCATCTTGTCCTTCAAAGTCAATATGATCCTGCTGCTGCCCACCTGTCAACCTCAGCACACCCCCACCCACTCCACTAAGACCAGTGCCCCTGCAGCACACCACCCCAATCCCATGCATGCACCCTCCTCCCGGTGCTCCCAGGCTCATCCTGCCCAGGCAGCTGTGCAGCCGTGCTGGAAGCAACAACTTTGCAGCTGGACTGCCTGGGCTCAAACCCTGGCCCTGCCCTTCACTGGCTATGTGATTAACATGCATCTTGACATCCTCGGGCCTCTGCAAAACCTCACCTGCAAAACAGGACCATCATATGCCCTCCTCACAGCACTGACAAAAGGAATTAGTGCCTGGCACATGCCAAGCACTTGGTGAGAGTCAACTCTGGAGATCACAGATCTCACCGGCTTAGACTCTCCCTTCTCAGAACTCCTGCTCCTCTGAGTCTAGACACATTTTCATTCTGCCTCATACCCATAGTTACCCCACATGCCTCATCTCTACCAAATATTCATGACAGAGAATTTTCCTTGACTGTTTACATATCCCCTGGCAACCTGTCAGCAGCCAGGAGGTGCTGCATACAGAGAGGAGCATAATGAATGCACGCTGTCTTTGACTGACTCTGACTTCAGCAGTGGGCATCCCCATGCCCACTCTGACCCCAGTGTCCATGTCCCCTGAGGACCCAGGCACAGACTGCCTCATTCCATCACCTTCTCACCCATGAGCCCCGGGGGCCCAGGGTCTCCAGTGGGTCCAGTGCGTCCCTTTGGCCCCTCAGGACCATCTTCTCCCCTAGATCCAGGAACTCCAATCTCACCCTGAGTGCAAGGGTAGGAGAAATAAGTTTTGGAGGCCGAAGGTAGATTCTGGGCCAGAGGAGAAGCAGGCACCAGAGAGGCTAAGTGGAGATGTCAGGGTCCCAGAAGCTATTACAGGACAGAGAGCCCACAGGGGCAGTGTGGGACAGACAGTGGGGCTGGGATCAGGCTCCCAGTGGAGCACAGCACCAAAGTTGGGGAGCCCAGGGTCTCAGGGCAATAAACTAGTAATTGGGGCTCCAAAGTAGAGGATCATTAGGATGCGGAGTTGGGAACCAGAATGGGGTTTTTACTCACCCTGTCACCTTTCACGCCTATGTCACCTTTGAACCCAGGAAAGCCATCCTCACCCTGAGAAAGACGAAGATAAGAGGACACCAAAGATGACAGAATGTTGGGTTTTCAAAGGGAGGGTTTCAGAGAACATGGGTGAAAGAGTGGGCTGGGGAGCTGAAGGGCAACATGGGTAGGCTGGAGGGAAGTGTGAGAAGAGGAGATGGCAGGAAGGTCATGTGGCAGGATGGAGGTGCTGGCATGCAGGGGGCATGGTGCTCACCTTCTCACCCTTATGACCCTTTAGACCCCGAATTCCATCCACACCCTAGAATGAGAGGGAGACAGAGGCAGAGTGATCAGGGGGTGGAGGGGTAGGAGAACAGAGCTCCCAAGACCTCATTTTGCTCGCCAGACCACAGCCTAGTAGTTGGTTACCTTGACACCTCGAGGTCCTGGGTATCCTAGAGGACCCTGAGGTCCAGATGGACCCTGGGAAAAGAAAGAGAGTGTCAGTGTGGGGGGCCCCAGAAAGGAGAAATGGAAGTAATGACATTAGAGTCTGGGTAGGGTTACAGGGCACAGGGCTTGAGAGTATTATGATAAGGAAATACCAAGGACTCAGAGGCCGCAGAGTCTGGGGGAGATGTGGGAGATCTCACCTGGTTTCCCTTGGTTCCAGGAGGACCTTCCTTCCCGGGATGACCCTAGGAGTAGGGAATAGAGAAGGTGACTATTTGGCCCTACACCCCTCCCTACACTTCTCTAACCCAAATTCCCTGTGACCTAATGAAGCTAACTGAACATGGACAAACACTACCAGTGAACTTTCAGTGCCAGGAACACACTGGATGGATGGTCACTGAGGGAGCTTAGAGGCTGTGCCTAGGGGTAGAGAGCTGGGGGTAACTGGATTAAAAAGTAGGGACTCACTCACCGGGGGTCCATCTGAGCCAGGCATGCCAGGGAGCCCTGGTTTCCCTCGAGGACCCTACAGGAAGACAAGGAGGCTCAGGGGTCACCAGAGGGGTCATGTCTGGCGCTGAGGTCCCAGCAGACATTTAGGGTGCTCCCTACACCCACCATGCAAGCCCCTTGTCTCTCAAATCACTTTCTCACTTACCTTCTCTCCATGAGGACCGATGGCACCCTGGGGCCCTGGGAGACCCTACACATAGAGAGAGAAAGGTCTCAGGAGTCTCCATTCTGTCCCATAGAGAGAGTAGGTGAGCCATCTTCTCCTGCCCATTCAGAGCATGAGCAACGAGAGCCTAAAATGCTTAATTTCCTATTGCCATCTGGGGTCTGACCCATTGTGGAAGCCCAGGGGAAGTCACTAAAGTTGGGGAGGGGGTGGGCAGGACCACTCACCTGGGTCCCAGGGGTGCCCTGTTGTCCAGGAGGTCCTGGCTCTCCTTGGGGTCCCTAGAAACAAGTGACCAGGCAGGGGTCAGAGGAGATAGGGGCAGGTGAGATGGGAGTAGATCTCTGGAGGGAGGGGAGGGCAGAGAGTGAAGTCCCAGTAGATCAGCCAAGAGGGTAAGAGTGGAAAGTAGGCAAATGGTTAATACTGTGGTGAACAGGACCCTGGCAGGGACCTCAGGGATGGAGATCATGGTGGAGTCTCCATTCCCATCACTCACCAAGCTCCCTTTGGGGCCTTGGGGACCATCCATGCCTCGGACACCCTGAAACATGAGAGGAGTGTGAGCAATCCCTGGAGGGACTTTTGGCTCTGAGAGTCCCAGCTATTCCAGAAGTGGGACTGTCAGACCTCCAGTTCATCCCAAACCTAAGCAAACATAGCCAGCCCAGATCTGCAGGGCGTGGGTTTGTGGGATTTTGTTTTGTTTTCCTTGAGGATTTATTTTTCTTTTGGCTATGTACAGAGCCTTTGGTGCACTGCACCACATGGCCCTCCCCATGCATCTGGGGGCAAAGGCTGAAGCGGGGCTATGTGGAGACCAGGGAGGGGGGCAGGTGAGGATGGAAGACCACTGGGGAGGTCAAGCAGTCACACCAGGGCTGGAAGTCAGGGAGTCACTTACTGGGGGTCCAGGAATACCAGGTGGGCCTTTGGGGCCAAGGAGACCTCGAGGACCCTGCATTCAGGGTAAATGGAGGAGATAACATGGATGGGTTAAAGAAAATGTGTCCTTTTAATGCCCATGAACTCCTGGCTTCCCCAGAGCCCCCTCCTCCAAACCAACCCCCTGGACACTCACTGACTCTCCAGGCAGCCCACGGGGCCCAATCTCTCCATCATCTCCCTGGAGGAGAAAGACATGGTGAAATGGCTTTGCCTTCTACACTTATCTTGCACCCAGCCCTGTGCTTGCCATAACACTTACCCGCTCTCCATCCTCACCAGGGGGCCCTGGAAGGCCCTGGGCACCAGTATCCCCCTGGAAAATAGGGAACAGGTAAGAAGGGCCTCAGAGCCTCCCAACACAGGCAGACACAGACCCTCTTAGATTCACAGAGCTCCTGCAGACCCCCAAGCCTCCTTTCCTTGCTTTCTCTCCCTCCACAGATCTACTCCCATCACACCTGCCCCCAATATACTTACTCTGTGTCCCTTCTCCCCAGGTAGCCCTGGGAGTCCATCAAAACCTCGGTCACCCTAGGAGGAAGAGGGGAAACCAGAGTGAAAGCCTGGCCCCTTCCCACCTCAGCCCTCCCTACAGAGTTCTGAGTGGAAAATGGATGCATCCTGGGTGATCCCAGGGAACATCATCATTCCCAGGCAACAAATGAGCACAGGTAAGGCTGGGAGACACAGGTATCAGAGAAGAGCCTATTACCTTCACTCCAGGTTCTCCAGGCATCCCTCGGGCTCCATCAGCACCTGCTCTGCCCTGGAAGTGCAAAGGAAGCAAGGGAGATCCAGAAAGGGGTGAAGTCTTCCATGTTCCATGCCCCTCTCCCTCAATACTCATCCCACCCCTGGTGGACTCACCCTTCGCCCAGCTTTGCCAGGAGGGCCTGCAAGGCCCTGAGGTCCTCTGGGCCCCTGTGAGGGGAAAGTCAGGCAGGATTAATGGGCACAGACAGCAGGAGGCACTGGACTGGGGATTGGGAATGGGGCTGGGGCAGGGGGGTGGTCACCTGAGGGCCCAGGTCTCCAGATTCTCCTTTCAGGCCAGGGCTTCCAGGTTGTCCCTGGTGGAGAGAAGAGAGGATGGCCATGGTGAAAGACACTCCCAACAGTGACCTCAGAGACCTCCCCCAAAGAAGCAAAACAACTTTCAATCTGGCCCCTTTCCAGAAATACCCATACCTACTCCCTCATACAAATAGAGGATCCTCTACCCCAATACCCCACACACTCACCAAGGGTCCAGGGCGACCTGTGTATCCCATGGGGCCAGGTGGTCCACGGAGTGCCAGCTAGGGGATCAGGGGAACAGTAGAACTGAGGGAGAGGCAGCCAGAGAACCCCCAGGCCCAGCACACCCTCCAAACTTGCCCTTCCGTTCCTGATCCTTGTCCACCACTCCGTGGTCTCCTCAACCTCCCTCTCAGCTCCAACTGATCCTTCTACCCCTCCTGGAGCCCTTCTTTCCCACCACACCCCTCCCTCCACCAAGACCCCCTCCAGCCCCACTTACCCGCGCCTGCTGCAGGATTGCCTGGGCCTGAGCCTCCTGAGCTGCCACAACAGGGCCCTTGTCACCCCCACCACTGCCAAACCGGAACTGAGGGGCAAGGAGAGAAGATCCAAGTTCTCCTCCAGGAAATCCTTGGGAACTTCCCAGCCGGAGGCTTCATCCAGCATCTCTGCCCCACCCCCAGGTTCTTCCCCATCTAGCATCTCCCATGGGTTCCAGATAACTACCTAGAGGTTTTCAGAAACTCACTAGCATCTCCCATGGGTTCCAGATAACTACCTAGAGGTTTTCAGAAACTCTGCCTGCCTCCCCTGCTCTCTAGCCTCTGCTTCCCAAATGATTCTTTTGGTTTGAGGGTGCTGTGAGCTAGGCTGATGCCATGCCACTCTAGCCTAGACAACAGAGTGAGACTCTTCTTCAAAACAAAAACCTTCCCTTTGGTTCCAGACCCCCTGAAATATAGGAGTTTCTCTCTGGTTCTAGATGATTCACTTGGTTCTAGAAGATCCATGTTTGATTCTAGGTCATCTATTGAAGCTCCAACTTCCTCACCCCAAAGACTCATCCCTTCAGGTTGATGGTCTTTAGAGATTCCTCCATAGCTTCCCTGACCTTCTGATTCATGGTGACAGAACACAATTCCCCTGTCCTCCCCCTCATCCCAAATCCCAGAAAACAACTCACTGGGAGCATGAGAGACGTGCCAGGAGGGCCAGGGGCCCCATCTGATCCAGGGAGCCCTGCTCGGCCTGGGGGACCCTGGAGTGGGGAGAGAATGATAAAGACACAGTGACAGATGGGAGGTGCCAAGGGTTCAGCATCATTTTGAAAACCCGCCTCAAAGAATAGACCCTTCCTAGGTCTTTCCCAGGTCCCCCACCTCCATGGAGAAAAATGAGGGTGAGATACCTGATTGTTCCCCTCCCCAACTAGAAACTGCCCTCCTTTCTGGGTCTGGGGGATATGCTGCCCCTTCATTCATCCGTCAGACAGCTAATAAGGAATACTGAGCATGGTAGACCCCGCTGGGTATAGGTGGCACCACTCTACCACCCCGCCCACAGGACACTCCCTTACCCTCTCGCCAGGGTCTCCAACTGGCCCTGGGTTCCCTTGGATGCCAGGAGGACCAATCAATCCCTGAGGAACAGAAGAACAGAGGATCAGGTGTGGCTCAGGAGTGATCTTACAGAAGAGGTCTGGGAATTTGGCTTTGATTAGAAGGACGCTCCAGAGTTCTGATTAGGAGGACTAGGCATATGGGTAAAGGGTCTCTGAGAAAAGAATGGAGGCTAACAAATCACAGCCAGACTCACCGCAGGGCCTTCTGGGCCGGGGGGCCCCTCCACAAGCATACCCTGTGGAGTTAAATGTTAGAAGGCAGATAGGACAAGGTTAGCTCCCCATCCCTGCTTATTTCTCTTTCCACCACCTCAGCCCAGTGACCAGTGTAACTTACAGGTTCCAGTACTGCAGGCTCCCCCTTCTCTCCCTTCAGCCCCCGGGGTCCATGGACAGCCTGAGGGAGACACACATGTAACCCCCAGTGGGGCCTGTGAGCAGCCAGAACACCAGGACTGCCCCCAGCCCAAATCCAGCCTTGATTCTTAGGTCCTCAAGAGACCTCCTTGACCCTACCCTCCTAAATTCCCTAGCCCTCTCCCAAGACCCGTTCTTCACAGACCTTCCTGACCTGCCAAGGAAACCTCAGGGCTCCCCGCTCACCAGTTCCCAGCCCCACCTCAACAAACACAACCTCGCCATCTCCCTGACAGCCTCTTTCAGGAAAGTTCTCAGACCCCTCCTGGGATTTCAAACCCTTAACCTTCCCAAACCCTCTAAAGGATCCCACCCTGTTCCCCAAATTCCCTCTTGACCCAAGGAAAGCCTAGAATCTTATAAAAAAAAAAAAATCCACTTCCTTACCCTTACACCAACCCATCAAATAATAATCTCTCTAAGATTGTGGATAGGTTATTATCTGGGCGGGGGGGGAGGGAGAGGGCATAAGCCCATGTGAAAATCTGATGAAAGCAATAGTCTTTCTCCAGAAAAGAATAAGTATGTGCCCTTGCGCACAGAATTTTATTTATATTTCAAGGGGTTCACAAATTTAGAAACTTTCCACAGGTGGCTGGGCATGGTGGCTCACACCTGTAACCTTAGCATTCTGAGAGGCCAAAGCCAGAGGATCACTTAAGCTCAGGAGTTCAAGACCAGCCTGAGAAAGAGCAAGACTGTAGTCCCAGCTACTTGGGAGGCTGAAGCAGAAGGATCACTTGAACCTAGGAATTTGAGGTTGCTGTGAGCTAGGCCGATGCTAGCCCAAGCAACAGAGTGAGACTCCATCTCAAAAATTAAAATAAAATAATGAAAACTCCCCACAGGTTAAGCATTCATATTTTAAGTAAATTTGGAGAATGGTCTCCATTGATAACCTCCAACTCAGGCCTCATAACTGGCTTTTGGAAAAATACAGTTATTGAGCTCAGTTTCCCAAGCTCAAGAGCACCCTCTGTTATAAGTCCCCTAGTTCCTCATAGCAAGAGGCTATGCCTTTCCTCTGGCCCTCATTTATACTCCAAGCCTACCAGTTCCCTCCCTTTCATGCTTCCACTCAGATAGCTCTTCCCATTTCTAGGACCAGAACCAAGATAAGGACAGGGAAAATGGAGGACATTCACCACCACCCTCAAATCTCCAACAGAGATCTTCAGAATGGCCCCCTTCCCTCCATTCTGACCAAACAGCAGTGATCAGTTTCCAAACTCTCCCCAATCCCAGATTAACCCCAAATATGCAAAGAGTAGCATAAGAGAAAGGCAGAGAGGCTACAGGGTGGCAATGTTAAAGAAAGGAGGTATAAGAGGCAGCAGGGTGGAAGAAGCAGCGACAACTGCAGGGCAAGCAAAAGATGAAGCAGAGTACACAGGAAATACTCCACTGACAGGGAGAGGTTGAAAACATGGGGAACAATCAGGAGAGACAGGACAAAACAACAAACACTTGGAAGCAAGAATGATGCCAGGTCCAAGAAAAATTAAACATGGCCAAGATGGCTAGAAACCAAACTGGAAAAACAGGAAGTGGTTGGACAGACAGGAAGCAGCCTAGAAAAGAGGATCCAAGAGGTGAACCTTCAACAACAACATGGCTACCTTGACCAAGAGAGAAAAGAAATTCAGAGAACACACAGAAAGTGACTCCTGCAAAGGGAATTATGACAATGAAAGGCAATTCTTCTAGAAAACACAAACATGAAGGCTACAACACACAAAAAGTGGCCATGATAAATATCTAGGCCCACAATGGAAACTTTATGATTTAGATGGCCTAAGACACACACGAAATGGCTTATTATCAAAGGATTGTCACAAGACAACATGAAAAACTGGGGCAAGATCACACAGGTAACAAATCCCTTTCTGTCGGTCTGACACAGGTACTAAGCTGGACACCATGGCTGAAGAAGGCAGGAAGGGACAAACAAGCAGTGGCATATAGTTTGAAAAATGTGACATAGGAAGTTAGATGATTAGACAACAACATGAACAAAATATTGTTTTAACCAAGTAAAAATGATAGAGACAGACTGAAAAGGGACACAGGGCAGGGGCTTATTAACCAAAAGCTATAAGAAACCCAGCTTGATTGATTTAGACAGAAAGTGGCCAAGAAAGACAGGAATTAAAAGTGGTCAGGAATTAAAAATCCTGACCACAGGATTTTTTTTTTTTCAATCCTAATGCCCTGGGCAGAAGAATCCGCAAAGAGTCACAGGGTAAGACATTTGGCAAGGGAAGGCAGGATATCTTTTCAAGCAACATATACATCTTATGTGAAGAGAAAATGGCACACCACCAACAGGGAGTAATGCACAGCCAACAATGACCAAAACCAACAGGAGGCAGTTCTTGCAGCTCCCACTGGTGGTCACGGATGGAAGAGGAGCTCTTTTCACTTACGGCTCCTGAGTGGGCTGTCTCCGCAGAGAGGGCAGGGCCAAGCTCCGTCTCCTCACGATAATCGTCCCCATAGCCATAGGTGTAATCGTAGGGCCCTGCTGGGGGGTCTGTGCCACCCTCCCCATAGTCCTCTGCCTGGAACCTGTTGGCTGTCAGGGGGACCTGGAGATCTGTCTGCTCCTTCCCGGGTGGAAAGGGAGAAGGGGTAGATGAGGGCATTAGGGCTGACAGGAGGCTTTCCCTGGACCCAGGGTGTGACAACTTCTAGCCCAAAGGATTCTGAGAAGAATGGTTATATAAAAACGGGATGGCCATCGAAAGACAAAACTGGGGAGGAAGGTCCCAAAAATGGGCGTGGTAGGAAGAAATGGTAGATAATAAGAAGAGTGGCCAGAGGGCTGGACATAGAGTGGACAGTCCTTGGACATAATAATAGACAAAGGAGTAAAGGGCATGACCAAAGAGAGACTCAGAGAAAGGAAAAAATGATAGCATTGGACAGAAAATGGCTCCTGGGAATGGAAATATGATATACAAAGTAAGACTGGCACCAACATGGATAGGAGGTTACTCTGAAATCAAAGAATAATGGGAGGAGGTATGGACATACTTAGAGAGCTAAGCTGACTGATAGATCTGGAATAATCAGAAGACAGAAGACCATAAACAGAAATGACAATGAGCCCTCTGGCCAGAAAAGGGCTAGCTCATCAAGATGGCATGGGGCAAGGGGACTGGGTCACAGATGCCCATTGCCCTCACATGGGGTGAGGGCAGGAAATGGAGTTACCTCCTCAGGGGGTGGCAAGGGGCTGGACGCCAGGATTTCTTCCTCTTCACCTGGGGTGGGGTCCTAACCCCAAGGAGAGGGGGAGAAGAGTAGCACAGGGTGGGAGGGAAAGAGAGAGGAGGTTAGCGGAATGAGAGGCAAAGCAGCACCTGTACCCCACCACTATCAAGGGCAGTGTCTGTCTGTGCTAGGGGATGGGGGAAATCTCAGATCTTGCAGCCTCTTTGGAGGGGGAACAATTGGGGAGACTGAATCTCCACAGTCATAGAGGTTTAGGGGCAGAGATCTGGATGCCCCAGCTCTACCTGCCGGTAACCGCTGCCTCTGGTGCTGGGGGGGGCCCGGGCAGTGGGGGAAGCTGCCTGCCGAGCCGGGCGTCGGGAGGGGGTAGGCTGGCCCCGTGCTTGGCCGGAGTCTCCAGTTGGAGAGGGCCTCTGGCCTGATGAGGGGGATGCCTGCCAGGCCGCTGACCTCTTGGCAGGTGGGGTGGGCTTTCGGGAAGGGGTCCGATGCCCCCTAGGGGAAGGGAGAGCCCTGTGGTGGGGGCTCGGAGGCAGCTGCAGTAAAGAGATACGGAGGGAGCAGTGAGTGAGTAAACCCCCATAATCTAAATATATGGTGCCTCTCCCAAAAGACTAAGAAGGGAGGAGGTGTCATAGGAGATTCTGGGGAGGAAGGGAAGGAATCAGGAATCAAGTTTACCTGATAATCAGGGGTTGTCCCCGTAGTCATCACATCGTAATAGGGGGGCTCGTAGTCATAGTAGAGAGACTCAATGGGCTGGGATGTAGGGAATAGGAAGGAAGGGGATGGGGCAATTGCAGGGTGGGGTGAAGGTGGGGTGAAGGTGGGGACAAGGAGAATATGGAGATGGTTTGGAAGTTGGAAACAGGGGAGGCATAGAGTCGGGAAGCAGAGAGTTGAGGATGAAAGCAAAGGTCAGGGTCAGGACAGAGGTTGGGAGAGGTGGGAAAGGTGTAAGGGGCCCCCACATGTGGGACAAAAGCAGACATGATTAAGAGATTGACCATCCAAACTTCAGACCACTGACCCAGATCATATCTACACTGTAGTGGTCCAGACCCCGCCCCAGCCAGTCTCCCTTCCCCCCACCACTGTGCCTAATCTTGCCCCTGCACAGAGGGGGCAAAGATTGGGCTTCCCACTCCCACACTTCCGCAGACCCCACTCCTTTGGGATACCTCTTTCCCTATTTCTTCCCCATTTCTCCTCTTCAGTCTCACCATCTCAACTCCTTTCTCCCAGTTTCTGTCTCCTCTACTCTGCTCCCCTACTCTCTCCCAATCTCTTAATTCAAGGAAGGAATAGGAAACCCAAAGACACAGTTCCAGGAAGACTGGCAGAGGAGACACAAGCAGGGAACACAGCTCCCAGCCACAAATTCTTCATAATAGCTCTTTTTATTTTTAAATGAAAATAAAAAGATTAATGAATGAGAACCTGGGAGGAAGGGGTGATGGGAACAGGGAGGTATGGCTGGGGAGGGATCTAAAGAAGGGGGAGGTGTCTTTCCTCTCTGGGATGTGCTGCAGTTGATGGCTTACTCAGCTCCCTCACCTGTCGCTGTGGTTCTTGGTTTTGTGGCCTATGAAGTCTCGATGGTTGCTGTTTTGGTGATCTCTGGGTTCTGTGAGGCTGTTGGTTCTGAGATCTTTCTCTCTGGCCCCCATCACACTCCAGCTCCTTCGGTTCGCAGGATTCATAGGCAGCTTGGACCCCCGGAACAATGACAAGCTCCTGGATATCACCCTGAAAAGACAAGAGGAAAGAACACTGATGGAGGGGTGGGCAGCAAGAGAGACAGAGGGAATAATCTGGAACAAATGGGAGGAGGCCAAACCTAGGTAAAACTATATAATGGAAGAAGGTCATTATCAGCTTTCCCATGGGCATAGCCTTTCTCATAAGGATTTCATGGGACCATCATAACAAATGGGAAAATCAGTAGGACAAAGATCTTCACATTCATTGTTCAGATACATTCCATTCAAAAAGCTCAAAAAGGCAAGGACTGGCCCAAGATTACTCAGAGTGGCAGGATCAGAACTAGAACCCAGCCCTTCCAGGACTAAAACTTCTATCCACTCCCCTTTGTGGCAATGCATGGGCCTTTTCTAGTGGCTTCTAGAGACAGTGACCCAAGTCTTAGTTGCCTTGTCCTTCCAATGGTAGTGATGTTGAGAATTCTGAGGACCTCTAAAAATGGGGAAAGGGAACCACTGCTTAGCACACCTTCCCTTGCACTTTAATTTGAAGATATTATCTCATTTCCAGAGCCAAACTGGGAGCTCCCTGGGATGATAAGAGACTATACTATTCTTCTGTGTTCCCTTGGCCAGCAGGTATTCAGAAAATGTTGACTGGATGGGTGGGTGGAGGGTGGATGGGTGAATGGAAGATCAAATACTTGATTGAATGGGAGAGTTGGTAGATGGTGAACGAACATGAATATGGGTGGATTGGTGGGTAGATGGATAGGAGGTACACAGTAGATGGAAACAGACTGGTGAATAAGGTAGATGGGTGGAATTGAATATGTGGGTGAATGAATGGTTGAATGAGGAGTGCATATGTGAGGCGACAGGTAGATGAGTGTATTGAAGAAGGGAGAGGTTGAGCTGGTGGAAGGATAGGTGAGTGAATGGGTAGGTGAATGGATGCATACATGCATGCATCCTTGTATGCTTGGTAGATGGGGTGGGTGGTGGATGGGTGAGTGAGTGGATAGCTGGATGGGTTTAAGAGGATAGATGGGCTTGGCGCCTATAGCTCAACCAGCTAAGGCGCCAGCCACGTACACCTAAGGTGGCGGGTTCGAATCCCCAGCCCGGACCCGCCAAACAACAATGACTGCTACAACCAAAAAATAGCCGGGCGTTGTGGTGGGCGCCTGTGGTCCCAGGTACTTGGGAGGCGGAGGCAGGAGACTCGCTTGAGCCCAGGAGTTGGAGGTTGCTGTGAGCTGTAATGCCACGGCACTCTACCCAGGGGGGATAGCTTGAGGCTCTGTCTCAAAAAAAAAAAAAGAGGATAGATGGATAGAACGATATATGGATAGTCAGGTGGTTTGAAGGGGGGAGTGGTTAAGCAGGAGGAGGATGGGCAGATAGGTAGATATAAGCCTAAATGCATGTGTATGTGGGTAAGTGTGTGAATGGATGGGTGGGTAAATGGATGAGTGAGTGGGTGTTGGAGGCAAACGTGTACATACATGGGCCAGTGGGTGAGTAGGTGAATGCACGGGCAGTGAAGAGAAAGATGGGTTGAAGGAATGGACAGACGAGTGGACTGATGAAGAATGAATGATACAATAAGTGGCTATGGACAGTCCTGCCACATAAATGGGCATCTAGTTCTTCTACAGAGAAAATTAGCCCTGAAGATAGAAAATAGAAGTAATTCATGAGAGGAAAAATGAAAGCCTAGGGAATTAGAAGATAGAGTGCTATAGCCAGAAGGGGACTGAGCACAATCAATGAGACCAGAAATCACTCCCTTCTCTCATTACTCTGGTTACCTCAAAGACTTCTTCATCCAGGATGCGGGCACCAAAGATTATCACTCCATGAGTGTCCAACACTGGACGAGCACTTCGGGGCAGTGGCCGGGTTACTCGCTTCTTGCAGTCAATAATAAGAGTGACAGATTGGCCCTTCACAGCCACAGCTACACGGTGCCACCTGGTTACGGGAGGAGAGGTTCAAGTGACTGACTGAAGGCAGGGAGTCCACAAGGCTGGAGAGCAGTCGATGGAAGAGCTGAAGCCACTGATGATAGTATTAACAACATCAAAGCTACTATTTATTGAGCGCTTACAATGCACCACACACCATGAAGTCATTTTCTCCTTTGATCATGATGATTCTATTATCTCCATTTTACAGAAACTGAGGCTCAAAAAAGTTAGTAACATGTCCAGGGTACAGGCTAGCACAACATCCAAAGAAGGATGCAAACTCTAAAGCTCAAACTCCAGGCTGGAAGTGACTGAAGTTTAGGCAGTCGGCAGGTGTGTTGTGACCAAAGGAGTTGGTAGCATTTCCCAGTTTAGGGAGTAGGGATTCTGGGGCACTTTTTCCTAAATGTGTGGGCCAGGCAGACCAGAGGAGCAAACTGACTTACTTGCCATCTGCTAGGCTGAGGCCTCGGAAAACTGGCTGAGCTGGAGGTTGAGGCCGTCCAGTCTGGTCCTCATACAGGAAGCGGACAGGCCGGCCAAGCTCTAGGCCCAGCTGTCGTACACCCTGAGCACTGTAGAGAGTCAGGAGGGGAGCCTGGAGACCAGGCCGGGTCCGGAAAACAGTCAGCAGAGAGAAATCTTTGGGAAAGCCTCCTAGTATCCAAGAGAGATACACACAAGTAGAGTAAAAGGCAAAGAGAACTATAACCCCTCCCATTCTGCTGTCTGATCCCAGACCCCTCCCTATCACTTCCCCCAGGTCTCTACTCCACCATGTCACCTATACCTGGGAAAAACTGGCGGGTGGGTGCACTGAGCTGAGCAGGTCGTGACACTCGGTAAGCCACATCAGCTGGACAGATGCCTTTTGTCCTCCGGACACCATCGGGGATGGAGGGGAACCTCAGGGCCCGGAGCACATCCACAGGGGGTGCACCTGGGACAGTCCATGAAGGTCAGGGGAAGAGATGTGCCCTCAGGAGGGCATAAATAGGGGACACTGGGGATCAAGGATTCAGCTGCCTAGGGCTCAAACTCCCTGGAAGAGAAAGGTTACCTCTCCCTCACTTGCTTCTGAATAGGGCCTGAATGGATGAGAAACACCAAGTTACCTGCAGGCTCAGGGCAGCACTGACAGTATCCAACTCCCTGCCTGCTCCTGCTGTTCCCTCAGCATCTGTCTTTCCTACTCTCCCTACCTGTGTTTCAGCTGATTCTGACTTTATTCTCCCTCAATCTCTCTCTAAACTCTCCATGTCTCCCTTTCCCTCACACTCTCTTACCCTCTTTGTCTCTGTCTCTGTTGGTCTTTCTGTCTCCCTGTCTCTTGTCTTCCTCTTTCCTCACATTCTGTCTATCTTTTTCTTTCTCTGTCTTTCTCCCTTATTCTCATTCCCTTTCCATATCTCTCATTCTCTGGGTCTTTGGCATCTGTCCCGTCTCCAGTACAAACAACATCTGGACAATCAATTATTCTGGGCATGAGAGGTGCAGGGGGGCCACCAGGGAGAGAGCAGGAGGCAGTTCTATGGGAGGGGGCTTTGAGCTGCTACAGATCCCAGGTTAGTGGGGTGGGGGGAATACAACTCAGAACATACTGAGGAAGAAGATGCAAGAAAGGGCCTTCCCAGGAGTTTATGCCCCCTGGCTTGGGAGATGAGCTTGGCCTGGGGTGCAGTTTGAAGCTGCCACGCAGAGCCGGAGCAGGTCCAGGGCCCCAAGCCACACATCTGTGGATCCCATCAGAGTCCTGCCCAAAACCCAGGCAAGCTCCCCACACCTGGAACCTCAATCCTGTCTCACCACCCCACCACCACTCCCACCTTCTGGGATCTAAAATTTCAAGACCCAAGCCACCAGCCCTGTCTACCTAGAACTCAGCTTCCTAGGGCTCAAACTACCTGGAAGACAGAGGTCATTTCTCTTTCACTTGCTCCTTAATACACACACTCCTCACACCATCAGCTGCAAATTGGAAAAATCCCAAAAAAAGTTCCAGCAAAACTTTCATACAAGTGTGGGGCAGTGCAGAAGCCAGAGCAATCAGGAGAGGAGAGCTGGGTTGGGTGGGTGAGGTGGGGCAGGCAGACAGGCAGAGAAAAGGCCCTTTGAGTCCAGGAGCCGGGAAACCACAGCCTCCCCCCACCCGTCCCCCCACCTGATCCTGGCCCCTGAGCATGTGGCAGCTCCACAAACACCAACACACAAGGGCCGCTTTGAGAGACCAAGGGTGAGTGAGACAGAGACACAGAGACTCACAGAGATCCCAGGTCAAGAAGACCTCAGAGGTCCCCACCCTCCATCGAGCCCCAGGAGAATACAATTCAGTCCTATAGACAACCTACCCACAGGTCCACCCACCATCTTCCCACATCAAGCCACATACTTGACCCAGTGTCTCTAGCCTCATTTGCCCCAAAGCTCTCCAATGGGTAGGCCCATCACCCTCCACCACTCTACCTCTGCCCTTCCAAATGCCTTGTTCCATGATCTTAGAAATTCCCAGTAACCCTTCTCCCTAGAGTCCCACCTCTAGCCCCTCAGCCCTGAAATGAGACAGTCATAGTGGCCAACCCCTTGCCTCCATACCAGAAGGTCCCTTTACCCCCAAGAAAGACTCCTAGAGGCTACAAACACCATACACTTCAATTTCCTGTCCCTGAGCCTCACACTCCTCACATCTTGGAAGTTTTTTCTTCTATATCAAATCTAAATCCTTTATGCTGTCCTTTTCTTTTTTCTTTTTGCAGTGTTGACGGGGGTTGTGTTTGAACTCGCCACCTCCAGTATATGGGGCGGGCGCCCTACTCCTTTGAGCCACAGGCATCACCCGCTTTTCCTTTTCCTTTTTTTTTTTTTCTTAAGGATTCATTGAGGGTACAGAGAATGAGGTTACAGTGATTGCATTTATTAGGTAAAGTCCCTCATTCTGACCATTTTGTCTCCAAAGCAGAGAAGAAATGAATTGTCAAGTTATATACAAATCAACCCCCAGTGTTTCCAGGAGTAGGGGCTTGCTCCAACCTACCTAGGGCCCACTGTTCCCAACTCCCTCCTATCTGACATCAAATCCCCTTTCCTAGGAGCCAGGAATTCTGGGTCCTGGGAAAAAGAAGGAAAAGACTGGGGTTGTGGACACCCCGATCCCAGGAGAGCCTAGCTGGCCAGAGGAGGAGGGGCCGGGCAGGAATGCAAAGAGTTGGCTCTGGCCTCAGACACCTGATCCCTGCCTGTCCAGCGGCCGTCCTGTTGGCAGCCAGCCCCAGTGCTCCCCAGAGCCAGCCGCGTGGCAGCATCGAGGGCACAGGGAGGGGGAGGGGGACGGGGACCCTGTCAGAGAAGCCAACAAGACAGATAACTGAGGCATCCCTTCTTTCTGGGCTTACTACTAGGATCCTTCATTCCAAAGATAGAGATAGAAAGCCCAAAAGACATACACACACCTCACCTTTCAGCACTGACTGCTACCACCCCTACACCAGCAACAGTTGGACCAGACTGACCCTGGCCATCTTTAGCTCTTCCTAAGCATGCAGCCCCGTTTAGGGCTCCCTAAAGTGGTTCTCCACCTTTCAGCCTTACCTGCCTTCTCCCAGTCACTTCAAGGAGGGAGAGATCCCTACTCCCACTCCAAGGAACCCAGGTGTCTTGCCCTCCAGTCTGGACCCTTAACTCCCACAGCCCCCTTTTTAGACTCAGAGAAGCTCCTGCCCTAGGTATCAGCTGTCCCCTCCCTGGGGATATTCAGAGCTGCAGCAATTCTGACCACCCAAGCATCCAGACTTCTCTTACCCGCCCAGCCCGGGGCCCCGCTCAGCTCCAGCACCAGAGGTAGGAGCAGGAGGAGGCGACGGCAGCGGCTGCACCACTCCATGGCTGAGTTACCGGAACGCCGGGTCCCAGGACCCAGGTCGTCCTGAGGCGCTGGACGCCCTGAGGCAGACAGAAGACGACCAGCAGGTTGTGAGCCTCAGACGCCGGGGTCCGAAGGAGATCAGAGACGACAGCTTTCAGCGGCCCAGCTCCATGTGGCGAGGCACCGTCGGGGCTCCGGCACTGCTCCCTCCTCGGTGACTGCCGCTCCCGTGTGTCCCCGGCCACCCCAGCAGCCTAGAGCCCCCACCTCGCCCCCGCCCCCGGCCCGGCCCCCGGTCTCAAGCCGCCCGCCCACAGCCCGAGGGGAAACCCCACCCTCGATCTCCACCTGGGGAGGGAGGTGAGAGCCCTCCCTTTCTCCTTCCCTCCCTCACAGACCCTCAGACTGTTTTCCTTTGCTCCTTGCAGGGACCCAATAGCCTGTACTCTATGATTCTCTTTTCGGGAACCCCAATATATCTCCCCCAGCCCCTTCCTTTTCTAGGACGCAAATGTCAGTCAAACCCCATTTTCCCTCCCCCTTTAGGGGCCCAGAGCCCCCTTTCAGCAAAATCTGTGGCAGGATTGAGGGCACAGTGAGGAGAGAAGCGGGTCTGGGGGTCGCCCCCCAACGCCACCCATAATCAGGTCTCCACAATTACTTTCCTCGTCCCGCCCTGCCCCGCGTAATTACAGACCGGGCCTGGGGCGGGAGGGGGGTGGTATTTATAGACCAGGCTATAGATAGCGACCAATTGGTGAGGGGCAGTTCTACAGAGCAGAAGGAGCCTACTTAGGGGCAGAGACAGGCCATGGACTGTGACGGACCAACAGACTAGTCAGGTCCAAGGAGAGAAAAATGTGGGCTAAGGTAAAAGAGCCCAGGTGCAAAGAGCAGTGGTGAGATGAGAGTTGATTGTCCTAGCAAGGGTCTCAGGAAATGGGGTCACTCGGGGACATAGGGCGCCTCCGGGTGAGCAATGCCTGTGGAGGCCTCCGCGCGGGGCACCCAGCGCGCCCCCACGACCGGGCACCGCGCCGGGTCTGCCTGGAGCCCGCGGTGTGGCCGGATCGAGCCGAGGCGCCGCCGCCCGCTGGCGCTGGGAGGGCACAAGCGAACAAGGCGCCTTTGAGAATCAGCCTCCCCCCTTTCCTTCTCCGGCCCGCCCCGCCCCCAGTCTGGCACACCCTCTTTCCCCCTCCCCGACAAAGCGCGCCTTGTGTCCCCCACCCTGCGCCTGCGTCTAAGGCCCCAGGGAGCCTCGGCAGCGGGTGTCAAGGGAACCGTCCAGAGCTCCCAACCGGATACCGCCCCCAAACCCGATGGCGATGGCGCTGCCCATCCCCATGGCACTTCACTCCAGAAAACAACTTTAATTTGAAAGCGATTTTATGTGTGAATTAGAGAGGAAACGAACCCTAAAGAGAAGAGACGCAGGGCAAAAATCATGCAGCCCCAATAACCCATCTCTTCAGGCTGGCCACCTCCCCTCAATTCTCAGGCCAGGATCATGTGTCCCCAGCCTACACTGTGAGCCCAGGGCTGGAGAACTGTGAAGGGAAGGGCTAGGGACTGCACTCCACAATCCATCCCCTGCCAGGCCCTGTCATCACAGCCTAGACCCCTTCCACAAGTTAGACAGTAAGAGATGGGAGAGAATTGGGAAGGGGGGTGCTTGGAGAGCCCTAGAGATGGACCATCTCAGGGGACTGCCTCTCCCAAACACCCACTCCACCACTGGCATTTCTTAGTCAACCAGGGAAAATACAGTACTTCTTTGAGTCTAACTGCAAGTCTCTATCCTCAGAGGAAATTAAAAATAGATCATTCCTACATGTCCCACCAACCCCTTCACCACCACCACCATTTTTATTTTCAGTCTGACTGCAGGAGGTGAAGTGTAAAAGGGGACTTTAGTCAGGAGACAGTGATAAGGCCTTCCCTCTTCCACAGAGGCAATTATCTGCCAGGTTTGGGAAGAGAGAGGCCTATAAGATCTCTATTCCCATGTCCATCAATTTGGGGGGCCTGCCCCCCAATAACCATCTCTGGGGGAGTTCCCCATTTCTATTCTTCAGATAGGGAACAAAGTGAGGCAAAATGAAAAGGAAGCAAGGTCCCAGGAGCAGGGCCAGTGCTTTGTGCTGGATGAAGGACAGTGGGTGACAAATCACCCTCCCAATCATGAGACCCCAACAAATTCAGAGACTCGAGGCCACTGAAGTGAGACATCTAGTCCTCACAGGGATCTGGGATCCCCACTGACTTGGTATATGAAGCAAACCCCTTGGAAGGTTTATGAATTCCCTTGGAGGTCTCAGTTTTGCCCTGAACTTCTCAACCCACCAAGGTTCTGAAAACACGGCCCTTCCCACCCTGCCCCAGGGTTTGGAGTCCCTCTTGGATATGTGCTCCTCAAGTGTGAGAAGCACCATGTTTGGGTCTAGGCTCAGGCCAGCTGATGGGGAGCCTCAAGCATCTCCATGAGGAAGGTATCGATGGGGGTATCGCCAATGAGCTTGAAAAAAAACAGATGTTCTAGACATTTAAGGCCGATGGACCGTAGGGCAGGAAGACGGAGCAGCAACTTGGCAAACCTAGGGTGGAGGTAGGAGGAGGAGTGAGAGCAGGAAGCACACAGGACCTAAACACAACCTCATGGCACTCCCCACTCCCATGGCAGCCTCAGTCCCCATGACTCCATCTCACCGTCCCTGCTGCTCAGGGTACTTCTGCTTGCAGTAGGTCTCCAGTGATGCATACACTTTCTCCCGCAGGACCTCCACCTCGCTGGGATTAGAAAGGCCCTTGGCATCTAGAATTGGAGGGAAGAGAGGAGGAAGAGGAAGGAGACAAATCAAATCAGAAGAGACATGGAAAAGTGGCCCACAGGATGTCTCTTTTGGGCCCCACCTGCTTGCCTTTTACCAGATCCCTGGCAAGGGAAGCAGGGCCCACTGGGTTTGTGGGGATGGGGTCAGAAGGGAATGTATCAGTGGATGGGGGTTTTTCCTTGGTCAGTTGGGAGGACTCCAGGTTGAGGGTCTTACTGAGGGGATAGCTGGGTAACTTAGGAGTCTCTGGAGAAGAGGAGGCTCCAAGGTTGCCTTGGCCTTGAAAGACAAGGGTAATCCTCCTCTTACCTGGATTAAACAGAATGATTGCCCTCAGGCAGCCAAGCTCTGTCTTGTCCATCCTCATGTCACGCATTTTGGACACTAGCTCTGTCAGCACCCTGGAGAGGGACCTGCAGGTCACTCAAAGGTCACAGCTCAGCCAGCCTTGGACACGGACCAGCCTATAGCCCCACCCCTCTACCAACATGCCAACCCAGTGGAGGGCCACTAACCGATCAAAGATGGCTCCGACGCCTGCAGAATGGGCTGAGTTGCGGTGCACATGAAGACCTGTGGCAAGGAGGATGCCATCTCGAACATCAATGGATCGGTGGGAGAAGGAGGCAATGAGAAGCTCATTCCAGCCTGAGTGGGGTGGCAAAGGTCAGGAGCCAGAGATAAGGCCATATGATTCAAAGCACATCAGAAGAGAAGATAAGAGGTGGTGAGGTCAGCTAGCTTGGCTCCCTCAGTATACAAGGTATGGTGAGTGGGGTCTCTAAAGGTCACGAGGTCAAAGAGATCCAAGGTCACTGACCTGCCCGCAGCAATATGACCTGGTCATCCAGAGGCAAGGAGGAAAAGTGTGGTATCCTCTTCGCCCACTCAACAAGTGTGAATAGTTGTTTGTCAGCAGCCTGACAGATGTTAGTCACGGGGTCATTTGGCTGCAAGGGACGGGGGGTAGGGGTAAGAGTTATGGAAGATTTGGAGGGATACTGGGAGCCCCTTGTGAGAAATTCCTTTTTTTTTTTTTTTAGAGACAGAGTCTCACTTTGTCACCCTTCCTAGAGTGCCATGGCATCATAGCTCACAGCAACCTCAAACTCTGGGGTTCAAGTGAGTCTCATGCCTCAGCCTCCCAAGTAGCTGGAATTACAGGTGCCCACCACAATGCCCAGCTATTTTTAGAGAGGAGGTCTCACACTTGCTCAGGCTGGTCTCCAACTCCCGAGCTCAAGCAATCCTGCCTCTGTCTCCCAGACTGCTGGGATTATGGGCATGAGCTACCACACCCAGGTTATGAGAAGTTCTTGACACCCCCTCTTTTTCTCTTTTTTTGAAGTTTCACCATATCACCCTCAGTCGAGGGTACTGTGGCGTCAAAGCTCATAGCAACCTCAAACTCTTGGGCTTAAGCAATTCTCTTGTCTCAGCCTTCCAAGCAGCTGGGACTACAGGCACCTGCCACAACGCCCAACTATTTTTTGGTCATAGTTGTCATTGTTGTTTGGTAGGCCTGGGCTGAGTTCAAACCCGCCAGCTCTGGTTTTTGTGGCTGGCACCCTAGCTGCTAAGCTGCAGGTGCCGAGCCGACACCCCTGACACCCCCCTTTTTTTATATAGTCTTCCCTCAAGCCCCATCTAAACCAATCCCTGTAAGTAAGGCTTCCGGTCTGACATTTATGTTAATGATTACATATTTAGGACTTGCCTATGGTTATGCCAGTGGGTTGTTTTAGGATTGGAGATGGAAGAGCTATCACACCCATCTCAGATGTTTGAAAGACCTGTTTGCCCACACTTCCAGTCCCAAGCACTGTTAGGAGGGTTGTGAGGGGAAGGGAGGGGAAGATGATATAGAACAGACCTAGATTCCCGCCCCTATCCCCCATCATCAAGAAGATTGGATTGACCACATCACTCACACTGCTGCCGCTACCCCCAGTTCCCCCAGGACTTTCAACACCCTGGTCGCTCTTCTGCTCCACAGCAAGCTCTGCCTCCAGAATCCTGTCAACAGGCATCTCCTCAGGGGCTCCCCCAGCCCCCTCCCCATCTGCATCCTTGTCCTTTCCCCGCTGACGTTCTTCTTGTACCGCTGCGGGGGAGAAAGGGGAGAAAAAAATGGAAAGTCAGCAGCCAGCTATCAAGGGGTCCCGCAAATATCCTTAGGACCTTATCAGGGTATCATAGCCCTTGGGCGATATTTATAGGAATTGGGGAAATCACTAGAAACAGTAAATTGGAAGATAGCCTGGAAGCAGGGGTTATAAAAGGGCAGATAAGTAAGTCAAGAAGAAAGGAAGAAAAGGGTAAAAGAATTAGGGAAGAATTTAAATAAAGGCCTACTACGTGCTAAAAAACATACCAAGAGACATACTAAGCATGGTTTAACATTCACTCAATTATCCCAACACTTTGAGCTCATTCCCATTTTTAAAGATGAAGAACTTGGGACTCAAAAAGATTAAATATTTTGCTGATATTCACACAACACATGGCATGTCATACAAATGTATCTGCATATGCCTGACTATATCTTATATGTTCTTCTGACTCAATGAAACAGGCAGTGAAACAAGCACTGATCTGGGTCTTCAGAGGTATGTGTTCTATTCCCAGCCCTGCCACTCTTTTGTGCATAATCTTGGGAGAGCCAGGACTCAGGCGCATCATCTCTAAATTGAAGGATTTCACCAACATAATCTAAAGTGTCTCTCTTAGAACTTTAGGAATCAGCTTAAGAAGACAAGATGGAAATTAAGAAGAGGTAAGGAAAACTCTGAGATCTTCAGTCAAGTCTACAGCTTGTAAAGTGTAGAGTCCCAGGAGTCAAAGGAAAGATCACAGATAATTTACTAGAGATCAGAGGAGGTACATGGCACCAAGGAAAGGAGGGACTAACCAGATTAGAGAAGGAGACGAAAAATCCCATTATGGGTGAGGAAAAGTTATCCTACCCTAGGACCAGACTGGGGAGGGGTCACAGGTACAGGCCACACAGGCAGAACCACTACTAAGGAAACTCAAGGGCCAGAGCAGGGTACCAGGAGAAAGGCTGATGAGGAGGAAGGAGACAGAGGTCCAATATCGCCCTCTAGAGGGGAGAAAGAACAGTTTGCCTTCCAGAAAGATACAGAATATGTGATTTCCTTCCGTCTTCCCTTTCTCTCCTCATCCCTCTCTCAATGAGTGGGGTGGGAGAGAAAGGGCCTGTGTCTAGGAAGCCTGGGCAGAGAGGTCCTTACCCTCCCTCTTCATGCCTGTGGCCAGGCACTTCTGATAGCGGCAGTACTGACAGCGGTTTCGCTGGCGCTTGTCCACTGTGCAGTCTTTGTTGTCCCGGCAAGAGTATGTAAGGTCTTTACGGATGGTGCGTTTAAAGAAGCCCTTGCAGCCCTCACAGCTGTAAACCCCGTAGTGTTTGCCTAAACAAGGAGAAGAAGAGAATTAAGAAAATTGCCTGGAGATCCCTTCACCATTAAGTCTCTTGCCAATCTTCCCCAAGCAAAACTTTAGTCTTCCCCATGTTTGTCAAATACAGAGATGGGGAGCCAGTAAGTGAGGAATGAACCAGTCCCCTTTCCTCAGTGTACAGACCTTTCCCCTCTGCTCGACTCCCCACCCCATCCCACATATAAGCCTCAGGTTCCTTATTCTCTTCAGGTCTCTGCCAGGTAACTTGCTCTAACTCAACCCCATTAAGGCCCTAGTAATCACACAGATGATGGTAAATGTCCCAGACTTTTTTTCTTCCTCTCTGCTGAGCCTCTGAGCCCCATACCTGAGCTTCTGTCCCCGCAGATTGCACAAAGCCGTTTGCCAGCCCCAGGGCCACCTGGAGGGGGTGGACAGTGCAGGCCCCGGACCCCTAAGACAGGTGGCTTCACATCTTCAGGGGGGCCAGACCCACCCCCAGGGAGCGACACTGTTGAGTTAATCTGGGATGGGGGAAATAGGGAAGTCACAGGAAGACTCATTGGGAGGGAGAATCTCACAGAAGTGACAGAAATCATACCCTTACCACTAGGCAGGGCCCCGCATTGCACATTCCAGAGGGAATTATTTACACTACAGTCTATATGAAGGGCCATACCCAGAACACAACCCCAAAGAAAACAGATATAAACAGTTTCCCCCTGAAACTCTGCAACACAGTGGCCCTGAAAGGCATGTGTCTCAGAAGAGCAGAAAGGACCAAAAGGGCAGAAAATCACCAATAGATGAAAAGGACATCAAGAATATTGGTGTTCTTTTATAGGATTGGGAAGAAGCATGCACTGAAAGATCAGTCACCTCAGGAAGGGCAAGGGGTCTTACAAGGACCACAGCCCTGAGCCCTGCCAAGATTAGAGGACTGGAAAGTCAGTGGGCCATGGGTAAGTTCACACAAAGATCTGGGTTACAAGGAAAACAAGGAAATGAAAGTGGAGAGGTAGTAAGTGGGTCACAACCTCTCACCTGGGGGCTGCTGACAGGACCGGAGAATCCTGGGGGAGCTGGAGGGGGTAGACCAGGGGACCCCATGGAAGAACTGATGACTGGAAATGGGGAGCCCAGTGGGGGTGGTGGCATAGGGGGTGGGGGTGGGGCCCCTGAGCCTCCAAGGGATGAGGCTGCTGAAAGAGGTAGAGGTGGCCCAGGAGAAGGGGGACGGATCCCCTGGGGAAGGGGATTTGGGGAGGAGCTGTCTGGACTTCGAGAGTCTGAGAGAGGGGTACAAACAGGCACAGAGACACACAGAGACAGGAGAGACAAAAAGAGAAAATGAGTCTTTGATCATCCAACTGGAGATTTTAATTCTCTAATCCCCCACCCTGCCCCTGCCCAGCCCTCCCCACCCACCCATCTCCAAAGCTAGAGAAACCTTGCTGTCAAAAAAACAGCATAATTCCTAATAGAGCTAAGACGTGGAGACTAACAAAGGAGAGGATAGTTCGGGTAAGGAAAATTTCCGGCAATGCATCTGAATGAACGCCAGGTCATCCCAAGTTAGACGCGTTTCGTGGGTGGGGCAGCACGTGGGCAGGACCATTCAACTCCTCCATTCCCAGAATATAGCCAGGCAGCCCGAAAGTGCAGGGGAAAGAGATAAGAGGACGAGACCCCTCCTAGGACGCAGGATGTGCCTTCAAAGGTCCAAAGTAGTCAAACTCAAGGGGAATCGTGTCCTTTCCGTGCCCAGGACCTGTGGTGGCCACAGGGCCTCAAGAGGCCTGGGTTAGTAGGACGGAAGCTCCCCCTCCCCGCCCCGCCCCAGGGAGGAGGGCGCTAAAGCCCTCGGGAGGGAGGCAACGCGTGTTTACAAACAAGGGGGCGGGAGCGCCAAGGAAAGAACACCAGGGGAGGGTGCGGGGGGGAGGGGTTGCAGATAACCCGGTCAGCGGCTTGCCTGCCCGTCTGCTAGGACACTCACCCCGCCCGCTGTCGCCCATCCCGTCCCGTCCAGCCTCCCCCGGCTCCGGCTCCGGGGTTTGTTGTTCTCCGGCTGCTGCCGCCGCCGCCGCCGCCGCTGCGGGATCCAGCCAGGGCCGTCGCCGCCGCCACCGGGACGCGACCCCACAATGCATTTCTTTTCGCACCCCCACCGGCCCACACTGCCCTGCGGCATGCCGCTGGGGGAGGAAGGGCGGGCGAGCGGCCCAAGACATGATCCCTGGCTGAGTGTAGGGGTACCGAAGAGGTGCAAGGGATTCCCAAGTATTGGTCGGAGGACTAGCTGAGCACGAGGAAGCCCCTGAGAAAAAGAATCTGGCCTGGATCGGGTCGAATTAAGCTCTTCACTCAGCTCTGTACCAAAATGACAGCGCCGATGTGGCAGCCATCTTTGTACAAACGGGAAGTCTCTGCGCTAGTTCCCACCCCCTCGTCTAGTTGGAAACGGAGGAGGCGGTCTCCTTAGGCCTGTTAGCCCGCCTCGCCCACCCTCCCCTCAAATAACCTCCACGCTTGCGCACGCGCACCAGGGCTTGGTGGCTTTGCGGCTACCGTAGTGCCGCCATATTGGTAAAGGTATCCGGGCCAAGGTAGAACCGCACTTCCTGTTCTCGCGGGAGCTTAAGGCGGGACTGCCACGTCCGAGCAAACCGGGAAAGGACTGGATCCCGGAGCCGGTGAGAATTCCCTGTTTTCCTTATGTTCTTTTCCAGGCCTTTTCCCCACCTAATAGGTCATAGATTCAGGGCCCAGAAAGCCCCTAAAGTGGCGGGTCAAAGCCTAAAGTGGTGTTCCAGGGGCCCAACATCTGGGAGTGGGTCTGGGATAAAGAAAACAAGTCTTGGGAACAACGTGGGTGGGAATATAATGGAATGGGGGTACGGCCCGTAGAGATGGACGGAGGGCGCGATTGGAATAAAGCGGACCCTGCATAGGTATAGATTTAAGGGTCAAATGGAATCACTGTCTCTGTCCCTCTGGTCAGCGTGATGGCCAGAGGCCTGGGGGGCCCCCACTGGGTGGCCGTGGGACTGCTGACCTGGGCAGCCTTGGGGCTGCTGGTGGCCGGACACGGGGGTCATGGCGACCCGCACGAGGACCTGCAAGAGGACTTCCATGACCATAGCCACAGGCACTCACATCAGGATTTCCACCATGGACACAGCCATGCTCATGGCCATGGCCACACCCATGAGAGCATCTGGCATGGGCCTACCCACGGTCACGACCATGAACATTCATATGAGGATTTGCACCATGGCCATAGCCATGGCCACGCCAATGAAAGAATCTATTACCAAAAACATGGACATGACCATGACCATAGCCATGGAGGCTATGGGGAGTCTGGGGCTCCACGTGTGAAGCAGGACCTGGACGCTATCACTCTCTGGTCCTATGTGAGTCTCCAGGGGATGGGGGAGAGAGGAGCTTGTTCTGGATTGTTGGAAAACTGCATACTATTTGACCCCTGACTCTCCCTCACTAGGCACTGGGGGCCACAGTGCTGATCTCTGCAGCTCCATTTTTTGTCCTCTTTCTAATCCCTGTGGAGTCAAACTCCCCAAGGCACCGATCTCTGCTCCAGATCTTGCTTAGTTTTGCTTCTGGTGGGCTCCTAGGAGATGCCTTCCTGCACCTCATCCCTCATGCTCTGGGTAAGCAACCTCTTATTTCTACACAAATCTTAACCTACTTTATTCTTTGGGGGAAAAAGGGATGTTTCTCCTTTGTAATCCTTGACCTTCCAATACTCCCCCAAATATACACCCCATAGGACAGATATTCCCTGATCTGTTTTTTTCCTCCCTTTTTCCAGAACCTCATTCTCACCACACTCTGGAGCAGCCCGGACATGGTCATTCCCACAGTGGTGAGAAAGACACAGATGGGAACAGGAGTTGGGGTGCTTTCTCTTCCTATTCTTTACCTCCTACACTTGAGGAGGAGTCTGGAATCTACATCTCCTTTAATGTCTCATTGGCTCCATTTCCAGGCCAGGGCCCCATTCTATCTGTGGGACTATGGGTTCTCAGTGGAATTGTCGCCTTTCTTGTGGTGGAGAAATTTGTGAGGCATGTGAAAGGAGGACACGGACACAGTCATGGACATGCTCATGGTCACACTCGTGGAAGTCATGGACATGGAAGACAGGGTGAGCCAAAAACAAAACTCTTCTGAAAGCCACCTTGCCTGGCTCAGAATCCCCTTATACAGCTCTCTAGAGGGAGAAGATAACGTCAGAAGATCTCTTTCCCATTCTCACCAACTCCTTTCTTCCCTCAGAGCATTCTTCAAAGGAGAAACAGAGCTCGGAGGAAGAAGAAAAGGAAGCAGGGGGGTTGCGGAAGAGGAGAGGAGGGAGCACAGTACCCAAAGATGGGCCAGTGAGACCTCAGAATCCTGAAGAAGAAAAAACAGGCTCAGGTGAGGGCCAAGAGAGTGGTGAGCATCATCTTGAATCACATGAAATAGGAGCCTTGGGTAATGAAAAATGTCTGGGAAATGCCAAGAAGTCAGGTGGGAAGTGCACTCTGAGGGGAGACGTGAGAATGGCCAAGACTGGGACTGGTGGTAGTGGATGCCTCTGATCATTTTATCTTCTTGTCCTGTATAAGACCTGCGTGTATCCGGGTACCTGAATCTGGCTGCTGACTTGGCGCACAACTTCACAGATGGTCTGGCCATTGGTGCTTCCTTTCGAGGGGGCCAGGGGTTGGGGATTCTGACCACAATGACTGTCCTGCTACATGAAGTGCCCCATGAGGTCGGAGACTTTGCCATCTTGGTTCAGTCTGGCTGCAGCAAAAAGCAGGTTGGTTACCTCAAATCCTTTATTCCTGCTAACTTACACAAAACCCAAAACTGTCTCTCATTGGTTCAAACAAATTATACTATCATTGGTAACAAATCCTCTAGAAACGAAGAGGAAGTTCTGTTTTCTTTGTCCCATAAGCTTGCTATTTCTTAAACTGTGGTCTGTAAACCATCTGCATAGTTTTATTTGGGTCTTACACATGCACACACACACAAGCAGTCATGTAGGCCTACTGCATCAGAAGGTCTAAGGAAAGGACATCTTTGATCTCTAAAATATTTCAGAAATTATCTCATCTAATCCCCCCTTTCCAAAGACATGTACCCTACACCAGTATACCTCTACCCCACCAGCCACTTCTAAACCACAAATCTTTAACTGTTGGTGAATGCCCCTCTCTCTCTCTCTCTTTTCTGCCCACCAGGCGATGCGTCTACAACTACTGACAGCAGTAGGGGCACTGGCAGGCACAGCCTGTGCCCTTCTAACTGAAGGAGGGGCTATAGGCAGTGAAGTCGCAGGTGGTACAGGTCCTGGTTGGGTCCTGCCATTCACTGCAGGTGGCTTTATCTACGTAGCAACTGTGTCTGTACTGCCTGAGCTACTTAGGGAGGCATCACCATTGCAGTCACTTCTGGAGGTGCTGGGGCTGCTGGGAGGAGTCATCATGATGGTGCTGATTGCCCATCTTGAGTGAGAGGTGGATGAACCACCCCTACCCCATCCCAAACCTCTACCCCTAACTCCAGATCAGGGGTCTGTGCAAGTTGGAGGCCCTGACCAGGGATATCTGCCAAAGTAAAGAACTGTAACTTAGGAGAAAGGTAACTTTGGCTTTAGGGTCTTCAAGGTTTGCCAGTCTTACTGGGGCTGTAGAGGTAAGAATGAGAAGCCAGAGGGACCATAGTATTAGGCACTGCCTGCCCGACCATGTTGTTTGGTTCAGAGGGCTAAATGGGGCCATGAAGAAAGCTGGGAGAGGGGTGATGGCAGCCTACCTGGGATCCCCTACTCTGTTCTCTGAGGACCAAGCTGCTTACACAGAGAGTTCTCCAAGGTCCACCTTCATCTTCTTCCACCAGTTGTGGAGCCTCGGAAGACCAGAGCCCTAGACAGAGAGGGCAACAGGAGGAGTTGGGGATAAACATCTATTAAACATCAATCGTGTGTCCTGATTTGGGAATGATTGGAGGGATGGGAAGAGGGTTAGTTGGTAATTTCACGGCCTGATTTTTCTTTGTTGTTGTTTGTTCTATTCTTTTTATATCACTGTGTTTGAATCGAGGGGAAGGGGCGGTGACCAGAAATAAAGTCCTCGGATCTTCTGCCCCACATGCAGTCTTTGTTTTCTTTGGCGGGGGAGGGGCTGTCTTTCCACTCCCTGGCCCCCCAAACTCTAATGTCTGGCCACGCCCCTGCGGTGCGAGGTTGGCCTGCGTTGGTGACCGCGGACCGCCGAAGGCTAGCAGGGCTTCGATTGGCCCTGGCTTTGCCTTCGCCTCGCCCTCTCTGCACTCGGATTGGCTCGATGCAGAGGTGCCCGCCTTCCCGCAACACGCTATGGCGACTCAGCTCCCGCTCAGGCTCCGCTCCGCGCTGGCCCTGGTCACAGGTTGAGGGGGTGCTTTCCCAAGGCGGGTTGGGGTGCCAGAGTGATGTCAGTGGACGCGCCCTCGGACTCCACCGCCGCTGTGACCTCTGGCCCCTTATCCAAGTTGTACTAACTCTTTGACCCCTGACCCCTACCTAGTCCCACCCCTCGTGTTCTCTCCTAACTCAGGTGCGGGTAGCGGCATCGGCCGGGCGGTCAGTTTGCGCCTGGCCAGAGAGGGGGCCGCCGTGGCCGCCTGTGACCTGGACGGGGCAGCGGCACAGGAGACGGTGCGGCTGCTAGGCGGGCCAGGGAGCAAGGAGGGGGCGCCCGGAGGGAACCACGCTGCCTTCCAGGCTGATGTGTCTGAGGCCGGGACCCCCAGGCGCCTGCTGAAACAAGTGCAGGTGAACGCCAGGCGACCTTGCCCTCTTTAAAGCTATGTTACGTCCACTGCACCCAGCTCTTTGTGGGTTTTTTGGTATGTAACCTCCCCTCCTATAGGCCTGCTTCTCTCGACCGCCATCTGTCGTTGTGTCCTGTGCGGGCATCACCCGGGATGAGTTTCTGCTCCACATGACAGAGGATGACTGGGACAAAGTCATAGCTGTCAACCTCAAGGTGGTGACCTCTGCAACTTCCAGTACCCCCTAGCCGGGGGAGGGAGTTGGAGGGCTGTCACCTCAGCTGATCTTTTCTGTCTTGTTACCCATTCCTGCCAGGGCATCTTCCTAGTCACTCAGGCGGCAGCGCAAGCCCTGGTGTCCAGTGGTTGTCATGGTTCCATCATCAACATCAGTAGCATCGTAGGAAAGGTCAGGTTGAGGGGATGAGGTCACCAGCCAAGTGAGCATACAGAGGAGAGCCTCTGCTTGAAAATCCTGATTCATCCCAGGTCTCTGACTCACCTATAGGTGGGGAACATGGGGCAGACAAACTATGCTGCATCCAAGGCTGGAGTAATTGGGCTGACCCAGACTGCAGCCCGGGAGCTTGCACGGTGGGTCATATGTTTGAGGGTGCTGGGGAGCTTTGCTAAGGCATGTGAGAGTCTGAGGGAGGGGTCAGTGTTTGGTCCTTTCCAGAGCAGCCACTCTTCTTCCCACAGACATGGGATCCGCTGTAATTCTATCCTCCCAGGGTTCATTGCAACACCCATGACACAGAAAGTGCCACAGAAAGTGCTGGACAAGGTAGGAGGCTGTGGCTGCAAGGTGGAATCATTCAGAAACCCAAGTTCTTTGGGCTTCAGAGAGAGAATGCTAGTCACGGTGCCTGGCAAACAGTAGATACTCAATAAATGTATAAGGCATGAAGACAAAAGAAAAAGGTCCCAGATAAGGTTTTCAAAAACTCCATAAAAGTAACTTACATCCTGGGGCAGTGCCTGTGGCTCAAAGGAGTAGGGCCCTGGCCCCATATGCCGAAGGTGGTGGGTTCAAACCCAGCCCGGGCCAAAAACTGCAACAACAACAACAAAAGAGTAACTTACACTCATATATGAGTGTTCCCTTACAGGTGACCAGAATGATCCCGATGGGACACTTGGGGGACCCTCAGGGTGAGCACTGAGTGGGGAGGGGTCATGAATGAAGGGATCTTAAGGTTTGTGGTATTTTTGAGAAGACTGGTGATTGGGGTATGTGTGTGTTTGGGGAGGGAGTGTCTTTGGTGGGAGATGATGGCTACTTTGGGTCTATGGGAGTGAGTAGGATTCTGCCCTCTCCTCTCAATTTCCACAGACGTGGCCGATGTAGTCACATTCCTGGCATCTGAAGACAGTGGATACATCACAGGGGCCTCAGTGGAAGTCACTGGTATGAGGGCAACATGGGAAAAGAAAGGGCAAAGAACTAGAACCCATACTATTTGAGAAAGCAAGAGAGGGGAGACTGGAGACAGAGACCCTGTGGGAAGGGCAGAGACTCCTGAGACCAGGAACAGAAATGGGCTCCCCACCCCCACCCCGCCCATTTGTCTCTCCACCCATGCATCTGTCCAAATGTTTCTGCCCCTTCCAGGAGGTCTTTTCATGTAACTGCCCTGAGGACCCTGGATTCTGCTTACTCCCCCAGCACTCTGCCCGGTCTCCTGCTGATAAGGACTCTAAGTTCCCAGGCTACAAAAGGGGTGGCAGTGTATGGCTCAGGAATGCTGAATATGGGAGGCAGGGGTGCTTGTGACGCTAATAAATTCCAAATCCTCTTCCCTGCCACCTCCGGTTCTTCTTGTGTCCAAGCTCTCAGACCCTTCCCCACCTCCCCCTCCTTTCCCTTTCCCGAAGGATTGTTCCCTTTCACTGCCTGGTCTCCCAGGGCAACCCCCGCCGCCGGGTGTGAGAGGAAAGTGTACGTCACTGTGTATTCGTGACACTCTGGGTCTTTTTGGAGAGAGGGGTTTCTGCATCACCCCTTTCCACTGGTCCTGCATCACCACTCCTCACCCCCCAACTCCCTGGGTCCTTATGGTCCCCAAAGATGATCTGTTCATAGCCCCATCCTGGTGTCCAGTTTGGCCTTAAGAGGGGGTCTTGGAACAGGTGGCCCTCCCCCACCCCTCTCTTTTCTTTGAGTCCCCCTCCCCTTTCTCTCCACCTTACAATAGCTGCAGCCAGCCTGGGGTCGATGGGGGGGGATTAGGGGAGGGGGCCAGGATTAGGGGAATGAGCCAGCCGATGAAAGGGGCTGGAGGAGAGCAGAAAGGAGGGGGTTGGGAGGAGGAGGAGAAAAGGGAGGGGGTCTGTACTAATCGACTCTGGCGCCCACATAAGGACTGGCCACGGACTGAAGGAGAGGACAGGGAAGTAGGGGGGAACTGGGTTGGGGGGCAAAGGGATCCATGGCTGCCTTGTTCCAGAGACAGGCCACCCCCTGGCAGCCCCAGCCCAAGTCCGGGAGCCCCAATTCGGACTAGCGGGGACAGGACTCCCGTCACGGACTCTTCTCCCACCCCACCCCACCCCATTCCCTGCTCTCAAAGAGGTTCGTTCTGCCCCTTCCTCTTCTCTTTCCTCCCTTTCCCCTTCCTTTACTCGAGAGTCCTGGAAGAGGCTTCTGTCCACTTCCCACTCCAAACATTCAGCCCCTGTGTCCCCCACCTATATGTGCACACCCACCCCATGGGGGCCCCATCTGTGTGTCTCTGCTTCCGCGTGATGTCTCTCTCTATTCCTTCGTCCCTCCCGTGCGCCTCCCTCTGGCGCCCCGGGCCGTGGCTCTTGATTGTCCAAACGCAATTCTCGAGTCTTTGGCTCCGGCCGAGAGTTGAGTCTGGACGTCCAGAGCCGCCGCCCCCAAACCTCGAGGGGGAGAGCGGGTCGGAAGGGTCTCTAGAGAAACCCAAAGCAGAAGGTGGAGCAAGTCTCCAGAGTCATAAGGGGAATCCTGGGTATATCTGGATCTGGTTGCGTTCACAGGACAGTAGGGCTAAGGCGGCAGAGGATCTTTCCCAGCTTTTTCCCCGGGGATCCTGGCTAGGGTTTCGAAGTTGTGTGTGTTGAGCAATGGGGAAGGGTGGAGGGGTGATACCCAGGGCCGCCAGAGTCAGGGAGGTGGCCCCTTTCTCCAAACCCTCAGTCCTCTCCTGGGGTCCGAGAGATTCCCAGGCCCCGCCCCCGAAACAGAGGCCCCACATCGGGCAGTGAACGGTGGCCAAAGTTGTTGGCCGCGCGACGGTTCTGGGCCAGAGGCGGAGACCGTGGTCCCCACGTAGCTCGGGACTCCCTGGACGTCGGCTCTTCACGCGGGACTGGCGCATCTCGTGAGTGGGGGAAGCCCCGCATCCACGTCCCTTCCCACCGGCTCTGCTAGTGGCGGATGACGTCTCCGCCAGCGGGGGGGTGGAGTGGAGGGGCAGACGGAAGTGACGTAGGGCCCCAGCGCCGGGGCCATGGCGGCGGCGGCGGCGGCGGCGGGAGCTGCTGTCTGAACACCAGCTGCGGACCAAGCGAACTCGGCCCAGGAGCCCGGGCCTCGAGAGAGGCGCGGCCGCTGCGGGAGCGCGGACTGCCAGAGCCGGGTGAGGGATGGAGCCGGCGCGCGGCGGGGGGCGGAGAGGAGCGCTTCTGGAGGGGCGGGGTCTGCGCGATGGTCGGCCCCCCTAACACCCTCCCTTCCCCACCTCCCCAGCCTTCCTCTACTCCACTGCTGCGGAGTCCTGGTGGGTGTCTGTGCCTGGTCACCATGACGACGCCGGCGAATGCCCAGAATGCCAGCAAAACGTGGGAACTGAGTCTGTATGAGCTGCATCGGACCCCGCAGGTGACAGAGATTCTCCCTTCCCAGCTCACCCCCTCCCCCAAACCCCTAAATCGACAGACCACATCACACAACCTCTTTTTCATTCTTTACTCTGTGAAGCCCAGCTTGATTGCAGACTCTCTGTCCCTACCTTTGAATCGGCTTAATCTTTTCAAAGCATTTTCACATTTAACTTATTTTATCTCAATCCTCAAAACAACCCTGCCAGAGAAGTAGAGCAAATATTACTATTTTCATTTGAAAGATAATAAACAGACACAGAAATTACCTTTCCTATTCTTCAGTTCAATGTCGTAGGTCATCACTGCATATAAGACTCAACTTGGGAGTTCATTAAAAATAGAGCTTCATACCCCTTCACATTTTGATTCACTAGCTAGATGGAGCTTCAAAATATGTTATTCTGAACAGGCACCTTAGGGGATTCTGATATAAGTAGTACCAGGACCACACTTTAAGAAATTCTGTTGACAGATCTTAAAATCACAAATCTGTCTCCATCTCTAGGCCTCTCACCAAACCTCAGGTCTTCCTATTCCAAAGCTACTCTTAGTTCATGGACCCTAACCCTTTCTGTTCTCCATTCTCTCCAAGTTAATATCCCCTCCTCTTTCTTTGAATTCCCATCTTCTCTAGTGGCCAACATGGGTACCCACATTCTGCCATCTCACTCTATTTCACAAAACACTTATTTCATAGACTGCTTCTTTTTAAAACTCCTTTTCTCCCACCCTATACTACCTTCCCACTCACTGGTACCTCCAGGAAGCCATCATGGATGGCACGGAGATTGCAGTTTCCCCTCGGTCGCTGCATTCAGAACTCATGTGCCCTATCTGCCTGGACATGCTGAAGAATACAATGACCACCAAGGAGTGCCTCCACCGATTCTGCTCTGACTGCATTGTCACAGCCCTGCGGAGCGGGTAACTGACTTCTGGGGCCTTCTCTCTGGTCTTGGTTCAGCCTACGCTTCACTTCCCTAGACTGACAGCTGAGAACTTCCTTTCTCCTACCCCAGGAACAAGGAGTGCCCTACCTGTCGTAAGAAGCTGGTATCCAAGCGATCCCTACGGCCAGACCCCAATTTTGATGCCCTGATCTCTAAGATCTATCCTAGCCGGGAAGAATATGAAGCCCATCAGGACCGAGTGCTCATCCGCCTCAGCCGCCTGCACAACCAGCAGGCATTGAGCTCCAGCATCGAGGAGGGGCTGCGCATGCAGGCCATGCACAGGTGCAGGGGTCAGGAGAGAGGTTGAAACAGGACTAGTGGGACTGGTCTTTGGGTCAGATTCCTCATACTGTCTTTGCTGCTTGCCAACAGCAAAGCCTCAGCATCCTAGGAGCTTACTACATCTTGATCATTAGGCTTGGATATCATGGATGTAAATTGCAGCTTGTTTGTAAGCAATGGGCACTGCTATTCTAAAGAAAAAAAAATCCCCTGACTTTCTAGAAGTTAGAACAGTAGAGCAATTTTGAGAATAAGCTCTGGATTCATACCACTGGGGATTATAACATTTCCTGGGCAAGCATTTCTCAGTCTTTAATATGTATCCAAATTACCTGTTGGTCTTCTTAAAAATGCAAACTCAGATTCAGTAGGTCTAGAGCTGGATCCAAGAGTTTGCATTTCACAAACTCCCAGGATCTAATAGTTCTTGGATCACACTTTGACAATAGAGGCCCTATGATCTCAAACAAGTTACTTAACCTCTCTAAGCCTCAGTTTCCTCAGCCATAAAATAAAAATAATTACCTACATTATTGGAGTTGTTGGTTTAGGTGAGGGGATTGGGGCAAAACACTTAACAGAGTGCTTTGCACATAGTTAATGTTTAATAAATGCTAGGTATTATCATTAGGATTTCTCTGATCTCTTAATTCTCTGAAGCTTAAAGTCTAAGTCCCTTATCCCTAATGCTTTCTAACCTTAACCACTTGCTTTTACAGGGCCCAGCGTGTGAGGCGGCCGATGCCTGGGTCAGATCAGACCACAACGATGAGTGGGGGGGAGGGAGAGGCTGGGGAGGGAGAGGGGGATGGAGAGGATGTGAGCTCAGACTCTGCCCCTGATTCTGCTCCAGGCCCTGCTCCCAAACGACCTCGTGGAGGGGGTGCAGGGGGGAGCAGTATAGGGACAGGAGGAGGTGGCACTGGTGGAGTGGGTGGGGGCGCTGGTTCTGAAGACTCTGGTGACCGGGGAGGGACCCTGGGAGGGGGAACCCTGGGCCCCCCAAGCCCTCCTGGGGCCCCCAGTCCCCCAGAGCCAGGTGGAGAAATTGAGCTCGTGTTCCGGCCTCACCCCCTGCTCGTGGAGAAGGGAGAATACTGCCAGACTAGGTGAGGAGCCCCGTGTTTCCCCAGACCACTGAGAAACCAAAGATCTCAGAGATTTCTCTCAGAAGTGGGCTTTTCCCAAACCCAAAAATAAGCCCTAACCCAGAGGTCCTTTGGGACAGTCCCTACTTCCCTTCCCTTGAGGCTTCCGGTACTCTAAATCTGCCCTCCCTCCCACTCCAGGTATGTGAAGACGACTGGGAATGCCACAGTAGACCATCTCTCCAAGTACTTAGCCCTCCGCATTGCCCTTGAGCGGCGGCAGCAGCAAGAAGCAGGAGAGCCAGGAGGGCCTGGCGGGGGTGCCTCTGACACTGGGGGACCTGATGGGGGTGGTGGGGAGGGTGGAGGTGCCGGAGGAGGTGATGGTCCTGAGGAACCTGCTTTGCCAAGCCTGGAGGGTGTCAGTGAAAAGCAGTACACCATCTACATCGCACCTGGAGGTGGAGCATTCACGGTGAGAGCCTCTGAACACAGTGGTATAAGCAGGGAAAGGAAGGAAGGGCAGCCTGGGACTGCACAAACCTGGACCCCAACCTTTGAACTCATGGGCTGTCCTCTCTCCTTCTGCATTCTCCATCTCCTCCTTTCCCTCCTCTCCTCTCCCATCACTCCATGTGCTCCTACTTTGCCCCATCCCTTTTATTATTCCCTTTTCATTCCCCTTTCCCTTGGTCACCTTTTGTCTTTTCTTTCATTTGTTCATTTCTTTTTCTATCTTCTCCAACTTTCTTCTCTCTTCCCCCTTCCTTTCCCTTTTACCCTCTCCCTAGACGCTGAATGGCTCGCTGACCCTGGAGTTGGTGAATGAGAAGTTCTGGAAGGTGTCAAGGCCCCTGGAGCTCTGCTATGCCCCCACCAAGGATCCAAAGTGACCCCAGAAGGGGACAACCAGAGGATGGGACCATGGGATGTCCCTGTATCCTGCCCCATCATCCCAGCTTTTTTGTTCCCCACTGCCCCCCAGCCCTGCCAGCCAGCAAGAGGACACAAATGAGAACAAGTGGCTTTTATACAAAGTATCTATATCAGATTCTTCTATATTGTACAGAGTGGAGCATACACCTCCATCTGCTGCCTTTTCTATTGCCCCCTCCCCAACCTCCCATCTATACACGGTGTTGGGGACGGTGAAGAGCCCACCCCTTCACTCCTACCAACAACAAATGTGCTTTTTTTCCTCTTTGAAACCTGCAGTTCTGTGTCTCTGTTTATTAGGGGTGTATTAGAAGAAAAAAAAAAGATTGAGGAGGGGGGCCTAGACGTCATGGGGGATTAGCCTTGGAAATGGGGAGAAAAATGTATGAAGTTATTCACTATGTTCTTTCAGAACCTTCAAATTAGAACATATATAGGAGAATAGGATCTGTGAAGCTGGGAGAGAGGATGGAAGAACAGAGGTGTGAAGTCAGATCCCAAACTTGGCCCTTAAAATCTGAATCGCCCAGCCTGAGATCCATGGTTTCAATGCCAAAGAGAAAGGAGGAAAGTTGTTCAACAGACAAGGGCATATTTGTAGACATGGACAGGACGGTGATGATCAGTAGAGAAATAATTCCTCATCACTTTGAGAAGAAGAGTGGAGAGGGGAGGGAGAAGGTCGCTCCTGGGCTGCCACTCAAAGAAGGGCAGAAAGGGCTCCTCCCCGGGAGCTTGCAGCCTGTGCCCGCTGGCTGGGCCGAGAGAAGGGAGGGCCACCCGGGAATTGCGGTTCTACGCCGGTCCAGGCAGCGAGTGAAAGCAGAGCAGTGGGGTTGCTGGGATTCAAGTTCCAGACTTGGGCACAGAACGCACGACTGCACTCTGTCCAGAGCTGTGCAAGGGCTAAGGGAAGACAAATTGCTTCTCCAGGTGGGACCCGACGCTACCTTCCACCCGAAGCTTCTTTGCCTCTCACTTCCTGTTTCCGCTGCCCTTGTCGCCCTCACCCTCAGCGGTTTCAAATTCCTACCCCCTCGCTAAGTTCTCTCTGGGGCAAAGGAGCCAGCAGCGCAGGTAAAGCCCGTTAGGCCCTCACGGTTCCGCACACTAGGCAGCCAACCCCAGGGCACCCTACTCCACCCTTGGGATTTCTCGCTTGTTCACCTTGTCCCTGGTACCGTCAATACCACAGATGCAGGCAGGCATGATCCAGCCCCAGCAAGTACTGCAAACCTGGTGATCTGGTTGGCGCTCGGCCCCGGAGACCCCTGGCCTGCTGAAGTAGACAAAACCTACCCTTACAGGAACCCTTTCTACACTCGCCTCTCTAGAATCCATGTTCCTGACTCCTCTGGGATTCCAACTGTCCAGGGGTTGCGATGCTCCTGGGAGGTTGGGGCAGAAGGCAGGTGGGCGTTGCCCCTGGGCCTTCAAAGCAGAGAAGCAGATGGGGAGGTGTCGGGTGAGGCACCCAGGTGGAAGCTGGAGAGTACGGAATTAATCTGGCTTCTCTCCTTGTTTTCCCCAGCCCTGACCGACCTTGCAGCCTCTTCTGTCTCTTGCCAGTCCCTCTTACTTCCCTCTGAAACAGCCTGCTGCCTCCCTGGTCGCTCTCTCAACTCCGCAGGGGCCACCTTCGCGAGCCCTCCCCTGCTCTCCACTTGCCGCATTTTGCCTCATGCCCCCTCTCTGCTGAGAGTGCTCTCGCCACCCACTCCTCCTAACTGAACTTCTCAGACATGGCTGTTTATTTAGATCACGCCACTTGGAAGACATACAGGAACCCATTGCCCTGGGTATTATGTCTCCCCTACCCACCCCTCAAGAAAAAATAACGACTCCAGCCTGACCAGGCATCCCCTTTCCCCAGTGCTGAAAAAATGGAAGTATCTGAGTCTCGAGGTGGGATGGGCTCCAATTCCTTCCCACTCTCCACTGGGGTATTTCCTTCAAATCCTTCAGTCCCTCTCAGTCAAGTCTGCATTACTGGGCAAAATGAGAGATACAAAGTATACAAAAGAGAAGTTTATTTTTTTCTTTTGTATTTTATTTTTATTAATTATTATATAACACACTGCATGCTACATAGGACGCTGTATAACCTTCTAGCAGGGGTAGATGACCATTACTGAGTTATTTTTTTCTTCCATCAGGAAAATGCTTCTTTTATCAATGTTCTACAAACCTCTTGACACATAGTAGCAATTAACTCCAAAGATGCACCTGTCTCTCTCCATCAATTGCCAATGATATATATAATGGGCAACTCTCTTTTCCTTCACACCGTTTGTGAACTTGTGAATGTAAGCAGCGGGCACTCCAGGGATGACCAAGCACAAGCCCATGACAGCAAGCCCAGGGAGAATCTTGAACCACATCTTGGCACGGTTACCCAGAACCTTACTATTTCATTGAAGTAGGAGTGTAGCAGAATAGTTAACAATGCAAAGGAGCTGGGTAGAGAACAGAAGGTTGACACAGTACTGGAGTCAGACATACCTGGGTTCAAATCAAGAAACTGAGTGACATACCAGTCACTGGATCTTGCCTCAGTTTCCTCATCTGTACAATGAGGAGAATAACAGGTTGCTGTGATGTTTTACTGAGATAATACAAGTAAAGGAACATGCCCAACAGACCAGTGGTTCTCCCAGTGTGGGTCCAAAACTAGCAGCAGAAGTCACCTGGGAACTTGTTAAAAAATGCAGATTGTTGGGCCCTCACTTCTAAATCTGTTATATGGAAAACTCTGGATATGGGGCCAGCAGTTGTGTTTTCACAAGCCTCTGTGTGGTTCTGATGTGCACATGAGGCTGAGCGCGCTGCATAAGCTCAGGAAGTATCACAAGAAGAGAAAGGCAAGTGTCCAATGTACTCAATACTAATATGAAGCCAGTAGACCAACTAATACATGCCCACACAAGAGAAAAATTCAATTCAAGGGCAGCGCCTGTGGCTCAATGGGTAGGGTCCCAGCCCCATACACCAAGGGTGGTGGGTTCGAACCTGGCCCCGGCCAAACTGCAACAAAAAATAGCCAGGCATTGTGGCGGGCCCCTGTAGTGCCTGTTACTCAGGAGCCTGAGGCAAGAGAATCGCCTACACCCAGGAGTTAGAGGTTGCTGTGAGCTGAGATGCCATGACACTCTACTGAGGGTGATAAAATAAGACTCTGTCTCTAAAAAAAAAAAAAAAAAAAAAATCAAGTTGAGGTAAGGGGAGAGGAAGGAGGAACTTAGGGAGGAGGGAGGGGCACAATGTACCTCCTGGATGCATGACACAACTACAACAGGGACTTTACCTAACAAATGCAAGCATTGTAATCTAATCATTTGTACCCTCATATTAATATGAAAAAAAAATTTTTTTTGAGACCGTCTCAAGCTGTCACCTTGGGTAGAGTGCCATGGTGTCACTGCTCACAGCAACCTCAAACTCTTGAGCTCAAGCAATTCTCTTGCCTCAGCCTTCCAAGTAGCTGGGACTACAGGCACCCACCACAACACCCAGCAATTTTTGTTGTTGTTATTGCAGTTGTTGTTGTTTTAGTTGGCCTGGGCTGGATTTGAACCTACCTGCCTCAGCGTATGTGGCGGGCACCGCCCAATCTGAAAATTTTTTTAAAAGATGAAACTCAGGGGTTGGCACCTGTGGCTCAGTGGGTAGGGCTCCGGCCCCATATACCAAGGATGGCAGGTTTGAACCCGGCCCCAGCCAAACTGCAACAAAAAAATAGCCAGGCGTTGTGGTGGATGCCTGTAGTCCCAGGTACTCGGAAGGCTGAGGCAAGAGAATCACCTAAGCCCAGGAGCTGGAGGTTGCCGTGAGCTGTGATGCCACAGCACACTACTGAGGTCGATAAAGTGAGACTCTGTGGAAGCTGGAGAGTACGGAATTAATCCGGCTTCTCTCCTTGTTTTCCCCAGCCCTGACCGACCATGCAGCCTCTTCTGTCTCTTGCCAGTCCCTCTTACTTGAGAGGGACTCAAGATGAGATGACACTCAATGGCATGTCAACTCCTTTCCTTAAGCCCAAATAGTAGGTAGCTCAAGCAGGGAGATGGCCATAGGCCAGAAGGGTGGTCAGGAGGTAAGACTGGGCTGGAGAAGGAAAGAGAGGAGGCTTTCTGCAGAAGGCAGGGGAGATGTAGGAGGAGCCTCTCTTCCCCTTACCCCACCCACCACTCATCCACCCCACCTCCTGCCCTTTTATCTCTCTCACTTTACCCCAGACGAGAGTAGATCACGTATCCAAATGCAGAAGCTGAGCTCTGGAGCCCTTTCCCCGCCTCAAATGTGGAAAATACTTCAGCTAAGGGGCCCACCTGACCCAGTACCTATATTTCCACAGCTCTTCCCATAGCGCACACTTGGCCTAGCCCCGCTGCACATACCTGTCACTGCAGCCATTGTGACAAGGGCTTCCCCCATGAGTGCTAGCCTGCTGCAGCATACCAATGGACACACACGCAATCAGCCCTACACTTTGCCTCTATGCCGCCTGTGGATGGGATTTAGGCTACCATTCCAGTCTCGTCCATCACAAGAAGGCTCACTTAGTGAGAGCTCCTTCCTCTGCCTAGAATGTAGCAAGCACTTCACCCAGAATGGCAGCCTGGTGGGGCATGTAGGGGAGATGCCCTCCCTGTGCAGTGAGGGTGACTGTGGCTTCCACCAGCACCTCTGGTTCATGGTCCACCACTTGGTAGCCCTGCTGTCCACATCTGCTAGAACTCTGGTCTGCTCTTCCCCTAGGCATATGGCCTGCTACTGTGCAGCCCAGCACACAGTGAGAAGCCTTTCCCCTGCTCTGGTGTGGTGAGGGAACTGGCTGCCACTCCAGCCTGCGGGACCTCGGTGGGGAGTAGCCCCACAACTCCACAGTGCAGCAAGGGCTTGGTTAGAGCTCAGGGCTGGTGTAGCACCAGAAAGACCACAGGGGCGAGGCTGCAAGGCATGGCTTCTGATATGACTCCAACATGGTGCCATACCATGACAGGCCCTGCTGCCCGTGGCTGTGGCTTCACTCAGATTACCCATCTGCCAGGTGTCACACAGTGGGGACAGAGGGGAGCCAGAGACCCTGAGGCAGCACCCCCCCAACAACTCTGTAGCACTTGAGGGGTGACAGGACAGCCTTGGTAACAGACTCCCTCCACCTATGGGAGGTATAACGGAGCACAGCTCCAACCCTACCCCCAGCCAGAGTGACTTTCAGAGCAACAACACAGGGTGGCAAGAGTGTCTCACCTGGACGTACTTAAAGCTGGAATAGCCGGGTCCACCTCACTTGAGACCAAAATGCTGGTCTCTGAGAGAGCGATCAGGCCTGGAAAAGAGTTTTCCCTGTTTCTTAGAAGAGAACCTCTTTTACGGCTCAACGCCTGTAGCTCTGCAGCTGGGGCACCAGCCACATACACCAGGGCTGGCGGGTTTGAACCCCGCCCGGGCCTACCAAACAACGACAACTACAAAAAAATAGCCGGGCATTGTGGCAGGTACCTGTAGTCCAAGCTACTTGGAAGGCTGAGACAATAGAATCTCTTAAGCCCAAGAATTGGAGGTTGCTATGAGCTATGATGCCACAGCACTCTACCAAGGGCAACATAGTAAGACTCTGTCTCAGAAAAAAAAAAAAAAGAGAGAGAGAGAGAGAGAGAGTAAAGAAAAGAACCTCTTTTAAAATTTTTTGTTGTTATTGTTTAAATAAATAAAAGATCTCTAAGCACTTTCCTTTCCCCTATCCTCTTTCTGAGAAATTTAACCTTGCTGTCTCAGGCCTGCTGTTGTCATGGATTCAGGTCCCCTGGGATTGTCTTGAAGGAGTCATTGTGAAGAGATAACTTAATCTCCAGAGATCCATGACAAACCCCATCACCAAACCCTAGTCCCCCCACTAATATCACCAATCCATCACTTCTCCCCAGAAGCTGCTTGGTCCTTCTCGCCTCCATTGCTAAAACTACACCCTGCACCCCATCTGATGATTCCATCTCCCTGTCCACTCCTGGCCTCATCAGACCCTATTCTTTAGGACCCCAGGACTTTCTAAAACCCTTGTGCAATAAAAACTAAGCCCAGCTGGAGGCTGCTCTTTCCAGCTATACAGGTGGCCTCTTATTGAAAGATGAAAACAAGGCATGTGGCCAAGGGAAAGGAGGGCAGTGTGGAGGTGGGAACCAGAGGAAGAAGCCAGGGAGCTTAGAGGAGAGGGTGGGGGAAGGAGGACAGGGCTGTGCGAGGCATGACACACAAGAAACACCTCAGGAAAACTTAGAAACACCTTCAGTTATAGATATCCCCAAAAGGGCCATCATTTCTTCAGTTTACAACTTTCTTCCAGTGCTACCAAGGTACTGAGTTGCCACCAGAAGTGCCACATGTCCTGCCATGTGTAGGTCTCCTGCAAAATTGCTTGTTTAATGTCCTCTTCATGTGTTAGAGCCAGGAATCCCATAAGACAGCCCCCACCAAACTGGCATTTTTCAACCCAGCCTGGCAAATGAAGAGGGATCTTTCATCATTCACCTTTGCATAAGGTTCCTTTGGGGGAGTTGCTCCCTTGGACAACACTTGAAACATGAACTTACTGTTCATTATAGAATAAATGAAACATTATTCTTGTATTAACTTGCCTCAAAGTATGCTCTTTGGAAAATTGACATTTATCCCCATGATATATCATGAAGATTGATTATGGACAAATATAAGAAGGAATTAAATAACTTTACAGGTAAAGGATCATTGAAGAGAGTGCTAATCAGTTTCACCCTTTCAGGAAATGTGTATTGAGTCTACCCCATGGCAGGGGCTATATACTAGGACCCAGGTATCAGAGTCATACAACATGGCCCCTTACTTCAAAGGCTTTGATCTGAGGGCAAGGATCTCAATGTGAGCATTTCAATATTGAATCTGACACCTACTCCTATCAATTTTACCTGCTATAGTATATCCAAAGTCCGTTGACTCCTTTCCATCCCTCTACATCCCTGGTCCAGGCACCATCTAGACTGGCTGTCCTCTGAGTCACTGCAGTGGCTGAAAGGCTATGAATGGCCTTCTCTGAAATATGACACACAACTAAGTGAGAGAGATCTTTAAAAATGCAAATCAAGGGTGGCATCTGTGGCTCAGTGGGTAGGGCACCAGCCCCATATACCAAGGGTGGCGATTCAAACCAGGCCCGACTAAACTGCAACAAAAAAATAGCTGGGTGTTGTGGTGGGCGCCTGTAGTCCCAGATACTTGGGAGGTTGAGGCAAAAGAATAGCTTAAGCTCCAAGAGTAGGAGGTTTCTGTGAGCTGTGTGACACCACGGCACCCTACCGAGGGTGATAAAGTGAGACTCTGTCTCTACAAAAAAAAAAGAAAAATGCAAACCAAGGCTGGGTGAGGTGGCTCACACCTGTAATCCTAGCACTTGAGAGGCCAAGGTGGGTGGATTGCCTGAACTCACAGGTTTGAGACCAGCCTGAGCTAGAGTGAGACCTCATCTCTAAAAATAGCCTGGACTGGCTCGGCGCCTATAGCTCAACCGGCTAAGGCGCCAGCCACGTACACCTAAGGTGGCGGGTTCGAATCCCCAGCCC
>NW_003852426.1:4059499-4060843 GCF_000181295.1 Otolemur garnettii
GTCCCAGCTACTCGGGAGGCTGAGGCAAGAGAATCGCTTGAGTCCGAGAGTTGCTGTGAGCTATGACCCCATAGCACTCTACCAAGGGTGAGAAAGTAAGACTCTGTCTCAAAAAATAAATAATAAAAAATAAACAAAAATGAAAATCTAATTATTTAGATCCCCCAGTTTAAAACCATTTAATGGTTTTCCATTGTTCTTAGGTTAACCTGGCCTCTAAGGGTCTATGAAGGGTGGCCCTGCCTCTCCAGCCTCATATCTCACCACTCTCTCTCCCCATCATTCCATGCACTCCAGTTCCCATCCACATGGTGCTTCCTCCTACAAAGAGCCTTCAGGCAGCCTGGACTCTGTCCAAAAGGGTCATTCCACTGCTCCTTTCCTGGCTAGCTTCTCCTCATTTTTCAAACCTTAACTTCTTGAAATCCAAGGTCAAAGTCCCCTTTACGAGCTCTCACACTAAGGTGTACTTTTTCTTGAAGGCAGTTGGCATAGCTGAAGTTCTACATTTGTTGATTATTTGATTGATGTCTGTCTCCTCATAGAATGTAAGAGCCTGGGAGCAGGGAGCACGCCTGCAGATGCTCACTTCTGCTGTTCTCTGGATACCCTGTAAATATTGGTTGAATGGAGGCATTCATGCCAGGACCTGGGACTGGGGGCTACATATTCCAGGATTTTGGAGGGGATGAATTGATTTCCACCCTTTGGTGGCTGCAGCCCAGAAGTTCCATAAGCCATTACCCAGCACCATTACTTCCTCCATAGTTCCCAGCATCACCCAGCACATTGGCCCTGCCTTCACTCTATCTTGCCTATGAGAGTCTTTCCTGCTTTAACTTCAAAGTGCCCCTTTCTAGTTTTCCCTTAATGGCTTCAGAAGACAGCATGGAACACAGATTCAGAACTGGAAAATCTGGATTCAATAACCAGGTTAAAGGTATTAGTGGTGTGATTCTGACAGGCTATAAAACTACCCTGAACCATAGCTTTCATGTCTGTAAAACAGAAACAACTTCAATCAAGAGAGATGGAGAAATTATAAAATCTAAAAGCAATCCTCCCTATCATCGGGAAATACTGGATAAAATATGAAAAAAATGAATGTATGATTGAGTACTCAAAAGGAAAGTGAAATTCCAGTTAGAAACAGAGGATACTGGAAGCCAGAGGATGAGCAGACTATGAAGGTCTAAAGGGAACTGGTTCTGGTGACTAAGGGCTTGGGTACACTAGCCAATAGGGACAAGAGAGGAGGCCTTGGTCCTGAGAGGTGAGGGATGCGATGAAAAATAGCCAAAACGGCTCGGCGCCTATAGCTCAACCGGCTAAGGCGCCAGCCAC
>NW_003852426.1:4061319-4062958 GCF_000181295.1 Otolemur garnettii
ACCTGGCCCCAGCCAAACTGCAACAAAAAAAATACCCAGGCATTGTGGTGGGCATCTGTTGTCCCAGCTACTCGGGAGGCTGAGGCAAGAGAATCACTTAAACCCAAGAGTTTAAGGTTGCTGTGAGCTCTTGACACCACAGCATTCTACCGAGGGCAACATAGAGAGGCTCTGTCTCTTAAAAAAAAAAGGAGTCCCAGGTGGCGCCTGTGGCTCAAAGGAGTAGGGCACCAGCCCCAAATGCTGGACATGGTGGGTTCAAACCCAGCCCCGGACAAAAACTGCAAAAAAAAAAGGAGTCCCAGACAATAGAAAAATGGTATTAGTCATGTTTCTAAGACTAAAAATATCATAAATAAAATACTAGGAAACCATCTGGTGAAGTTTGTGCATGTGTGTATATGTTATATATGTGTATATGTTTTGTGAATGACCAAGCAGGGTTATTCCAGAAATGAAAGAATAGTTTACTTTTTAAAAGTATTTTTTTCTTTTTTTGAGACAGGGTCTTTCTTGCTCCATTGCCTAGGCTAGAGTGCACTGGCATCATCATAGCTCACTGCAACGTTAAACTCCTGAGCTCAAGCAATCTGCCTTCTCAGGCTCCCAAGTAGCTGGGACCATAGGGATGAGCTACTGTGCCCAGCTAATGTTTTTAATTTTCTGTAGAGACTGGGGGGGTGGGCAGTGTCTCACTTTGTGACCCAGGCTGGTCTCAAACTCCTAAACTCAAGTGATCCTCCCATATCAACCTCCCAAAATGCTAGAATTACAGGTGTGAGCTACCACACCAGCTAAAAATCTATTAATGGGCTGGGCACAGTGGCTCATGCCTGTAATCCCATCACTTGGGAGGCCGAGACAGGTGGATTGCCTGAGCTCACAGGTTCGAGACCAGCCTGAGCCAGAGCAAGACCTTGTCTCTTAAAAAAAAGCCAGGCATCATGGTGGGGTGGGTGCCTGTAGTCCCAGCTGCTCAAGATGTAAGATAATCACTTAAGCCCAGGGGTTTGAGGTTGCTATAAGCTATGAGGCCACAGTGCTCTATCAACAGCAACAAAGTGAGACTCTGTCTCAAAAAAATTTGTCATTATTTGCAGATGACATGATCTTATACATGGAAAACACTAAAGGCTCCACCAAAACAACAATTAGAACTAATAAACACATTTGGTAAAACTGTAGGATACAAAATCAATATACAAAAATCAGTACATTTCTATACACGAATAATGAACTATCCATAAAAGAAACCAAGGAAACAAAACCACTTAGGAATAAACATCACCAAAAAAGTGAAAGATCTGAAATAATTAAATGGAAAAATATCGTGGGCTGGGCACAGTGGCTCAGACCTATAATCCTAGCACCCGGGGAGGCAGAGGCGGGCAGATTGCTTGAGCTCAGGAGTTAGAGACAAGACTGAGCAAGATCGAGACCCTGCCTCTACTAAAACCAGAAACATTAGCGGGTCATCATGCAGGCGGCTATAGTCCAAGATTCTCAGGAAGCTAAGATAGGAGGATTGCTTAAGCCCGGGAGTTTGAGGTTACTATGAGCTATGATGACACCAGGGCAGTCTATCCTGAACAACAGAATGAGAGTTTGTCTCAAAAAAAAAGAAAGAGGCTCGGCGCCT
>NW_003852426.1:4063213-4074894 GCF_000181295.1 Otolemur garnettii
AAAAAAAAAAAAAAAAAGAAAGAAAGAAAGAAAGAAAGAAAAGCTATCCGTGTTAATGGATAGGAAGAGTTAATATTGTTTAAATATCTGTGCTGACTCGGTGCCCGTAGGACAGTGGTTATGGTGCCAGCCACATACACTAAGGCTGACCAGTTCGAAACCGGTCCAGGCCAACTGCAACAAAAAATGGCCAGGCATTGTAGTGGGCACCTGTGGTCCCAGCTACTTGGGAGGCAGAGGTAAGATCACTTGAGCTCATGAGTTTGAGGTTGCCATTAGCTATGATACCACAGCAGTCTACCCAAGGTAACAAAGTGAGACTCTGTCGAAGGAAGGAAGGAAGGAAGGAAGAAAGGAAGGAAGGAAGGAATGAATGTAGGTAGGCAGGCAGGCAGAGATACAAAGCAAACGTTGTGATTCAAAGATGGGGATTTTGGGCTCGGTGCCTGTAGCTAAAGCAGCTAGGACACCAGCCACATATACCGGAGCTGAAAGGTTCGAATCCAGCCCAGGCCTGCCAAACAACAATGACAACTACAACCAAAAAAACAGCTGGGCATTGTGGCAGTCACCTGTAATCCTAGCTACCTGGGAGGCTGAGGCAAGAGAATCACTTAAGCCCAAGAGTTTGAGGTTGCTGTGGGCCATGATGCCTCAACACTCTACCCAGGGTGACAGCTTGAGACTCTGTCTCAAAAAAAAAAAAAAAAAAAAAAGTGGGGGGAGCAGTGCATAGGGCACTGGCCCCATATACTGAAGGTGGCAGGTTCAAGCCTGGTCCCGGCCAAAATTGTAAAAAAAAGCCCCCCAAAAACAAAGATGGGGACTTGTTCAACTAAGTTGTGATGATTAAATAAGCTAATAAATGGAACAGTGCTGTGCTAAGTGAAAGTTTGTTGCCAATCTCTTTTTTTTGTTACACTTTATTTTTTATTTCAAAATATTAAAGAGATACAGATGTTTTTGATATATGGCTGGAATCAGGGCTACAAATGTACCCATCACCTGAATAGTGTTCATTGTACCCATCAGGTGGGGTTTTGCCCCCTGCCACCCGTACGATGTGTGTGGCTATGTGGGTGAAGAGATACGACTTCCCTTGGCCCAGGCACGGTGAGTCACGCCTGTAATCCTAGCACTCTGGGAGGCTGAGGCGGGTGGATTGTCTGAGCTCATGAGTTTGAGATCAGCCTGAGCAAGAATGAGACCCTGTCTCTAAAAAATAGTTGGGTGCTGTGGCAGGTACCTGTAGTCCCAGGTACTCAGGAGGCTGAGAATCACTGGAACCCAGGAGTCTTAGGTTGCTGTGAGCTAGGACACAATGGCACTCTACCAAGGACACAATGGCACTCTAAACAATGGCACTCTACCAAAGTGAGACTCTGTCTCAAAAAAAAAGAGAGAGAGAGATATGACTTCCTTCCCTACCTCCCTATTCTCTCCTCTACCATGTAAATTCTCACTCCTCCTATTTATGCCTGATAATTTATACCTGATAATGTTAACCACTATATGCCTCAATTTCCTCATCTATAAAATGTGTATATTAAAAGTGACTCCTACTCATAGCATTTTTGTGAGAGCTAAATATGTTAATAAGTGCCTGGCTTAGAGTAATTATTTTATTTTATTTTTTTGAAATAGTGTCTCTTTTTCTTGCCCCTGGTAGAGTCCTCTGGTGTCATAGCTCACAGCAACCTCAAACTCTTGGGTTCAAGCAATTCTCCTGCCTTAGCTTCCCAAGTAGCTGGGGCTACAAGCACCTGCCACAATGCACGGCTATTTTTAGAGATGGGGGTCTTGCTCTTGCTCAGACTGGTCTCCAACCATAAGCTCAGGCAATCAGCCTGCCTCAGATTCCCAGAGTGCTAGAATTATAGGTGTGAGCCACCACGACTTACCCCTAATTTTTCTATTTTTAGTTGACACAGGTCTTGCTCTTGCTCAGCCTGGTCTTAAACTCCTAAGCTCAAGCGATCCTGCTGCCTCGGCCTCCCAGAGTGCCAGGATTACAGGTATGAACCCCCACATCTGGCCTACTAGATATTATTAAATATTACAATGGAATAAATGTTTGTTCCCTCTCAAAATTCATAAGTTGATACCTACTGTAATCTCCAATATGGTAGTGTTAAGAGTCAGGTGTATTGGGAGGTGATTAAGTCACGAGAGCTCCACCCTCTTGAATAGGATTAGTGCCCTTATAAAAGAGGACCAAGAGAGCTCATTTGCCACATCCACCATGTGAGGATGCAACAAGAAGACACCATCTGTGAAGCAGAAGGTCAGTCCCTGGCTTGGTGCCTGTAGCACAGTGGTTACAGTGCCAGCCACATACAGTGAGGCTGGCAAATTCGGACCCAGCCCGGGTCAGCTAAACACCAATGAAGACAACCTCAACAAAAAATAGCCAGGTGTTGTGGCTAGTGCCTGTAGTCCCAACTACTTGGGAGGCTGAGGCAAGAGAATCTCTTAAGCCCAAGAGTTTGAGGTTGCTGTGAGCTGTGATGCCACAGCACTCTACCCAGGGCAACATAGTGAGACTCTCTCTCCAAAAAAAAAAATCAGTCCTCACTGGACACTGAATCTGCTGGCACCTTGATCTTGGACTTTCCGCTTCAGAACTATGAGCATTGCATTCCTATTGTTGATAAATTACCCAGTGTAAGCATTTTGTTATAGCAGCCTGAATGAACTAAGACCATAGTTTTATAAAAATTCAACTACAGTTGGCTCCCCATATCTGCAGTTCCACACACATGGATTCAACCAACCACAGATATTTTTTTTTTTTGAGACAGAGTCTCACTTGGTCATCCTGGGTAGAGTGCCCTGGCATCCTAGCTCACAGAAACCTCAGACTCCTGGGTTCAAGCGATCATTTTGCCTCAGCCTTCCAAGTAGAAGGAATAACAGGCACCCACCACAACAATTTTTTAGAAATGGCATCTTGTTCTTGCTCAGTCGTGAGCCACAACGCCCAACCTCAACCACAGATTTAAAATATTTTTTAAGGCTTAGCACCCATAGCTCAGTGGTTAGGGTGCCAGCCACATACACTGGTGCTAGCGGGTTCCAACCTGGCCCGGGCCTGCTAAACAACAATGACAACTACAACAAAAAAAATAGCTAGGTGTTGTGGCAGGCACCTGTAGTCCCAGCTACTTGGACGGCTGAGGCAAGAGAATTGCTTAAGCTCAAGAGTTTGAGGTTGCTGTGATGCCACAGCACTCTACCGAGGGCAATATAGTAAGACTCTGACTCTCTCTCTCTATATATATATAGTTTAAATATATAACAATAAAAATAACAATACAATAATTTGTAAAAACAAATAAAAAATACATCATAACTATTTACATAGTATTTACATTGAATTAGGCATCATAAGTAATCTAGACAAGATTTAAAGTATACAGAATGGCTCAGTGCCCATAACACAGTGGTTATGGCACCAGCCACATGCACCAAGGGTGGCGGATTCAAGCCCAGCCCGGTACAGCTACACAACAATGACAACTGCAACAAGAAAATAGCTGGGCATTGTGGCAGGTGCCTGTAGTCCCAGCTAATTGGGAGGCTGAGGCAAGAGAATCGCTTGAGCCCAAGAATTTGAGATTGCTGTGAGCTATGATGTCACAGCACTCTAAGGAGGGTGACATAGTGAAACTCTATCTTAAATAAATATATAAATATACAAAATAAAGTATACAGAAGAATGTGTGTAAGTTACATGCAAATACTATGACATTTTATATAAAGGACTTGAGCTTCTGTGGATTTTGATATCTATGAAGTTCCCTGAAATCCAACCCTAGTGGATGCTGAAGGATGCTTGTACTCATAATCTAGTATTCATCGTCCATCTACTTATCAATATAGGTAACAAATATCATACCTCACATGTTACATCTAGGCCTACATGTGTGCAAATTTAACAGTAACAAGAACTGTTTTTTTTTGTTTTTTTTTTGAGACAGAGCCTCAAGCTGTCCCCCTGGGTAGAGTGCCGTGGCATTACAGCTCACAGCAACCTCCAACTCCTGGGCTCAAGCAAGTCTCCTGCCTCTGCCTCCCAAATAGCTGGGACCACAGGCGCCTGCCACAACGCCCGGCTATTTTTTTTTTTTGGTTGCAGCCGTCATTGTTGTTTGGCGGGTCCGGGCTGGGGATTCGAACCCGCCACCTTAGGTGTACGTGGCTGGCGCCTTAGCCGGTTGAGCTATAGGCGCCGAGCCACAAGAACTGTTTAATATTGCAAAATGTTGGGTGCGGCAGCGGTGGTGGTAGTGGCAGCAGCCTTCCCGGAAGGTGGCATTGATTAAGGAATTGTGAGCATGTGGTTTTGTGATGTTCTGTTCAGGAGTATCTGGTTGGGCAGCTTTACATTGTTGCAGAAGCTAGTATGAGTGAGACCGGTGGTGGAGAAGTAACTGAAGTATTAAAGAATGAACCTTATGAGAAGGATGGAGAAAAGGAACCGTATACACATTAAATTTATCACCTAAAGAGCAAAGTTCCTGCATGCCTGAGGATGATTGCTCCTGAGGGCTCCTTGGTGTTTCATGAGAAAGCCTGGAATGCATATACCTACTGTAGAACAATTGTAACGAATGAATATATGAAAGATGATTTCTTTGGGTCAGCGTCTGTGGCTCAGTGGGTAGGGTACCAGCCCCATATACTGAGGGTGATGGGTTCAAACCCAACCCCAGCCAGCTAAAACAGCAGTGACAACTGCAATAAAAAATAGCCAGGCATTGTGGCAGGCACCTGTGGTCCCAGCTACTCAGGAGGCTGAGGCAAGAGAATTGCCTAAGCCCAAGATTTGGAGGTTGCTGTGAGCTGTGATGCCACAACACTCTACCCAGGGTGACATAGTGAGACTCTGTCTCAAAAAAAAAAAAGAAAGAAAGAAAGATGATTTCTTCATTAAAATTGAATCATGGCACAAACCAGACTTGGAAACATTAGAAAAATGTATGGAAAACTATTGAAATTGTACACATAGATATTGCAGATCATTGAAACAGCAAACACAGCTGTTGGAGACCCAGCATTTTTCCAGTCAAGACCAAGAGAAGCCCTGTGGGACCCCTGGTGACCATCAAATTCAAGTGGTGGGGAACTGCAGAGCAAAGTAGAAAACTTCATTCAGAAGCAGGAAAAAAGGATATTTACAAACTTTCATCACCAGCTTTTTCGTTGGATTGACAAGTAGATCCTTGTTGATAATGGAAGACTTTAGGAGAATGGAAGATAAGACTCAGAAAGAATTAGAAACAAAGGGTAAGAAGGGTTCCAGTTGAGGCACCTAGGCTGCTGATGTGTAGATGAGCCCCCTATGGGGTCAAAGACATATTAAACTGTTTAGTAATGAAGGTCAAGTGAGGGGAACAAGTGCAGCCAGTGATAAGTAAAGAAGAATCTGACCAGTATCTCACAGTGTTGACGCTTCCCAGACATTTGCTTGTGATGACATATACACATGCATAGGCTCCCAACCGTGTGTGTATCTGTCTGTGTGTGTATGTCTGTAGCTGTATGTAAAACGCATGTAGAGCTACAGATCCAGATACACATACTTGTGTATATATGTACATACAAACGTACTGAAGGAATTAGTACAATTTCTCCAAAGTACTGTACCTATCTTCAGCAAGAATGCAAAAGAAAATATTTTCAATATATATACCTGGAACAGATTTTAATAAGTATCAAGAGTAAAACCATTAATGTACAAATTTGACTGCATTAATACTAGCTGGTATATTTCATAAGTGTCAAGCTGTAAACTAATATATATAGCCTTTTATTATTTTTCTGTTCTTTTAAATCAGTCTCTTACAAGTTTTTTAGTTCCATAAACAGCACAATCCCATAAAAAATTCCTTCAAAATGTTTTGGTATTCCTGGGTGGCACCTATGGCTAAGTGGGTAGGGTGCTGGCCCCATGTACCAAGGGTGGTAGGTTCGAACCCGGCCCCGGCCAAACTGCAACAAAAAAATAGCCGGGCACTGTGGTGGGTGCCTGTGGTCCCAGCTACTCAGGAGGCTGAGGCAAGAGAATCACCTAAGTCCAGAGTTGGAGGTTGCTGTGACCTGTGATGCCACAGCACTCTACTGAGGGTGATAAAGTGAGACTCTGTCTCTAAAAAAAAAAAAATTTCATTTTGGTATTCCAATTAATTTGGAATATAAACTCAATATGTTCATAACTATTTCTGGACGGTTATTATCTTGTAGCCAAATTTGACAAAGTCTATTAAGTAAGTACTAAAGTCACAAGCCAGTTTTTACTCATTTGATCTGAGGAAGAAATCCTTTTTTAAAAATTTCTGATTTTTTTGTATTTTTGTATTTTAAATTTCAAATACTTTTCTATGTCAAACTCAACAAAAATGGAGATGGCAGCTTGTGATTTATAATAAACATTAGACAATTTTCAGGTTCCTGTTAGACAAAGAAATTGATGAAGAAATTATTCTTAATTATATAGGTTATGTAGAAAAATTGAAAGTACGGTACTTCCTTGGAAGTCTCATTTTGGAAATGACTTTTCTGGATTAACAGCTTGGAAACCATGCAAATGGTCTGGACTCCTTACAGCTCACACAACAAATTGTAAATAGTGACAATGTTTTGCTCTTTTCCTGTTGAAATACACTTCTAGCAGGAGATGCTGCCTTTGAGATAGAAGTTGAAGACGCAGTGTGAGTCTTGCCTGCACACAATTAGGAGCCCGGCAGCCCTCAGACTCTGGAACATGCCCAAGGAGACCATCATCAGCGCGCATCCTGAACGGGTATCATGAGGGTGTGGGTTAGAAGCTGCTGCCACCCTTTTCCTTCTTTCTTTTGTTTTCTTTTTTTGTGAAGAAAGGAATCGCTAGGTAAGATTTCTATAAGCTTTCTCTGACTTCTAGTTTTTATCCTATCAGTCCTGGAAGCTTGAAAGGAATAATATTCTTGAAGCCTTCAGGTCAGAAACTGTCTTTTTGAACCTCCTGTTCCTCCTAAAACACCCCAATGGCTGCAGTCAAATCACATTTGTGATCTGATTCGCTGACAGTCCTGCCCTTCCTGCCTCTGGTTTTCCCACATGTCCTGTGTCCCCACTGAAGCGACTGCAGCAAATCAGACACGGAAGGATGATAGGATCGCCACTGCATTGCCAGACTCTGTTATCCTCAGCAGCAAACCCCACAATTCATTTATCTTTTGTGTACTCAGGATAAAGACTGATGGTTACTCTCTGGGCACTATTTGTAATATAGGTTTTGTCAGAGCGTAATCATTGTCTGCAAAGTGTTTGCTGCGAGGGAGATTATTGCTAATTTTGTGAAATAAAGACTCTAGCCCTTTCTTTTTAATGAACTTACTCTCACTGGCATCTGTACTATCATTGGGAGCTTTGGCACACATGGAAATGAGAGCCCTGCGTGCATTTTAATGTTTTTCTAATAACTGTGGAGATTTGAGGGAATGTGTGGTGATTGTAAAATACCTCATCTACCTGGCAGTCTCTTGTGTAAATTACAGTAAAACAAAGAAAATGAAATTTAAACCAAAAAATAAATTTAATCACAAAATGAAAAAAAAAATTGCAAAATGTTCTTCAACTATCACTTGCAACTGCTGCGAATAGAGCACACCAGGAATCAACACCTCTAGGACACAAAGAGAAGCAAGAAAAGCAGATGCTCAAGGCTAAGGGGAAACGATAGTTTATCATGCTATTTGAGAAGTAATATTAGACAAGTTAATTAAACTGTATTTTCTTTTACCTAAGTGATTCCACTGCTTAAATCCTCCCTATACTCCAAAGCAATGTGTGCCTCCGAATCCAGCACAGGTACGACCTCAAACGCACACAGAATTCAGTGGTAGCCATCTATTGTTTTCAGGATACAAGGCAAAAGATTGCAAAGCATTTCCCTAGACCCGGAATGAGTTAATCGCAAAAGAAGATGTTTAGGGTTTGGGGTTGTGCTGTGCCAGCCCTGGGGGCAGACCCTAAATGATAGAAGTATACAGGTGTCATTTAATAAATGTGGTGTGTGATATGATGCTTGTGATAGGGGAATCCCCCTATATATATGAGCCAGGCCAGGGTCCCTGTGGTGGAGATCTGAGGATGATACTGCTTGTAGGGGAAGACCATAATTTTTGTCTCAGATATGCCAAGTTGGTAGTTCCTTTGTGACATCCAAGTAGGGATCCCAGGTAGACAATCAGATATACAAGTCTGGAGATTAGAGGGAAGACATAAATTTGAGAGTAATTAATGATAGAATTGCAGCCAACAGCCAGGTGATTCCCTAGAGGGAAGGTACAGCATGAGAAGACGACAGTGCAGGACTGACTACTGCTGGTGAACTACTCTAGTATGGCCAGTTAATTTTAGGTAAAGAGCAGAGTGACCCAGCAGAAGAATGAAAGAGCAGCTGGAGGGACAGGAGGAAACAGGAAGAGGCCAAGCCCTAGAGACCAGAGAAATACAGTGTGTTAAGAAAGAACTGGTTGGCTCAGTGCTCATGCTCAGTGGTTAGGGCGCCAGCCACATACACCGAGGCAGGCAGGTTCGAACCCGGACTGGACCTGCTAAACAACAATGACAACTATAACAACAATGACAAAAAAAAAAAAAAGCCAGGCATTGTGGCAGGTGCCTGTATAGTCCCAGCTACTCGGGAGAAGGAGGCAGGAGAATCGCTCAAGCCCAGGAGTTGGAGGTTGTTGTGATCTGTGACACCACGGCACTCTCCTGAGGGCAACAGAGTGAGACTCTGTCTAAAAAAAGAAAGAGAGAGAGAGAGGAAGGAAGGAACTGGCCAACAACCATGAACATTAACTAGTGGCAGTCAAGTACGAGGAAGACTAAAAAATGGATTTAGATGACGTGAAGTTCACTACAAAAACATTTGGTAGCACAGTAGAGAAAGAACACCAGGCTGAAAGGATTAAGCACTGAGTAGAAGTGAGGGAATAGAGAGAGAATATTGCCCAACATTTTTTTTTTTTTTTTGAGATGTAATCTCACTCTAACGCTCCAGGCTAGAGTGCTCTGGGATCATTCCAGATCACAGCAATGTCAAACTCCTGAGTTCAAGCGATCCTCTTGCCTCAGCCTCCAGAGTAGCTGGGACTACAAGGGCCCACCACAACACTCGGCTAATTTTTTTCTGTTTTTAATAGAAACAGGGTCTCTCTCTTGCTCGGGCTGGTCTCAAACTCCTGAACTCAGGCAATACCTGCCTCGGCCTCCCAGAGTGCTAGTATTGCAGGCATGAGCCACCTGCACCCAGCCCGCCCAAATTTTTATTATGAAAATTTTTGATCGTATAGAAAAATTGAAAATATCATGTAATGTCATTTATATGGCCACCACTTTACTTAGATTTAACACTTGTTATTTATATAATATGTATATAGAAGGCTATCTGGAAAGCATACAGCCATTGTTAATACTATTTTTCTTTCTTTCTTTCCTTTTTTTTTTTTTTTTGATTGAGTCTTACTGAGTCACCCTGAGGTAGAGGTGCCTGTGGCGTCATAGCTCACAGCAACCTCAAACTCTTGGGCTCAAGCAATCCTCTTGCCTCAGCCTCTGAGCAGCTGGGACTATAGGCACCAGCCACAACACCCAGCTAGTTTTTCTATGTTTAGTAGAGACAGGGTCTCGCTTTGCTCAGACTGATCTCAAACTCCTCAGCTTAGGCTATCCACCTGCCTCAGCCTCCCAGAGTGCTAGGATTACAGGCATGAACTGCTGCACCCCCTCCCCACCTATTTTTCATATTACTTGGCTGGATACTTTCCAGACAGCCACTGTATACAAATATGTATACATTTATACAACTATATACTTATATATAGTTCTTGAACCATGTGAAAGTATAGGAAAACATGTGCTCCACACCTAAGTACTTCAGTGTGCATCTCCCCCAAATAAGGTCTTTCTCCTACGTAACTACAATACTATGATCACAGCTTTCTTAGCTTAGACCGAATAACAGTTGGTCCCTAACACCATCTGATAGGTAGAATATACTCAAATATTCTCCAATTGACCCCCAAAAGTCTTATATGTATACATTTTTTTTTAAACCAGGAGCCAGCCAAGTTCCTGTTGAGTGAGAAAGTAAGTTTGGCAGTGAAGCTATTGAGAGAATTAAGAGATACATGTAGTAATCAGAGAAACACGTGAGGTAGACAAGGGATTTGTTTCTGTGATAGTTTTACTTTGAAAGGGAGAGGTTTGAGATCCAGGAGAAATAAAAGAGGTGATGAAGGAAATGGGATGCAGAGAGACTGGCCAGGCACAGGATAGCAGTTCCTCTACTCCAGTGGTTTTTAAAATAGGGTCCTCAGATCAGCAGCATCAGCATCCCCTAGAAACCAGTTGGAAATGAAAATTTTTGCTTCCATCTTCGATCTATTGAATCTCCCACACGCCCTTGTTGGAGAACCATTGCTCACTTCTGACATGAAAGAGCAAGACAGGATGGACACAGATGCAAGGAGGGGTGTGGATTTGGTAACAGGTGGTTGAAGGAGGTCCTCTCTGATGGATTCAGTTTTCTCTGTGACATAAGAACATGATTATTGACTGAGAGTGATGTGACAGACAGAAGAGCCTCAGAGGTTTGAGGATTAGAGAGGTTTAAAGTAGCCATTGACCAGAGTGATGTGGTCAATGGCTACTTTGCAAAGCAATGCTGGCAGCTCCTAGGGCTGATGACCATGAAAGAGGACTAGTAGCCATTTCTTGGCCATGTGAGTTCCACCAACAGTTCTTAGCTGTCAGAGTTAAGTCCTGAAGAAAATAAATAGTTAGGTTCACCGAAGATTGTGGTTTCACCAGTTAGGTACAAAAGATGAAAATATAGAGGCAAGCAAGCTGGGGATATTGTTCAGAGAGTTGTTAAAATGACAGGTCATGGAGTCCATCTGGATAGGGAGGGGCTGATAAGCTGGGAGAAGGAAAGCATCATTGATATGGAGGTCCTAGGAGTCTGAAAAATGGTTGTGAGAGAGGTAGACAAACTGGTGGATGGAAGGTTAGGAGGTGGGGCTAGGGGCAGGCTGCTGAGTGACTCCTGGTGAGAAGATCCAGGGTATGAAGTGAGAACATAAAACTGAGGTGAATCGGAGAAGGTTATTGGGAATAACGTGGTCAGGTTGTTAAGAGGCCAGATGGGGAATGGGTCCTGCATGTTGGACAATGAAGTGTCCCAGTGGGAGGACTCAATGGAAGACTTAGACAGCCACCTGAGTGAAGTATGCTCAACCAGCATTCCCCTGAGTGAAGTAAAGAGGTCTGGTGGGTGGCTGATGGTAGCAGTGACAAAGGAAGATGTCAGTTGAGTCCAATGGCTCAGCCTGGGAGGCAGAGGGTTATTTTAAACTAGAATTGGGGGTGGGGGAGGAGCTTCTGGAGATAGCAGTCTGAAGCAAGGAAGGTACCACATCTATAAGAAAATAAAAGCCTCTCTTGGCTTGGCGCCTGTGGCTCAAGTGGCTAAGGCGCCAGCCACATACACCTAAGGTGGCGGGTTTGAATGCAGCCCAGGCCTGCCAAATAACAATGACGGCTGCAACCAAAAAATAGCCGGGCGTTGTGGCGGGTGCCTGTGGTCCCAGCTACTTGGGAGGCAGAGGCAGGAGACTCGCTTGAGC
>NW_003852426.1:4076022-4081858 GCF_000181295.1 Otolemur garnettii
TCGCTTGAGCCCAGGAGTTGGAGGTTGCTGTGAGCTGTGATGCTATAGCACTCTACCCAGGGGGATAGCTTGAGGCTCTGTCTCAAAAAAAAAAAGGACCTTGTTACCCAGATTCTAGAACTGTCCTGGCTTCTGTCCTTTCCAAGTACCACCTGTTCAGCTTTTTATTCAGTTCTGTAAATATCATTCCAATAATCTCTTACTTATTAATTGGTTGCTTTTCTACAACTGGCTGCCACCTTAGCTCCAAGACTTCTACTCTGTAGCTAGGCATTGTGGTGGGCACCTGTAGTCCTAGCTACTTGGGAGGCTGAGGCAAGAGAATCACTTGAGCCCAAGAATTGGAGGTTGCTGTGAGCTGTGACGCTATGGCACTCTACCCAGGGCAACAGCTTGAGACTCTGTCTCAAAAAAAAAAAAGACTTCCACTCTGGAGTCATGGAACAAAATGAGAATGTGGGGACAGAAGGATCAAGCCACTGAGCCGGTGTATGGTTTTTGAGCTCATTACTTGAAATAGGAAGAAAACCTCACAGGGCTGGTGTGTGAATTCAATGAGACGAAATATATGCTCTCTGAGATCAGGGACTTTGAATTATTCTCTGCTAAATTCACAATGCCCATCACAAAACACAGAGAAGAGCATCGATAAAACTTGTTGGCTTAATTAATACTGGATCTAAAAATAATTTGTTAACTCTAGTGTATAACATGAATAGCTAAGTCCATTACGCCCAGGATGAAGAGAGCTGATTTCTATTCTCTCTCTCCTCAAAGGTTTGTCTTGGTCTTGTATCTCTACACTAAGTTGGACTACTTTATTTTGGAATGTAGTCAATTTGCCTGCTTCCTATATGACTGATGTCATAAAATTAGAAAAGCCACCTTACTTATGTGGAGGGTAGGTGGGTTCATATTTATAGGATGGGAAGAAAAAAGGATGTCCCCTCCTTGTCCTCAGGGCACATGTCCACATTCAGTAGGTCTAAAATTGATGCTAAGGTAGGCACCTCCCCCCATGTTATGCAGAGACAGTGCTGTCGAACACTGAGTAAATGTTTTCCAGAAGTCCCAGTAAAGAAACAACATAGAGTAAGGTGAGGGCACAAAGGTAGAGAAATAGGGGAAATGAAACTGCTTTAAAGAACAGAGACCCATGAATAGCACTGGGGGGACGATACGGCCCATAAGGACACCTCCGAATCCTTCGTATATGACACGAAGTACTAGATACAGGCACTGGTCTCAGGGATTAGCCGAAGGAAGGATACTGACACAGCTCTATCCTACGAAGTGATTCCAAATGTGTCTGGGTCTATAAGACTGTGTCCATGATCAACAAAACAAATGAGGGAGAAGTTTGAGGGGTGGTGGTGTTGCCCAGAAATTATAAGTTTCAGCCTGGTGATCACAAGGCTCCATGTAAGCCACAGAACAGAGGATTTGGGGGTTGAAGGAAAAGCTTCAGCGCAAAGAGGGCAAGAGGGAAGCTTCGCTTTTATGGGTAACTGAAAGCCTCAGGGACAGCTCTATCTCCTGATTCATGCTGCCCCCTGGAGTTTGGTGTGGGTATCGCAGCTCCCTTTCACGCTATTCGGTCTCCTTTTCATCTCAGTTCTGGATCACCCTGTCCCAAGTCAGAGGGTACCTAAGGAACCCCGGAGGAAATTAAATGTCCCCGAAAACTGCGTGCTCCAGCACTCACTTAAATGATAGCCGGGTTTCATTATCGCGAGCCTCCGAGCTGTCCCTTAGCCCTACAGCTCATATTTCAGCCCTGCCCCCCAGTTAAATCTGCAAAACCCCGCGTGTAACAGTCAAGTCTGAATATTGGGTTCTGAGATAGAGAGGGAAAGGAAAGAAAACAAAACTGTGAAGAACCACGGTGCCTGCCTGCACAGCCCTCCCCCTCATCGGAGCTTTAGGTGACTTATGATGAAATTGCCTGTCCTACTCAGTGTCCCCCGTGGGTTATCAGGGAACATTTTTTCGGGGAACCCACCCGCTTTATCAAATCCCCAAACCTTGGCCCTTCTCCCGTCTACCCTAAACATCTTGATACTCCAAGATCAATACAGGGAATAGAGGGGTGCAGAACTATAAGAGGATTACTGTGGCCAGAGTCTGGGGTGAGCTTGCGGTCCCTCGGAGCCCAGCACACCACTGTTTTACTCCGGGCAGGGCCCAGGAAAAGTGCGGGCGGAGGAGAGTCAAGCGGGGTAAACCTGAAACTAAGCCAAGAGGAAGGGATAAAAGGCAGTGGGCAGAGAAAGGTCAGTTAGGGACACAGTCCTGGCCCAGCCCCCAAAGCGTCTGGACCAATCAGGGGTCTCTCTCCCCTCTCTGCCCCCACGCCTTTCTCTGCTCTTGGCCCTTTGGAGCAAACACCTTCAAAGCTGCAAAGCGGGACGAGGTCAACACCGGTGCTGACACCACAGCAACCGGGCCCCTCTTCCAGCAGCTTCCCTGGGGACCCGTAGTGTTCCTCCAGGGGCTGTGCTCTGGACCAATGCCATGGCCTCCTGAACCAAGCAGCAAGACCAAATGGTTGCCATCTCCAGGCCTTATGTCAATAAATAAATAAATAGATAAATAAGTCGCAAGGCCTAAACGCCGAGGATCGGTTTCCAAAGCCAATCAGAGCGCTGCTCTCAGAAGGGCGGAACCCCAAGAAAGAAGAGCGCGGAATGCAAGATCCGTCCGCCTTGCCACGCCCCCTCCCCGCGGCAGCCAATCAGGAGAGCCTATCAGCCGGGACCACTCTAGCTGGACCTCAAAACAAACCTCCTCCCACTGCGTCGCGAGTGTGCTCTGCCAGCAACTGGAGAGCCTAAGCTGCAAGTGGAAACTGATTTCTTTCCTTCACTCGCCCTGAACTTGAGGAGGAAATGGTTAGGCCACGAGAATGCAGGAAACATCCCAAAATTACCATTTTCCCTTGACAGAGGCTTTCCTCTTAGGACCTAAAGGCGCCGGTTTCTCCTGGTCTTAAATTCAAATGGCGTGGCAGGGGGGACGGGAAAGCTTCCAGGTAAACAAATGGATAAGATGGATAGATGGCGAACCTGGTCTATTCCTGCCCCAACAGTGTAGGTGTGGGTGCTACAGGCCTCCAAGCAAGAGGCTGTGCGGTCTAAAGTCAACTAAAGCTCCAACTGAGGAGGGCTGTACAGGCAGGCACCGTGGTTCTTCACAGTTTTGTTTCTTTCCTTTACCTGGCCATCCCTGAGCAAGGAGATGCTTAAACCAGAGATGCTAAGGAGCTATCACTCCTTAGCTGAGGGAGAGGATGCAATCCCGGAGTCATCTTGGGCTTTCCCCAAGGCAGTGTTCCAGGCTGCTGCACAGCCTGTTCCAAACCCTTGAAGCATCTGCCACTTAATTCAGAGGCCACTTTCCTCCAACAGGCTTGATACTTATGAAAAAGTCTCCTCCCTAAAATTACCACCTCTGGCCTGAAGTAGCTAGAGGTTAAGAGGTTACCATATCCTCCTTTTCTGGGTATTCATCAGAAGGGATGGAAACCCAGGAAGTAGAGAAGGAAGGTGACTTTGGAGAAGACTTGGGGCCACTTGAAGGACAAAGGAGAAAGGAAATGGGAGAAGAGTATTATTATGTCATATTAAATATTTATTATTTTCTGCAGATGGACCTTGGAATAATTCTCAGGTCAGAAGGGATGAATTAGTGTTCAAGATACTGAGACTTTAGGTCAAAAAGCTATAGGGGAAAAAAATCACCTTGAGCAAAAAAAAAGAAAATCAAGTGACTTGGAGGCAGTCACCCCTTGCTACCATTCCAACAGCTGAGGCTTCATGCCTCAGGACATGGTGATAAGAGTTGAGTGAGGCAGTGAAGGTTTTTACTGAGGGAAGAAATGAGCCTTGGGTGTGTGGGAGCAGGAGAGGAGCGTGACAAAATTGGAAAAATGATAAAGGTCACTTTGGAAGAGCAGGGGGAAGTGGTCTTGGGAAACCTGAAGACACTGGGAGATTCAGAAGGCCCAGGGGATCCAGCTATTTCTGTTGAGGTAGGGTCCTGGGAATGCAGGTAGGCTGAGGCATATCAAAGGCTTGGGAGGCAGGGAAGAACCAGCAAGGGGACCCCAGGTGAAGAAAGGTATGGGATGGGGTATAGAAGTCCATGGAAAGGACTGGCAGATCTCAGGGTGTATACCGGCACATCAGAAGTTGGGCTTATGCTTCTTGAGCTCCACCATAAGATGGTGAATGTTGATGAGCTCAGTCCGAGCAGGAAGGGCTCGGAGCTGGGGCTGAGATAGCACCCGGTGGAAGCGATGATAGAGCTGGATCAGCTGAGTCAGTGCTCCCTGGTCAGAGAAAGTCATGGCAGGATCAGACTGAGGTGGTGGTGATGATGATTAGGAATCAGGTTAGGGCTCATCCAGAACTTTGGGCACAGCTAGTAGTTGAAGGTCATGGGTCACTTAAATGATGCTGAGCCCAAAGAAAAAAGGAGCAAAATAGTAAGAGATAGGGGATGGGAGCTAGGGCAGGGAGTTAAGGTCACCTGGATAATACTGGTTCCATTTCTGAAGTTGGTGAAACTCCGCATTACATCCTGACTTAGTGACTCCACTGATGATTTCCAGGAACTACCAAAGCCACGGATCAGCTGGGTTACCCGGGCTGATAGCAGAAGGATAGCAGAAGGAAAGAATGTCAGAGAGGGAGGTAGCTGAGTGATCTTGGATCCCACTAAATTCTCCCCAAGGCATTGCCATCCTCACCATCAAATCCCTCTTTTCTGGTATTCTCCTAACCCAAGTTTTCCTGCTCTGCCCCCACCTCATGTAATCTGCTTTCTATCATTTTTCCTTCCTACTTACCTTACCACTGATACCACCACTACTACACCATCCTCATACCTTCTTCCCCTCGAAGTCGCTCAGCCTGTCCACGCTCAATCAGAGCTTCAGCCTCCTTTACAAAAGCCACCAGACCCCCAAAAGGAGGTGATAACAACTCTTCAATGAATTCCTGGAGAGATAAAAATACATACACATTGGGCAGCCCTGCTTTCCCCCAGCAGTGAAGAAAATCTGCAGACATCGAGCACGTTGTGGTACTAGTTCTTCATTCTGCGTTTGCCTGAGAGGGGAAGACTCCCTGGATCTTTGTGCAGACCTGGTCTCAGATTCAGCATTGGGCAAATGCCTGCAAATTAGGTGTCAGTTTGGGCACCTGGAGGGGAAGTAATAGTGATGATACAGGGCACCGCTGTAACCCTTGACTCCTCTGGTTTGAGGAGGGGTTCCTCTGGGACTTCTCCGGAAGTACACATAGTGCAAGATGAGCTTTCCCGGGCGCCAAGCCAATATTTGTGGAATGCATGAAGAAAAGCTATGTTTCCTACTGAATTTGTATTTCTTTCCTCAGTCTCTTTATCCATAAAGTGAGGCAACGATCGTACCCTCACAGGATTGCTCTGAGAATCAAATAGGTTATACTTGTAAAGCGCAGAAAATAATGTCTTGCACGTATTAAGCGCTCCATAAGCCTTGTCAAAACTATATGGATTCGTTTTAACATTAATCCCATTAAATAAAGCTTTTACCGATTAAAGGTCATTTCCATTGACTTTCTTTTTAATTTAACACTTTTAATGCATGAGTTCTGACTTTTAGATGTTAGAGACTTTTTTTTTTAACTTTTCTTTAAGCACTGTGGACCATCAAGTCTAGTGCACGGGTTGTCATTGCAAACTGATGCGTAAGTGTGTGTAAGTGACTTTTGAGATCACTTTGAGGGAACACCCGGAAGAGGGGGGTGGAGCTGGGATACCCCTGCTTCAAATTAATCTCTATGATGCTGGC
>NW_003852426.1:4081878-4085559 GCF_000181295.1 Otolemur garnettii
AAAAAAAAAAAAACATTGGGCAGCCCTGTGGCTCAGTGGGTAGGGTACTGGCCCCATACCAAGGGTGGTGGGTTCGAACCCAGCCCCTGCCAAACTACAAGATAAAATAGCCAGGCGTTGTAGCAGGCACCTATAGTCCCAGCTATTTGGGAGGCTGAGGCAAGAGAATTGCTTTAGCCCAAGAGCTGGAGGTTGCTGTGAGGTGTCACACAACAGCACTCTACTGAGGGTGACAAAGTAAGACTCTGTCTCAAAAAAAAGAAAAGAAAAGAAATCTAACTGAAATCTGATCAAGCCTTCCCCATATAATTACACATTTATGAGGAATATATCAAAAGAAAGTTTAGCCACACCATAGGATACAATCACCAAAACCTGGACTATAGGACAATCTACATGACCAATGATTCAGTTTCTTCCAAAAATAAACTGCAGGAGCCAAGGCAAAGATGTAGGGAAAAATCTATAAATTAAAAAAAAAAGCAAAAAACATATGCATGGACCTTATATGGATTTTAATTTGAACCATAAAAATCATTTGAGATGACTGGGGAAATTTGAATATTAGCTATTTTAAGTGAGATAATTTTTTAAAGTGATGATAATGTGGTTTTTAAAACATGTTCTGATACAAATGAGGTGTTAATAACACATTAAGATTTAATTCAAAATAACTGGAGAACAGAGGAGAAAGATAAGCCATAGATACTGGTACAGATGAAACAAAACTGTCCGTGAGTTATTGGTTGAATATTAGTGATGATACCTAGGGGTTCACTATGCTCGTCTCTTAGCAAATACATTTGAAGTTTTCTACAATAAAAAGTTAAATTTTGGCTTGGCGCCTGCAGCTCAATAAATAGGACACTGACCACATACACAGAGGCTGGCGGGTTCAAGCCTGGCCCGGGCCTGCTCAACAACAATGACAACTGCAACCAAAAAATAGCCAGGCATTATGGTGGGTTGGCTAGTCCCAGCTATTTGGGAGGCTAAGGCAAGAGAATTGCTTGAGCCCAAGAGTTTGAGGTTCCTGTGCTACCAAGAGCGACATAGTTGAGACTCTGTCTCAAAAAAAAAAAAAAAAAAAAAAGTTAAATTTTTTTAAAGAAAATGGAAAAGGAATTAAAACAAAAACAAAGGCCGGGCGCAGTGGCTCATACTTGTAATCCTAGCACTCTCAGAGGCTGAGGCAGGTAGATTGCCTGAGCTCATAGGTTTGACCAGGGCGAGACCCCATCTCTAAAAATGGCCAGGCATTGTGGCAGGCACCCATAGTCTCAGCTACTCAGGAGGCTGAGGCAAGAGAATCACTTGAGCCCAGGAGTTTGAGGCTGCTGTGAGCTAAGATGCCATAGCACTCTACTGAGGGTGACAAAGTGAGACTCTGTCTCAAAAAAACAGTAACAAAAAAACCCACAAAGGCACAAAAATAAACTCTACTCAGTAAGGAATGGTAAGATGAATGTGAAATTATTACTCCATTTAAAAATAAATTCTTCCCTCAAAATATCTACTTATATCCACTAAGGATTGTCAGGTACCTTATATGAGACTAGAAAGACATGCTTTAAGAAAGGATCTTTCTTTTCTTGTGATGTGATTTTGGAAAGATTACATACCCCAATTCAACCTATTACAGTTGCCTAAATTCTTAACAATACAACAGTGCAGGGTGTAGGGAGTGGATTGCAAAGAAAAACCGAGCAAACAGTGATGACCTTTGCTGTCTAATGTAATAGCCATGTAGTAGTCACACTATAGTAGAAGCACCTGAAACATGGCTATTCTCAGTTTAGGTATAATCTAAACTGAAATGCATAAAATACATACCAGGCTTCAAATATTTCATTATTGGAGAAAATTTTAAGTGTATCATTACCATTTTATTGATTATATGTTAAAATAATATTTTAGATGTAGTAGTTCAATATATTATTAAATTTATTTCACCTGTTTCTACTTACTTTTTAAATGTAGCTACTAGAAAATTTAAAATTATTTAACTGGCTCACATTTGTGACATGCATTATATTTTTACAAGATAGCACTGGTCTAGACCAGTGCTTTATGCTTTCTATTTAGCAAAAGAGAACATTTTCATAGTAGAGTGACCAGAGGCAAACAATGCACTGAGCACAGGCTAACAATATGCCCCACACAGTATCAAGCAGTAGCCAACCTAAAAGGACAAGGAGCATTGATGGCAGCTAGCTCCCCACACCTGGCAAATCTCATGGACCTCAGCTGCTTCCAGCAGAGTCCACTGGTTAAGTGAATTCTTTATGGCATTAGCACCCTAGAGAATTGCACTTCTGCAGGGGAGCTAACATTCCTCTGGTCACCTAATTGTTCAGATTAGGATAAGTGTTTCTTTTCTCATCTGATTACATGCTTATTTTAATAAAATGAGAGAACAGGCCAGGCATAGTGGCTCATGCTTATAATCCTAGCACTCTGGAAGGTTGCGGCAGGAGAATTCAGCTCAGGAGTTCTGGACCAGCTAAGCAAGAGAGAGACTACCATCTATACAAATAGAAAAATCAGCTGTGTATGGTGGTGCAAGCCTGCAAGTCCCAGCTACTCTGGAGGCTGAGGCAGGAGGATCACTTGAGGCCAGAGTTTGAGGTTGTAGTAAGTGATGATGATGTCACTATACTTAAGCCTCGTAATAAGGAGAGACTCTGTCTCAAAAAAATAAAAAAATAAAAAAACCCCACAGACACGGGCAGCGCCTGTGGCTCAGTGAGTAGGGCACCAGCCTCATATACCAAGGGTGGTGGGTTCAAACCCGGCCCTGGCCAAACTACAACAAAAAAATAGTCAGGCATTGTGGCGGGCCCCTGTAGTCCCAGCTACTCAGGAAGCTGAGGCAATAGAATCACCTAAACCCAGGAGCTGGAGGTTGCTGTGAGCTATGTGAGGCCACAGCACTCTACCAAGGGTGATTTAAAAAAAAGACAGAGATAAAGAGGATAGAATGGTAGAATTGGAAAGTCTAACCTATAAATATATATATAATCAGATCCCCAGGAAGAAAAAGAATGAAGGAGATACAATGTTTTAAATAAAGAGAAATCCACATCTAGACATATTGTAGTAAAGCTTTAGAATATCAAAAAAAAGATCTTTATAGTCAGACACAACAGATTACCTTTGAAGGAATAAGTGTTAACAGAACAGCAGTCTTTTCCCCAGCAACAATTTAAGCAAGAAGACAGTGAAAAAATCATCTTCTAGGGGCTAAGAGAAAAGACTTGCTCTTTTTTTTTTTCTTTTTTTTTTTCTTCTGTCCAGGGCGGGGTTTGAACCTGCCACCTCTGGCATATGGGGCCAGCACCCTACTCCTTTGAGCCACAGGCACCGCCCGAGAAAAGAATTCTTAACTTTAAATTTGACAATAAGCCAGTAAAAATGTTTCACTAACAAAGATGAAACAAAGACATTTATAAAAGAACAAAAACAAAGTCTAGTACCAATAAACTTTAATCAAAATGGCTTGAGCCCAGGACTTGGGAGCTGCAGTGAGCTAAAATCACACCAGTGCACTCTAGCCCGAGTAATAGAGCAAGACCTTAACTTTAAAAAATTAAAAAACAGGCTTGGCGCCTGTGGCTCAAGCGGCTAAGGCGCCAGCCACATACACCTAAGGTGGCGGGTTCAAATCCCCAGCCCGGGCCC
>NW_003852426.1:4085794-4087202 GCF_000181295.1 Otolemur garnettii
GTAGTGGCCCACACCTGTAATCCTAGCACTTTGGGAGGACAAGGTGAGTAGATAGCCTGAGCTTAGAATTCCAGACCAGCCTAAGCAAGAGCAAGATCCCACCTCTAAAAGATAGCTGGGCATTATGGCAGATGCCTATAATCCAGCTACTCGAGATGCTTAGGCAAGAGGATTTTTTGAGCCCAAAAGTTTGAGGTTGCTATGAGCTATGATACCACAGCACTCAAATCCAGGGCAACTGAGACTCTGTCTCAAAAAAAATTTAAAAATTAGGGCTCAACACTCTGGGAGGCCAAGGTGGGTGGACTGCTTAAGCTCATGAGTTCAAGTCCAGCCTGAGCAACAGGGGGACCCTGTCCCTAAAAAAAAAAAAAAGAAAAGAAGAAAAGAAAGAAAGAAAAATAGCCAGGCGCTGTGGTGGGTGCCTATAGTCCCAGTTACTCAGGAGGCTGAAGCAAGAGAACTGCTTAAGATTGTGGTGAGCTATAATGCCATGGCACTCTACTAAAGGTGACAAAGTGAGACTCTGTCTCCAAAAAAGAAAAAAAATAGCCAGAATGTGGCTCAGCGCCCGTAGCATAGTGGTTACAGCACCAGCCACATATACCGAGGGTGGCGGGTTCGAACCTGACCTGGGCTAAACAACAATGACAATTGCAACAAAAAAATAGCCAGGCGTTGTGGTGGGTGCCTGTAGTCCCAGCTACTTGGGAGGCTGAGGCCAGAGAATCACTTAAGCCCAAGAATTTGAGGTTGCTGTAAGCTGTGATGCCACAGCACTCTACCAAGGGCAACAAAGTGAGACTCTGTCTCAACAACAAAAAGAAAAATAGCCAGAATGTTAGCCAGGCGTGTGGCAGGCACCAGTAGTCCCAGCTATTTGGGAGGCTGAGGCAGAATAATCACTTGGGCCCAAGAGTTTGAGGTTGCTGCGAGCTGTGACACTACAGCATTCTACTGAGGGAGACATAGTGACGCTCTTGTCTCAAAAAAAAATTACCCAGAATGTAACACTAATCACAGTAAACATAACTGGATTAAAAACATGAACTGAAAGGCAGAGCTAATCTGATTGAATTTTTAAAAAAATTACAGCTGGCCGGGAAAGGTGGTTCATGCCTATAATCTCAGCTCTTGAAGGCTGAGGCAGGTGGCTTGCCTAAGCTTACAGGATTGAGACCAGCCTGAGCCACAGTGAGACCTCACCTTTAAAAGTAGATAGCTGGGGCTCGGCACCTATAGCTGAACCGGCTAAGGCGCCACCCACGTACACCTAAGGTGGCGGGTTCGAATCCCCAGCCTGGACCCGCCAAACAACGATGGCTGCAACCAAAAAATAGCCGGGTGTTGTGGCGGGCGCCTGTGGTCCCAGCTACTTGGGAGGCGGAGGCAAGACACTCGCTTGAGC
>NW_003852426.1:4087478-4108873 GCF_000181295.1 Otolemur garnettii
ACTCACTTGAGCCCAGGAGTTGGAGGTTGCTGTGAGCTGTGAAGCCAGGGCACTCTACCCAGGGGGACAGCTTAAGGCTCTGTCTCAAAAAAAATAAAATAAAATAAAAAAAAGTAGATAGCTGGGCAAGAGGATTGCTTGGGCCCAAGAGTTTGAGGTTGCTGTGAGCTATGATGCCATAGCACTCTACTGAGGCAGACAAAGTAAGACTCTGTCTCAAAAAAAAAAAAGTTGAAACTATATAATCCATGGATTTCAACATATGTCAAAATAAATAAATAAATTACAGATATATGCTATTAGCAAAAGACATTTAAAATGTGAAAATAGCCTGGTATGCACCTGGGAAGATGAAGTGAGAAGATCACTTGAACCTAAGAGTTCAAGGCCAGCCTGAGCTACATAGAGGAACCCTATCCATTGATCAATAGAAAGAAAAAAAATGTAAAACATAAAAAGGCAGAAATTAAAAGGATAGAAATTAATTAATAGGCAAAGTTAACCAAAATAAAGCTGGCAGAGCCAGGTTAGCATCAGACATAATAAAATTTAAGACAAAAAATGTACTCGGGCTAAAAAGGGTTACATGACAAATGTTTTAAGTAAGATCTACCAATGCTAAACTTTTAGAATTTACATAAAATAAATTAAAACTGGCTCGGCACCTGCAGCTCAAGCAACTAGGGCACCAGCCACATACGCCATACCTGGCGGATTTCGAATCCAGCCCAGGCCTGCCAAACAACAATGACAACTACAACCAAAAAAAATAGTTGGGCGTTGTAGAGGGTGCCTGTAGTCCTAGCTACTTGGGAAGCTGAAGCAAGAGAATCACTTAAGCCTAAGAGTTTGAGGTTGCTATGAGCTATGACACCATGGCACTCTACCCAGGGCGACAGCTTGTGACTCTGTCTCAAAAAAAAAAAAAAAAAAGAAAGAAAGAAAAGAAAAGAATCAGAAAAGATAACACAATTAAGAAGCTTGGACCAGGCTTAGACCAGGCCTGGTGGTTCACATCTGTAATCCCCGCACTCTGGTAGCCAAAGCAGGAAGTTCGCTTGAACTCTGGACTTCAAAACCAACCTAAGCAAAAGTGAGATCCCATTTCTACTAAAAACAGAAAAACTAGCCAGGCATGGTGGCACAGGCCTATAGTCCCAGCTACTGGGGAGGCTGAGACAAGAGGATCTCTTGAGCCCAATAGTTCGAGGTTGCAGTGAACTATGATGATGCCACTGCACTCTAGCTGGGGCAACAGAGTAAGGCTCTGTCTCAGGGAAAAAAAAAAAAAAGGCCGGGTGCAGTGGCTCATGCCTGTAATCCTAGCACTCAGGGAGGCCGAGGCAGGTAGATTGCTTGAGCTCACGGGTTCAAAACCAGCCTGAGCAAAAAGTGAAACCCCCCATCTACTAAAAGTAGAAAAACTGAGGCAAGAGGATCACCTGAGCCCATGAGTTGAAGGTTGCTGTGAGCCACAGCACTCTACCCAGGGTGATAGCTTGAGACTCTGTCTTAAAAAAGAAAAAGAAAAAAAGAAAAGTAGAAAGCTACTTGGGAGGCTAAGGCAGGAAGACTACCTGAGCTCAGAGCCAGAAGTTTGAGGTTGCAGTGAGCTATAATGATGATACCACTATACTCTAGCCTGGGCAACAGAGTGATATCCTATTTCAAACAAAAAAAAAATTCTATGATTCTGTTTTTGTGGCACTTAAAAATAGAATGAACTTTTGTTTTGGTATACATATGAGATATATTAGTTACATTTATAAAAGCAAGAGCATTTAAAAAAATCCCCGGTAGTCTAGTGGTTAGGAAAAAAAGAAAAATACCCCCAAAAAACCCAAGGGGGAAAAAGGAAGAGCATGTTAAATACAACATTTAGATCAACAGGTGCCTCTGCATAAGAGGCAGGGGACAGAGTGAGGAGGAATTTAGTCTGATGTAGGTTTTTGCCAAGGTGCTTATTCTTAAATTGTGTAATGGACCCATGGATGTTGATATTATTAAAAAACAAAATAAAATATATGCACCGTGTTACAAACTAAGAATTATAAGTAATTCCAATTATAATAGACCTGTACGTCAGGTCTATTAAAATAAATGTGTGTGTGTGTGTGTGTACACACAAGACTGTCCCTTTCCTTCTTCCCTTCCCCATGCCCGTACCTGTGTCCGAGCATTGAGCAGCTGCTGGAAACTCTCAACCTCCTTGCTGTCATCTGCAGCCCGTTCCTAAGGAGAAACAGAGAAATGTAAAGTTTGGGGAAGGCAGTGCTTCATTTCAGGATGTGCCTTTCATTCCACACTTACTGTTCTTAGTCAGACCCGTACCAGACTCCAAGAGAAAAACAATGAACTAGACAGATATCATCTCTGCCCTCACGGAGATAACAGAGCAGTGGGGGGAACTGAATTCTCTGGGTAGGAAGGTCGGGAGAAGGTGCCTCTGTTACCATCAGCACACCCAGCATCATGTCATAGTTGTTGATCAGAAACACAAGCTGCTCCTTCCTTGAGGAGAATTCAGCTGCCACTCGGAGGACAAAATTTTCCACCTCCACCTGAAAAAGCCAAAAGGAAATGACAGGAGAAAGTAAGGTCACCTCACCCCTTCTCACCCTCCACGAATGGCAGCAGCCCTCCTACTGGGAGGTCTCTCCTGCCCTACCCTCACCTGCAGCTGTCCCAGTAGCTGCATCGTCCGTTCATTGGGTATTGTTTGGTTGATGCTGACCAGAGCAGAAGAAAATTCTGCATATCGGCGTGTGATCTAGAAAGACAGTGGAAAGAAAATAACACAGCCCCCATCCCAGCCCAACCAACACAACCTCCCTACTCCCTTGGCCATCCAACCTCCATTTGACTTCCTCCTCCAAATCCCTCCTAACAGTAGTACCCAATCCACCATAAGCTTGACCCCATTCCTAGACTTCTCACTCAGAGTATGGCCCATTACACAACTGTGACATTGGCCAAGCCTTACAGTGAAGCTCAGAGCCCTGCCTTTCAAGAACCCCTTGTTACCCTTGCCCTCCTCACATAGTGGGGCCGAGTATCCAATCCTCCAAGGCGCTGAGGGTCAGTGCTTCGAACGCTCTGGACATTCATCTCCAGGATCAGCTCAAACCGTGGCCATAGCAAGGCAAGCACCTGTTCCCAGTACCTATGGGCTTAATCAGAATCAAAGTTCAGCTGGCAAGGAAGTTTGGAGGGCCAGGAGGAAGTAAGGTATCCCTAAATTAAGGAATGAAGGTGGGTAGGGGTGGGTGTGTGTGTGAAAGGTGAATCTAAAAGCAGATGAATGGGGGAATAAGGGTCAATGGTATCAGGCCAATAGGTAAGACCAAGACAGTTCATGGCCTGCAGTACTTCAAAGACCAGAATTCAGTGACCTGTCCAAGGCAGGAACATCCCTCTTTGCTGCAATGCTGCGGAACCGAAGAACAATGTGGATACAGAGAAAAACAGCAATGGCATCATAACAGTCAGCTAGATAGGACTCCAGGTGTTTCTGTGATTTGGAAACAGGCAGTGGATTGGAAGAGAATATTAGTTTGTCCTTTCCATCAACTATGAACAAATACATGTTATTTCTTTGGGGATGAGTCACTGGGTGGGAAGGAAGGGAGAGATCTAAAAGGGAAAAGCTATTCTCACCCCTACCCCAGGCCAGTTCCCTGCCCACTGCCACTCAGACAGTCCTGATGCGTTGGTCACAAAGACCTATGATCACAAGCCTATCACAGTAGAATTCACAGCTGAGCTTAAGTCTGGGGTATGAGCACTGAGATTTAGGGGTCCCTAAAAATCATGAGAATCATGAGTTTCCTGGTGCTACTGCCTTGATAATGAATCAGCAGTCGGGGTAGTCTCAGGGACCCCCAGCTCTGAAAATTTCATGGAGAGTCACACTGTAAGTACAAGCTTTAGACATTCTAGAATAAGGGGATCCTGGTTTCAGCCCTATTATAATTATGAACCCACTCATCAGTGCTGATGACAACTGAACAAAAGGGTTTAAAAAATAGGAAACACAGGGATCTTACCAGGGTCATGTTAAGTGTACGGCCCATGACAGCATGGAATAGGTCATGTGCAGCTGGACCAGACACAACAAAAAATTCACAGATGAAAAGATATTCGCGGCAGGAATTGTCTAGAAGGGCGTAGTGCTGGCTGCGGAAGAGGGCTTCAAACGGATACTAGGAGCAGAGGGATAAAGAAAAAAGACAGATGACCCCAGCACTGATTTACCATCGATATGGCTGGAAAATCAGTAAACCTGGGTAACAAGAGCTACATGCAGGCTGTGAAAGAGAATCCTGAACAAGTAATAAAAAGGTGAGGGGACATAAGGGGAACAGGAAGAGTCCACCCCCACCTGCTGCTGATATTCCTGCATCTACTCCAACATCTGCCTCAGTCATTCCCCTCAGCCAGTCTCACCCTCTTCCATGTCCTTGAGTCAATGGTTCCCAACCCTTCTCACATCACAGCAAGCTAGAGTGATCACAGAAGGCCACTCCTGAGTCCAAGGGGATTGATACAAGGGCCTGCAGATCGGGAACCTTTGGCCTGAGTCTGAGCCTTCCCTCCCATGCTCAGAGTCCCCTTCAGAACTGAAGCTCGTTCATCCGCATACCCTCTGCTCTCCCCGCTGGGCTGTATGGGGCACCAGGATGGGGGCTTCAAGTTCAGTGGGAGAGATGACAGAACCACGGGTCCCCAGGGTGAAGATGGTGTTTCTGCTGCGGAGGGATGGCTTCGAGAAGAATCGTGAGAAGGGTTAGAGTCAGGGAAAACAATGAGACCAGAGCTGGGCCCAACGACTCAGTATCCCCAGGAACCCCAGGCAGCCAGATGCAGCCTAGACATCCCTGTTTCTCAGTAAAGGCCTTGCTTCACCTGACATCTGTGACAGGGCTTGAGGGGTTTCTGTACCTCCTGAATAATATGCTAAATTGGATGTCAAAATGTGTACCTTTTACTGGGGAGTAAGGGAGGCTAGATAGCTTTCATCACATTAGCAAAGGTTCTGTCTACGGAAAAAGGTAAGAAGCACTGGTTTAGTGACTGAAGCCAGGGGTCCTCTACCTTTCAAAGCCTGGCAAAAGGGTTCCCCAATATTAGGATATCTTTCTTTGCTGTATCTTCCACACCCATTAGATCATCTTTTTCAGCGACTTCCTCATACTAGACAAAACAGAAAAAAAGAATTGGTAACTCTCTTCCCATGACACAATAAAAAATTACTGTCCCTCTTTGCCCAGAGCTGTCTCCTCCTTCCAGTCCGTATGCCCAGGAATGCCTCTTCCTCCTTGGCCTCACCTGCACCTTCATAAGCCGCCCTAGGTAAGAGCGGTAGTAAGACAGGTAGATCTTACTCAGCGTCTCCACATATTCATCCCTGATCTCCTTTGCTGTTGCTCGTTCATTTCCCAGCAGGAACTGATAGAAGAACCTGGAGGGGCCAGGGACAAGTCAGTCTCCCTGTCTGCATAAGAAACCAGATACCCATACTAGGCTCCTCAAAAGCTCAAAGGCCATCCCGTGTACTTCCTTCAGGTGGTGACCTGTACTTCAGTAGGGCCGTCTGAGGGATCTGATAGTTGGTCATTGGTTTTCTGAAGGAATAAATCTTCTGGAGAATGAACTCTCGGATCTTTGTCACTGCCTAGACAGAGGGACCAAATGCACAGCATGAGCCTGCAATCCTCTTACTGTGTGAGAGGAACTGGGGGAAGTGACAAAAACTAAACACAGGAAGAACAGTGGAGAATATCTCTTTGGTATTTCTTAAGAGTTTTAGAGCAATTGGGGGGGCGTAGCTCAGTGGTTAGGGGGCCTGCCACATGCTCCAGGGTTGGTGGGTTCGAACCCTGCCCAGGTCTGCTAAACAACAACAAAAAAATACCCAGGCATTGTGGGGGTGCCTGTAGTCCCAGCTACTAGGGAGGCTGAGACAAAGAGAATCGCTGAGCCCAAGAGTTTGAGGTTGCAGTGAGAATTGATGCCACAGCACTCTACCAAGGGTGACAAAGTGAGACTCTATCTCAATAACAACAAGAACAAAAAAAGCGTTTTAGGGATACTCAGAGGGGCAAGGATGAGCTCTGCTGGGAAAAGGTAGGGTGAGGTTCTGGGGAACAGGCTACAACAGCTCTGCCAAGGAAATCCAGAGTGAAGGTCTTAGGGAGGCCGGTTCTAGTAGTCTCCAGGGTAATCCATCCCTGCTCCCCACCTTGACCCGCAGCCGGTCAAGTACGCCTCTAACGTCCGCGCAGGCTGCTGTGCCTCTAGCCTCCTGCTCTCTGACTGCAGCTGCCTTGGCATCTAGCTCCTGCAGCTGCTCCAGGAACCTGGGCTCTGTCACTGGAGCCTCCAGAATTGCCCTGGGTGTCAGGGAGGAGTGGGAGGGTTAGAAGTAGACTCAGACATCCCTAAATCAGACCCAAACCACACCCCGTACCTCCAGCTTCTGTCATCTCTACCTTCTTACACTGTGCTATATAGTCAAGACATACATATATAAATTTTCTATCCCTGGATAACCTTGCCCTATAAGCCTTGGGCCCCTACACTACATACCCAAGCTTGAAACATTCCTAATCTTTGATGATTAAATATATATCAAGGTTAAAAATGATTGTCAATCCATGATTAATTTTTCTTTTCTTTTTTTTTTTTTGAGACAGAGCCTCAAGCTGTCCCCCTGGGTAAAGTGCCGTGGCATCACAGCTCACAGCAACCTCCAACTCCTGGGCTCAAGTGAGTCTCCTGCCTCAGCCTCCCAAGTAGCTGGGACCACAGGCGCCTGCCACAACACCCGGCTATTTGGGGGGGGGGGGGTTGCAGCCATCATTGTTGTTTGGTGGGCCCAGGCTGGATTGGAACCCGCCACCTTAGGTGTATGTGGCTGGCGCCTTAGCCACTTGAGCCACAGGCGCCAAGCCATCATTAATTTTTCAAAGGTACTTGAGGATCTAGAGCTGAGAGACCCATGTGGTAAATAGGGTAGGTCCCAGCCTATCTACCTGCTATGGACATTATGACCCTTCAAACAAGTAACTCACGTGACCAGAGCAGAGGGTACCACTAGACCATCAACAAGTTCCCCAAGTTTCCCCCGAACTGCCTGGCGATTTCGAAGTCGGATGTTCATGGCTCCTGACTGTTCTTGCAGTGTCCGGATCTCAGAGCTGATGGAGCTGAGGTCACTTTGAAAAGCTCCCAACATCTGCTCCATTCGCTAGGGGAAGGGCAGAAGATGTTGCTGGAATGCCAAAGGGTTAGGAAAGGTGGGCCACCTAAGTTTCTTGGTGAAATTCCCAGTATCTATTAGTCCATGAGGGTGGCAGGTGATGAGGTACCCAAAAGGTATCAGGAAATAATAATTATGGCAGTAACAACAAAAAAGGCTCCTGAAGTCATCCTAAAAATGACACTAACTTGTCTCCATCTAAGGCTGATGACCTAAAAAATGGCAACAGAGGGCCTCACCCAAAGTTCAGTGGTTAGGGCGCCAGCCACATACACCTAGGCTCATGGGTTCAAACCCAGCCCAGGCCTGCTAACAACAATGGCAACAACAACAACAAAAAATAGTCGGGCATTGTGGCGGGCAACTGTAGTCCCAGTTACTTGGGAGGTTGAGGCAAGAGAATCACTTAAGTCCAAGAGTTTGAGATTGCTGTGAGCTGTGATGCCACGGCACTCTACCCAAGGCAATTATCTTGAGACTCTGTCTCAAAAAAAAAAAAAAAAAATGGCAACAGAGGCTGGTCATGGTAGCTTATGCCTATAACTCCAGCAACTCTGGGAGGCTGAAAGAGGAGGATTATTTAAGCCCAATAGTTGAAGACCAGCCTGAACAACAAGCAAAACCCTGTCTCTACTAGAAAAAAAAATAAAAATGGCCATGATCTAGTTCAGGGTTATTGGGGTCACGGTAATTATGGTTACTAACCTCCAGGACAGCATCACAGGCTGTGATCTGGTTGTGCAGAGATGCTATATTCTCACTCTCTTGGATATCTAACCCACAAAAAGTCAAGGGGTCTCATAGTGAAGATGGAGATCTTCAGACCTGCAATACCTCTCCAATTTCTCCCTGAAGTGACAGAAACCTCAGAGAGAAGATAGCCGCAACTGGGCTATCTGAACCACATCCCACAAAATCCCCATGTCAATAACACCCTCCCTTCCTTATGCTGGAGGATACAATCCCGAATGGATTTCTGCTCAATTTGCTGTAGCTCCAGCTCAACCTGCTTTGAATAGTGACGAAGATCCACACCCTGGTATAACATAAAGATGACAAATCAGGAGAAGTCCAGTGAAGGGACACTGGAACAGAACCAGTGAAAGGCTGAAGGATAAGATGCTAGGGTGATATAAGAAAAGCAGTAGGCTATTGTTTCTTCTTTTGGGGGGGAGGGTAGGTGAAAGGGAAGATTAACACAGGGGAAAGCCTCACCGTTTTAAGAGCTTCCTTTACTAACTCATCTTCCAGATTTGCCTGAATGTGAACTGAAAATAGAAGTTTATTATAAGTGTCCAGCTCCACAGCTCCCTCTCCCCACATGAAGCATCTGTATACCAATCCCTCCCTTATTCCTTCCAGCCCCCACACCTCTCAGATTACAGGTACTCTGCACCTACTCCATGCTATCACTTACCATCAACTTCATCCAGGATGAATTCATTAGAGGTGATATCCAACTCCCCAAGTTGCAGTGGTTCCTGGAGCCCAGGGCCACCCCCCTGCAGAGAGATAGGGAAAAAGGAGAATAAAATATAATTGGATACCCCTAATCCTTCCAGTCTGAAGGGAGGTGCTTTTACTGGAAAGCCACAGGTGCTGAGTAAAAAAATTCCAAAAGGCTCACACTGTATCTAATTTACTATTTTGGACTGATGGGTAAAGAATATGACAAGATAGGGCGGCACCTGTGGCTAATTGGGTAGGGTCCTGGCCCCATATACCGAGGGTGGTGGGTTCAAATCCGGCCCCGGCCAAACAGCAACAAAGCAAAAAAATAGCAGGTAGTTGTGGTGGGCACCTGTAATCCCAGCTACTTGAGAGGCTGAAACAAGAGAATTGCCTAAGCCCAAGGAGCTGGAGGTTGCTGTGAGCCGTGTGGCCACAGCACCCTACCAAGGGTTAATAAGTGAAACTCTGTCTGAAAAAAAAAAAAAAGAATATGACAAGCTAGCCCAGCCAAGTGGCTGGCCCTGTAGACCCACCTAATTGGGAAGACATTGCTTGAGCCCAGGAACTTGAGGCCAGCCTGGACAACATAGCAAGACCCCATCTAAATTTATAAGACTTTGTAGGAGCCCAAATGAAAAAATTTAGAAGCTGCAGAAAACAAAGCAGAACTTGCAGTTGAATTTGGACCCTCAGACTCCCGCTGTTCTATGACAATCCTGGGGAACCCCAGATTGTCTAGAAATGTCAACTAATACATAGCAACTACTTGTGTGCCAGGTCCCATCTTACAGATGTTCACCTGATCCTAACGACAACCTGTGTGGTAGGTCCTATCGCATTCCTCACCTTACAGGTGTTTAAATTAAATCTGATAGAGACATCTGAGATAATCTGATTAACTTGGACAAGGACATAGAATCTGATTAATTTGGTCAAGGACACAAAGACTGTAAGTGGCAGAGCTGGTATTAGAACCCAAGAAGTTTGGCTACCCAGGCCATACTCTTAACCTTTGCATTACACTGATTCTTTATTCCACCCAAAAATGTGGAGGAGAAAGTTGAAATTGAGCCCCAGAACTTGAGTTTCAGCCATTCTGGACCCTGCTCAAAATCGAGTCGCACCAGGAGAGGGATATGGGGAACCAAACAGGTAGCACCAGGGGTAGCAGCCAAGCTCCCATCCTTGAGCCTAAACCCAGCCCAGACATCTAGGACGCGAGGATCATCAGGACTACGGAGGAGTAACAGCCCAGTACTCTCACCAGCGGGCCCTCCTCCTCCTCCATATCTGAGGTCCCGGCCCGCATCACCAGCTCCCGTGCGGCTGCCGCCATGGTCGCAGCAGCGGCCATTCCCCACAGCCTCACTTCCGGCAGCTGTCCGGCCGAGTCCGTTACCGGGAGTGGAACTACGAGTCCCAGAGGGTCTTGCGCAGCGTGAAATCGTTCCCAGATATTTGACAAATTAACTCCAGCCTTCCCCTTTCAGCTCCAACCACTTCACCCAGATGCAAACAAGAATGTAGTTGTCCCAAGCACAATCACGGTCTGGAACCTTCGCTGTTCTTATAACCAAGACGTTTACGAACTGTAAAGAAATGACGCACCGGAAGTTGTGGCACCCAAGACTTACTCTCATTAAGTCCAGTCGGCTAGCACTGAAGCAGTTTCCGGAAACGCGTCTCCTAGGTAGCTCCGCCTCTTCCTTCAAGAAGCTATATAAGAATATTGCGTCACTTCCGTTCTCTCTTCCACAGGAGGCTTACACGCCGCCGGTTTTGCCGCCGCCATGGTAAGACTGGAATCTGTACTGGGATCTAGCGACATCGGAACCGGGGCAGGGACTGTCTGCTGTCAGGGTGCCGACAACGCCCTGTCCTGAGGTCCTGCAAACGTCTGTGTGGAATCTTGGATTGCGTACCTGGGAAGGGACACCAGAGATTTTGAATTCCGCGGGAAGGCCCTGAGGAAGGGTCACCCATTTACCCAAGCTCACGGAAGCTGCCAGAACTCGAGCGTCTGTGGGGAACTCCAGCTCCCGCCGTGCAGAGTGTACTTTTAGAAGCAGGGAGGAGACCCATTTTTCACTTACCAAAGGTTGCATTTTCCGAAGGTTGAATGCTTCCTGTTCTTGCTATCTTTAGGAGTAAGGAGTTTGCTGTGGTGTGAACACCTGGAGGGGGGATTGTCTTTGCTCCACCTGTCACAAGCTTAATGTTTCTGTTTGAGGTTGTTCATTTGCTTTATCGACCTTACAGTTTGATAGTTCACGGTGGTTTTCTCCCCTATCCTTTTGCAGTCTCTAGTGATCCCTGAGAAGTTCCAACACATTTTGCGAGTACTCAACACCAACATCGATGGGCGGCGGAAAATAGCCTTTGCTATCACCGCTATTAAGGTAAAGTAGGGTAAGGATGAGAGAATTTAAGTGAGAACTGAGTTAAGACTTGAGCAATAAATGAGGAAAGGATGAGGAGACATGAGTCTTATTCATATCTCCTTACTAATGGGCTAAAAAAAGGGTTAAAGGAGTGACTGATTCCTTAACATGTTTGCCATAAAAGATGAATAATGAAAGCCTGGAGAGTAGTCTAGCCTAAGGTCAAGCCAAAACATTTCACGGAGATAGGGGCAGATAAATTTGCCTGCTTGTGTTTGCTAAAGATTTTTCTGGACCATCAGCTTTTGAGTCTCCTGTAGATAGCCCTTCTGTCTCCTGCTCCTCCCCCAGTACATCGTACAGTTGTTCCTGAGAAATTTATGTGCCCTGAGAATTGGATAATGGAACATACTGAGGGTTAGTAGAAATGCAAGTAGACACCAACTGTGAAGAAACATGTAGTTGAGTGGGAGAGATAAGAGCAGGACACTTACATATGCCTGAGTAAAAGCTCCTTTTCAGTTGGAATGGGACCAGTACATGTCTCTGGCTTCTTGCTAGAGTCAGTAAATGGAAGCTTTGATGCTTCTCTCCACAAACCTAACAAATGCCTTTTTGTCTTAACTAGTGTGTGTACACTGCACAAGGGTAGGGCTAGGCCTGTCTTGATCATGATTCCCAGGTTCTGCTGCATGAATGGCTTGAAGGATACTGCTGCCTGGTCTTGAGGAATTTTAAGGAAATTAATAAAAATTTCATAGAGGATAAAATTAAAAGAGCCTGTTAAGATTGAGGAAGCATGTAGTGGTATTTATCAAAAGATAGCTGAGTTTAAGCAGTAAGTCTTACATTTGATTTATAAAGTCTGTCAGATTTCATTTGCTTCTAAGTGATAAAGAAGAAAATTGCTTCCTTCCGTTAGTCACTTTGGGAAACTAGTAAAGCAGTACAAAATATAGTACCTGTTTTATAGATATGAATGAGGCTTAAGTGAGATAATGTCTATAAAAGCAGGGTTAATAGGATGCTTCTGCTAAACCTGTCTGCCTCTTTGACATTTCCTGGTTTTGTATTTTTTACTTTGACCAACCTATGTAGTCAACTTACAACTGAGGGAAAAATAATAGCACATAGCACATTTTCAGTATTTAATGAGGCTATAGAGTGGAGAGCCAGCCTGGTAAGAGAAGGAAAGATTGAGTGTGGTCTTGGTTGAGGATCTAGTATGAGGGAGGATCCTTAGAAGTTGGAAGAAGATGCTGGGCTCAGTGTTGCACACCTGTAATCCTAGCACAATGGGAGGCCAAGGAGGGTGGATCGCTTGAGCTCATGAGCTTGAGACTGCCCTGAGCAAAAGTGAGACCCCTATTTCTATTAAAAATAGAAAAACAGGGGAAGACGATCACTTGAGCCCAAGAGTCGGAGGAAAGTTGAAAGAAGATTGAGCAGGAATAGGGAGATTGGGTATGAGGAATGTGTCCTCCAAAAATATGGTTGAAGTAGTGCTAAGTATAGTAAATAAACCAGGAAAGAGTGAAGGGTGGAAGTTTATGCAGGCAGGGGAGAGGCCGTCAGTAATGTTCCTTTTTTTTTTTTTTTTTTTGGACAGTCTCAAGCTGTCACTCTGGGTGGAGTACCATGGCATCATAGCTCACAGCAACCTCAAACTCTTAGAGCTCAAGCAGTCCTCTTGCCTTAGACTTGTTGTTCATTATTATTTTTAGTAAAGATGGGGTCTCGTTTTTGCTCAGCCTGGTCTCAAACTCGTGACCTCAAGCAATCCATTGACTTGGCCTCCCATAGTGCTAGGATTACAGGCGTGAACCACCATACCCAACCACCTATAATGTTCTTGATACTTAAAGAGAATAATACTAAGTTGGGCCTGACTTCTATACTAATAGAAGTATCAACTTTTCTATTACATGGGAAGTGAAATGTTGGACTACAAGAATGAGAATTTGAGCTATTCCACAAATGAATGACACCCCCGTACTTATATCTAAAACTTACAAATCTTTATCCCTACCCACTCTATTTTCAAGTAAATTGCAAATGTGGTGTTTCATTTGTAAATACTTAAGTTAGACTCTTGATTTCTACAGAATCAACCTGATAATTTGGCCCTTGGTCACTTTCTTCGATAGAGATAATGTCATTTGTTTCCATTTCCTTAGGGCTCCTATCACAAGTTTCCATAAACAAGACAGAAAATTATTCTCTTAGCTCTGGAAGCCAAAAGTTAAGGTTGTCATTGACCATACTTGCTCTGAAGACCTTCAAAATCCTACTTTGCCTCTTCCTGGTATCTGGAGTTGTCAATAATCCTTGATACTCTTTGGCTTGTAGCAACATTTCGGTCTGTTTCTTTTGCGCCCTCGTCTGTGTCTGTCTCTGTCTTTTAAAAGGTTTCCAATCACTGGATTTGGGGCCTACCCTAATCCAGTATAACCTCTGTTTTACCTCATTATTTCTACTAAGCCCATTCTAGATAGGGTCACATTCTGAGGTTTTAGGTGGACATAAATTGGGGGCACTATTCAACTTAAAGCCAGTTATCTCTGGGCACTGACAAACAAGTTTATAGTCTTAGAAAACATTGGTCATGGGGATATGGTGATGTGCCTAGAGAATTAACTCTAAGAAACTGAATCCAGTACCCTGCTCAGCCTTGTTGATTCACAAGACTGGCTCCATCAGGTTGGAGAGACAGGCTATTCCTTCTCCATCCAGAAATTAAGAGAGCAGCCAGTGCTCATAGTTCGCTGGGTAGGGCGCTGGCTGCATGCACTGAGGCTGGTGGGTTTGAACCTGGCCCAACTAAAACAACAGTCACAACTGCAACAACAAAAGGTAGCCGGGCATTGTGGTGGGCACCTGTAGTCCCACCTACTTGGGAGGCTGAGTCAAGAGAATCACTTGAGCCCAAGAGTCTGAGGTTCCTTTGAGCTATGTATGACGCTACAACACTCTACCCAGGGCAACAGCTTGAGACTCTCAAAAAAGTAAAAAATTAAGAGAGCACTTGTTGACAGCTACATAATGCTGGGCAATGGAGGGGGAAAGACACTGCTTTCAGGTTTCTGGAGTGGTGGTGTTTTGTTTTTTTTAGACAAAAGAGTCTCACTATGTTGCCCTCAGTAGAGTGAGTGCCCTGGTGTCACAGCTCACAGCAACCTCCAACTCTTGAGCTTAAGCAGTTTTCTTGCAGCAGCCTCCCAAGTAGCTGGGACTATAGGCGCCCGACACAACACCCACCTATTTTTTTTGTTGTAGTTGTTTAGCAGGCTGGGGCAGGGTTCAAACCACCCTGCCTTGGTCTACATGACTGGCACCTAGCCGAGCTCTCTATTCTTGGTCCAATCCTGCGGGCAAATAAAGTTGTCTTTTTTTCTTTCTACTTAATTGTTAGTCTTTATATCTAGGAAGGTGGGTGAGGGAAAGGTGATCTGTAAAACAATAAGTTATTGCAGGTCTTACTTTTGCAGATTCTTTTTTTGGAGACAGCCTCAAGCTGTCACCCTGGGTAGACTGCCGTGGCATCACAGCTCACAGCAACCTCCAACTCTTGGGCTCAAGCGAGTCTCCTGCCTCCGCTTCCCAAGTAGCTGAGACTAAGGCGCCCACCACAACGCCTGGCTTGTTTGTTTGTTTGTTTGTTTTTTGAGACAGATCCTCAAGCTGTCCCCCTGGGTAGAGTGCTATGGCATCACAGCTGACAGCAACCTCCAACTCCTGGGCTCAAGTGAGTCCTACCTCAGCCTCCCAAGTAGCTGGGACCACAACGCCCGGCCATTTTTTGGTTGCAGCCATCATTGTTGTTTGACGGGCCTGGGCTAGATTAAAACCCGCCACCTTAGGTGTATGTGGCTGAAACTTTAGCCACTTGAGCCACAGGCACCAAGCTGCCAGGCTGGATTCAAACCCGCCAGCTCAGGTGTATGTGGCTGGCGCCTTAGCCGCTTGAGCCACAGGCACTGAGCTTTTTGCAGATCTCTTGAATAATGGGGCTACAAGGGAATACAAAAAATGAGATTCAATCCTAATCTGAAACCTCTCATTTCAGGGTGTGGGTCGAAGATATGCTCATGTAGTATTGAGGAAAGCAGACATTGACCTTACCAAGAGGGCAGGAGAACTCACAGAGGATGAGGTGAGGACAGGGAACAAACAGGGTGGGAGTTGGGCCTGACTCAGAAAGGAGGTCATCTTGGTCTGACCTTATCCTGCCTGCCAGGTGGAACGTGTGATCACCATTATGCAGAATCCACGCCAGTATAAGATCCCAGACTGGTTTTTAAACAGACAGAAGGATGTAAAGGATGGAAAATACAGCCAGGTGTGTATTGAGATGGGCAGGATTGGAGGAAAGGGGGGTTCCAGATAGAATTGAGCATATGTGATTGGGATAAAACAAACATCCTAACATCCCTCACCCTCTTTTTCCAATCCAGGTCCTGGCCAATGGCCTGGACAACAAGCTCCGGGAAGACTTGGAGCGGCTGAAGAAGATTCGGGCCCATAGAGGGCTGCGCCACTTCTGGGGGTGAGTTTGGGGGTGGTCTCATCTTCCTGCCTCCCTTTAGAGTCGCACCATAATGCTTTCCCCTACCTTTTCTTTGTGCTGTGTATGACCTACAAGCCTTTCTTTTTATCTGCAGCCTTCGTGTCCGAGGCCAGCACACCAAGACAACTGGCCGCCGTGGCCGTACCGTGGGTGTGTCCAAGAAGAAATAAGTCTGTAGGCCTTGTCTGTTAATAAAACGTTTATATACCTATGGCTTCCTTAGTGCTTCTCCCTTCTGGTGTTGCTAAGTGGGAATGTTACAGTGCTGGATCCTATTTGTTGGTCATTTCTCCCCTTTTGCTCAGATAGCACTGTCTTAACTCAGCTACCCAAACAATACCATTGGTTTTAACAGTGGTGATGATCCTTCACAAGTAATACTGTCTATCTAGTCCCACCCTGTGATATACAGAGTACATATAAATGATTATGGAACAAGCAACATTCACAGCCTTGAAGGGGAGAACCCAGAAGGGTTGTGGGTAGCTGAGCCTAGGCAGTTTAAGTTAGGTGAGCCATTACAAGTTTGACAACCTTAGGTTTCTTTTCTTTCTCTGTTTTTTTTTTTTTTTTAATTTTTTTTGCTGATTTTGGCTGGGGCTGAGTTTGAACCTTCCACCTCCAGCATATGGGGCCAGCACCCCACTCCTTTGAGCCACAGTCACCACCCCACCTTAGGTTTCTAAAAGATGAAGTCCTAATGGTTGGAAGATAACGGCCAGGCTGATGGAGAAAAAGTCCTTTAGACAGAAAGCAAAAAGAAAAAACTATGCGCACCAATTTCACTGACCAAGAGTGTGCCCCAGGCCAAGCGTGGTGGCTCTCGCCCGTAATCCTAACAGTGGAATGTCCCGGCGTCATTCCCAGACAGCAAAAAGCAAGACCCCCATCTCTACTAAAAGACAGGCAAAATGATCGCTTGAGCCTTGGAGTTGGAGGTTGCTGTTAGCTATGACGCCATGGCACTCTACCCAGGGTAACAGACTGTTGTCAAAAAGCGAGCCCCGGCTCAGCGCCTATAGCTCAACTGGCTAAGGCGCCAGCCACGTACACCTAAGGTGGTGGGTTCGAATCCCCAGCCCGGACCCGCCAAACAACAATGACGGCTGCAACCAAAGAATAGCCGGGCGTTGTGGCGGGCGCCTGTGGTCCCAGCTACTTGGGAGGCGGAGGCAGGAGACTCGCTTGAGCCCAGGAGTTGGAGGTTGCTGTGAGCTGTAATGCCACGGCACTCTACCCAGGGGGACAGCTTGAGGCTCTGTCTCAAAAAAAAAAAAAAAAGCGAGCCCCAGGACGGAGGTGGACCCAGGTCAGGGTGGCAGACAGCGAGAGAGCCGCCTGACTCTGTCACTGCTTCTCGCTGACCGCTTCCGCCGTGTCGCGCTGCTTTGACGCGGCTCCGACGTTGTTTCCGGTGGGGATGTGAACGCCTGCGCAAATGATTGGAAGGGTGGAGGAAGTGGCAGCAACAAGGTAACTCGGCAGGATACAGCTGTTGTACCCAAGTGCGATGGTACTGGGGGACGTGAGTTTCCCATGTCCTAGGCACGGCCCGTTAAGCGCGAACACGTGATCTAGGCCAAATGGAGCTTCTCACCACTCTGTAAGCATCTTTTCATTCCTGATCTCCACCTGTGCCACGCCATGACCCTCAGTCTATTCCGGCGACTTCTCCTTTCTTCCCTGCTGCTGGTGATCGTCTGGACCCTCTTTGGGCCCTCGGGGATTGGGGAGGAGCTGCTGAGCCTCTCGCTAGCCTCCCTGCTGCCAGCCCCAGCTTCACCAGGGCCGCCCCTCGCCCTGCCCCGCCTCCTGATCCCCAATCAGGAGGCCTGCGGTGGACCCGGCGCCCCTCCCTTCCTGCTAATTCTGGTGTGCACAGCCCCGGAGAACCTGAACCAGAGAAACGCCATTCGGGCTTCGTGGGGTGGGCTGCGTGAGGCCCGGGGACTCAGGGTGCAGACCCTCTTCCTGCTGGGAGAGCCCAACAGGCAGCACCCTAGCAGGGACTCTCGTGGGAATGACCTAGTGTGGGAGTCAACGGCCCAGGGGGATATCTTACAAGCGGCCTTCCAAGACTCCTACCGCAATCTCACCCTCAAGACCCTCAGCGGGCTCAACTGGGCTGACAAATACTGCCCCTTGGCCCGCTATATTCTCAAGACGGACGATGATGTATATGTCAATGTCCCAGAACTGGTATCAGAGTTGGTGCTGCGAGGAGGCCGTTGGGAGCAATGGGAAAGGGGAACGGAGCCCCCGAGAGAGGCTGCAGTCACAGGAGTCCCAGCCTCACATAGCAAAGCAGTGCCTCTTCTGTACCTGGGCAGGGTACACTGGAGGGCAAACCCCTCTCGGATGCCAGGGGGTCGGCACCATGTAACAGAGGAGCAGTGGCCTCTAACTTGGGGCCCCTATCCACCCTATGCCTCAGGTACAGGTTACGTGCTGTCAGCTTCTGCTGTGCAGCTCATTTTGAAGGTGGCCAGTAGGACACCCCCTCTGCCACTGGAAGATGTCTTTGTGGGGGTAAGTGCCCGACGAGGAGGCCTAGCCCCAACCCACTGTGTCAAGTTGGCTGGTGCGACCCATTATCCCCTGGACCGATGCTGCTATGGGAAGTTCCTACTGACATCCCACAAGTTGGACCCCTGGAAGATGCAAGAAGCCTGGAAGCTGGTGGGTGGCTCTGATGGAGAAAGGACTGTGCCCTTTTGCTCCTGGCTCCAGAGAGCCCTGGGCATCCTACGGTGTCGGGTAATAGCCTGGCTTCACAGCTGAGAGTACCTGGGGCCAAGGAAGGGTGTGAGGAGCTGATGGTCCAGCCAGCACCTCCGAAACCTCTCTCAGGCCCAAGACAAGGGCTCCTAGCTGCCTGCAGCTGATCAGTTTCCTCATGTGGTTGTCTGTCATCAAGACAGGGATGTAGAAGAACCCTAGAGACCTGGACTGCCAGCTCCAAAGATGGTCACCAGGAAGAAAAAAAAAAGTTGGAGTTGTTCTCTCCAGCCAGGGCAGGAGAGGGGCATATGCCCCTCAATAAACTTGTCTCTCTACTTCTTCGAGTGCAGTGTGGTCTTCGCTAGGACTCCCAGAACACAAACCTGGAGAGCCCAAAGGCTGCTAGATCCTGCCAGATGGGAAGGACATCTCCAGGTACATGGGAGAAAGGACAGCCTCTCTGAGGAGGAAGGTTCCTAAAAGGCAAGACTAAGGCCACAGCAACTGCAAGGTATGGGACCAAGATAGAGGCAGGACACTGCGATCCATCTGATCCTAGAATAGTCCCATGCCCGGGGGGCAGCGGGGTGGTGGCGGGGAACAGGTCCACAGGATGATACAAAGGCATTATCCAAAAAAATCACTTTCCTCTTTATTACTAATCCACCCCAAGAGCCAGCTGTCCACCTCCAAATGGGGAGGGGAGCACATTACTCCCTCTTTGTTCCAAGAAACAGTCATTTCCCTGTAGGTGACCTTAGGGAGAGATTGTTCCCAGGCCACCCTGGAAAATGGTTCAGTGCACAAATCTATCCAGGGCAGATGGCCGGGCCCCCAATGGCTTGGCCTTCTCTTGCTTGTGCTGCTGCTGCTGCTCAAGGTTTTGCCGGACCTTGTCCTGGGGATAGGAGAAGGGGAGAGGACATGGACAAATTGATAGATAAGTGGCAGCTTGCCGACAGTCCAAGCTGGAGGGTATAGCCCATGAGAGTGCTCCTTTACCCTATGCTCCTCGTCCATGACCTTCTTCTTCCTTTTCACAAGGCTTGCTGTGGAGCTGCGGCCCTTCTGCTTTGGCTTTGGCTGGAAGGGAGCCTTAGCTTCGGGGTCATAACCCTGAAGGAGGGAACAGGAGTGAAATCTGTTAACAGCCTCAGAGTCAGGGCACTGGCAGGACCCACCTGCTGTGCTGCACTCATGAGGACAGGCCTATGGTAGGGAGAGGACATAGTAGTGAAGAAGGAAGGGCCTGGTCACTCAGGCCTGCTCCATACCAGCCTCTCTATCCGCTCCTTCTTTGCCTGTTCCAAAGAGATGACATCCACCTCTGCCAGGGCTCGTGGGTCCAGACAAATAAGCTCTGCAGGTACCTGGGGGTGTCATAGAGGGACAGGAATGGACAAGGAGCCACAGGAGGGTGGCACCAATGAGACAGAAGCTATGGAGAATGCTCAAGAGTTCTGGGGAGCTTTCCCTACCTCCAGACCCAAACCACACACATCACCTTCTCCAGCAGAGAGAACCTCACCTTCTCCAGCAGGGCCTTCACCTCCCATTCCTGACGCTGTTTCCGGCTCCTGTATGGGTTATTCTCCAGACCATCAAAGTTGGGCTCAGCAGCCCCTGAAAGGAGGGAAGAACATAGAGCCATAATGAAGATCCCAGTCCAGCAGCTCCACCCTGATGAAGCCCCATGCTACTAGCTGTCTCAGGCCCACCCAAGCTTTTAGGCAGGGTTCATGCACTTTGAGCCCTATCCCCTGGCCAACTCACCAGGGACCAGCATGCTGGTGATGCCCCCACTGTGGCCCACCCCTAGCACATCTTCAAAGGGGCAGAACTGAAGTCCGTGCACAGGGCCTGAGAGCCGGTGGGTTAGGTAGGGCTGCTCAAGGGAGGGTGGGCTGGCCTGGCCCTGCCTGGCCCAGATGTTGACAACATCACCCATTCCTGCAACCAGCAGTCCCCGCTGGGAGAAGGCCAGGTGCCCTGCTCCCTGAGGCAGAGTCCGAGCACTCAGAGGCTGGAATGTCCCTCGAAGGTCAAAGATCTTCATCTGGTGGTCCAGGCCAGAGGTGGCCATGTACCTGAGAAGGGCAATCAATTAATCTGTCAGTAAATGGGTTTACTAAGCAGACTTGTGGTTAAATCTAGGCATCAAGTCTGTGGAGAAAATGACTAGTAATCATGACTACCATCAAACTAAACACACCACAGACGTTCTCTGTTAAGCCTCACAAAACTGTTTTATTTCCCTTTTACAAGTGAGGAAACTAAAGCTCAGAGAAAGGAAATCTGAGTTAGTGAATGGTCAGACTGGGATTCAAGTCAGGCCTGTTTCTTTAGTGTCTGCCTCTTATCTGCTCACACCACATTCCCCTATCAAGACACCACTCAGGCTCAGCGCTCATAGCTCAGTGAGTAGAGTGCCAGCCACATACACCAAAGCTGGCGGGTTTGAGCCTGGCCTGGGCCTGCTAAACAACAATGACAACTGCAACCAAAAAACAGCCAGGCATTGTGGCAGATGCCTATAGTCCAAGCTATTTGGGAGGCAGAGGCAAGAGAATCGCTTGAGCCCAAGAGTTTGAGGTTACTATGAGCTGTGATGCCATAGCACTCTACCGAGGGCAACACAGTGAGACTATGTCTAAAAAAAAATAAGATGACTCAGAGGGCTGACAGGCTGTTCCTAAATGTGACGTTCCCCTGCACAGACATGTAGCAAAGCAGGCCAGCAAAGGAAAAGTACATCTGCAGTGGTCAGGAAGGATTTTGTGGGAAAAGTGGGATTTGAGCCATTCTAGGTACTTCCCAAGAAAGCACAATAAACAGATATAGCAGGTACAAGAGCATTAACATCTACTGTAGTGAAAAGGAAGCAGAGTGAGATGAGATGAGCTTTCCAGGGTTGGTGAAAAAGATGGTCAGGAAAATCAGGAGGGGACAAATTGTAGGGTCTCTTTAAAGTCAGACTGAGGGCTAAGGCGCCCGCCACGTACACCTAAGGTGG
>NW_003852426.1:4109438-4114050 GCF_000181295.1 Otolemur garnettii
AAAAAAAAAAAAGAAGACTGCATGGACTCAAGAAAACCTAGTTAGGAAGTAGTGAAGTAACATGCCAGAGGGCTGGGCCCTGCCATGCTTTCCCTAGGAGGGAGAAGGCAAAGGTGGTAACCATATTCTCTCAAGGAACCATGTACTCCAGAAATCGTTTACTTTCAGAGGTTGGAGCTTCTGTCCATATTCAAATTATTCCTCAGACAGGGAGGCTTGAAGGGGGACCATCCAGGCAGGGAAGGTGTGTTTGCCAAGACTTTTTTTTTTCTTTCAGTTTTTGGCCAGGGCTGGCTTTAAACCCACCATCTCCTGCATATGGGGGCAGCGCCCTACTCCTTTGAGCCACAGGCACCACCCGCCAAGACTTTTTTTTTTGCCTTGGCTCTGAACCCAGGTGAAGGAAACTGAGTTCCTATGAGTAGAGATGTGCCCTATCATGGAGCCCAAGAAAGGTCTAGCTGGATATTTCTCCTCACAAGATAATCTGGGACTCAACTCTGCTATATAGGATATTGTTGTTTGTTTGTTTTTGAGACAGAGTCTCACAAAGTCACCCTCAATAGAGTACCGTAGCGTCACAACTCACAGCAACCTCAAACTCTGGGGCATTCTCAACCTTCCTAATGCCATGACCCTTTAATACAGTTTCTCATCTTTTGGTGACCCTCAACCATAAAATTATTTTCATTGCTACTTCATAACTGTAATTTTGCTACTGTTATGAATCATGATATAAATATCTGATAAGCAGGATGGTCTTAGGCGACCCCTGTGAAAGGGCTGTGACCCACAGGTTGAGAACCGCTGGCTTAAGTGATTCTCTTGCCTCACCCTCCCAGTAGCTGGGACTATAGGTACTCACCACAGTGCCTGGTTGTTTTTTTGTTATTGTCATTGTTTAGCAAGCCATGGCCCAATTAGAACCCACCAGTCACCCCCCAACCTGTGGCCAGGGCCCTAATCACTGAGGTCTGGGCACCGAGCCTGTTTGTTTTTGAGACAAAAGTCTCACTCTGTTGCCCCAGGCTAGAATGCTGTAGCATCATAGTTTGTGGCAACTTCAAACTCCTAGGTTCAAGCAATCCTCTTTCCTCAGCTTCCCAAGTAGCTGGGACTACAGGTGCCCACAACACACAGCTAGTTTTTTGTTGTTGTTTTTTGAGAGAGTCCTACTATGTTGCTCTCAGTAGAGTGCCATGGTGTCACAGCTTACAGCAACCTCAAACTCTTGGGCTTATGCAATTCTCTTGTCTCCCGAGTAGCTGGGACTACAGGCACCTGCAATAACACCCAGCTATTTTTTGTTGCAGTTGTCATTGTTGTTTTAGCTGGCCTGGGCAGGGTTCAAACCCACCAACTTAGGTGTATGTGGCTGGCACCGTAACCACTGTGCTACGGGCACTGAGCCCTAGCTAGTCAGGGCTATTTATTTTATTTATTTTTTTTTTTTGCAGTTTTTGGCCAGGGCTGGGTTTGAACCCACCACCTCCGGTATATGGGACCAGTGACCTACTCACTGAGCCATAGGTGCTACCCTATATTTTTTTATTTCTGAGACAGTCTCACTTTGTCACTCTGGGTAGAGTACTATGGCATCATAGTTTACAGTAACCTTAAACTCTTGGGTTCTAGGGATCTTCTTGCCTCAGCCCCCGAAGTAGCTAGGACTATAGGCAGCTACCACAACTCCCGGCTTTTAGAGACAGGGTCTCTCTCTTAATCTGTCTGGTCCCAAACTCCTGAGCAATCCAACCCCCTTAGCCTCCAGTGCTAGGATTACTGGCATGAGGCATCACACCTGGCCTCCACAGAGGGTTATTAATGCAAACCAGGAATTACAGATAGCTCCTGGGACATGGGGTCACATGTTGGTTCAGTAAACCAACAACTCAGGGGCACATGCTGGCTCCTCTCCCCACACCCAGCCATCTATAGGATCAGTTGGGTAGATACCAACCCAGCGGCCAGATGGTAGTCCAGGCCTCACTGCTGTACTACTAAACTTGCAAGAAGCAGTTCAGCTTTGAGAAGCCAATCTAATCCAATCCTAACACAAGCTTCCAGAAAGCCTTCTGAAGAAGATGGTCAGCTTCATCTCTGGAGCCTCCCTGGCTTATATGAAGAGCTCTTGAGAAGAACCAGAGAAATCTTTGGGATGGGCCTAAGATCAAGGACCAAAACTGTGCAGCATCAAAGTGTTGACTAAACCCCAGCCCCCACAAACTAATGATTAAGCCCTAAGACAGGAGTAGCTGACCCAGGTAGCCCAGGAAGCGTAAGCTTTGGCCCAGAGGCCCACAGAAGGCAGAAAGCCTCAGGCAGTCGTCTCCATTCTCCTAGAGCCAGGCTGGCAGTAAAAAGGGCAGAACCAAAGCACTTGTTCACAAAGATACAAAAATAGAAGACCATGGGGGTCCACACATCCTGAAAGCTTTCATAAGTTGGTGACCACTGGGTTCTTCCTTTTCCTATGCATTTGCTTATTGATTTTCTTTAAAACAACTTAGAAATAGATTTTTAATCTTTATTAATGTAGAAGATTTCTGAGCAGCGGTGTAAGAGGAAAACAGCTTGTAAGAAAGATTAGTCTGACAAGAGCAACCAGGACATGCAAAGAAGAACCGGAGGCTGGAAACTGGCTTTATCACTCAATGGACACAGCAAGAATGGAAACAGCTCTGGGAAAGACCCTTGAGGAAAAATAGTCAGGACTTCATAGGTGGTCAGGATGCCACCAAAGTATCCAAGCCTAAAGTATCCTAGGCACCCAAAAGGCACTCAGCTAAAACAGCAATGAGAATTGTAACAAAAAAATAGCTAAGCATTGTGGCAGGTGCCTGTAGTCCCAGCTTCTTGGGAGGCTGAGGCAAGAGAATCGCTTAAGCCCAAGAGTTGGAAGTTGCTGTGAGCTGTGACGCCACAGTACTCTACCTAGGGTGACAAAGTAAGACTCTGTCTCAAAAAAAAAAAAAAGAAATTAAATGCATCAGTTTGATCGAAGCGTTTCGGATTGTGTGTGAAAACACTACACTGTACCCCAGAAGTGCATTAATGTACACAGTTACCATTCAATAAAAAGAAATTAAATGCATCACCTGGCCAATCACTCCCATAAATCATGGTCACTTGTTTTGTAACTAAAGTGTAACTGGAACACCATACTCAACAATTCATCTTTTTCTTTTTTTAGAGACAGAGTCTCAGTTTGTCACCCTCAGTAAGTGCTGTAACATCACAGCTCACAGTAACCTCCAGCTCTTGGGCTTAGGTGATTCTCTTGCCTCAACCTCCCAAGTAGCTAGGACTACAGGCACCTGCCACAATGCCTGGCTATTTTTTTGTTGTAGTTTGGCCAGGGCTGGGTTGGAACCCCCCATCCTTGGTATATGGGGCTGGCGCCCTACTCATTGAGCCATAGGCGCCACCCTCAACAATTTATCCTTATATCCTGGGGCCTCAGCACAGAGCTCCACCCATAGCAGGTGGCCAGTGAATGCCTGATGGATGAAAAGCTAACAACTAGGGTGACTGAAAAAGACTGTTCTCAGAAAAAAAAAAAAAAGCCTTGCGGACACTCCCTCAGGAACAGCAGAAATCCAAAGGAGACACAATTTCCCCACCCCTCACCCCACCAGCCAGACCTGAAGATGATGAGAGTAGTGCTCCCTATTTGTGGGGCACTGTGTTAAACCCCGTATATGCCTTAACTAGTTTTTGGTTTTTTTGGTTGTTTTTTTTTTTTGAGAATCTCACTTTGTCACCCCTGGTACAATACCATGGCACATAGCTCACAGCAACCTCAGACTCCTGGGCTCAAGTAATTCTCTTGCCTCAGCCTCCCGAGTAGCTGGAAACACAGGTGCCCGCCACAATGCCCAGCTATTTCTGGAGGCAGGGTTTCGCTCTAGCTCAGACTGGTTTCTAGCTCAGGCTGGTCTCAAACTCGTGAACTCAGGCGATCCGCCCACCTCAGCCTCCTACAGTGCTAAGATTACAGGCGTGTTTAAACCCTATATATGCCATAACAACTGTATAAGGGCTTTAGACCAGGGTTTGGTAAACTATTCCCATAGGCCAAATCTGGCCCACTATCTATTTTGGTACAGCCTGTAAGCTTAGAATGGTTTTTACATTTTTAAGCGGTTGGGAAAAAAAAGCATTTTGAGACAAAAATTGTATGAAATTCAAATTTCAGTGTCCACAAATAAACTTATTGTTGTTATTGTATGGTTTATTTATTTTTTAATATAGGTTCTTGCTCTCTTGCCTGGGCTGGAGTGCAGTGGCATCATCATAGCTCACTGTAACCTCAAACTCCTCTAACTTGCTCAAGTGACCCTCCTAGCTCAGTCCTGAGTAGCTGGGACTACATGCGCACACCACCATCTTCAGCTGACTTTTCTATTTTTCTGTATAGCTCAGGCTGATTTCAAACTCCTGGCCTCAAGTGATCATGCTGCCTCAGCCTCCCAAAGTGCTAGGATTATAGGCATGAGCCACTATATCTGGTCCACAAAGTTTTATGTGGAACACAGCCAACTGCGGCTGTGATAGTCAAGAGTAAGTTATAACTTGGCTCGGCGCCTATAGCTCAACCGGCTAAGGCGCC